>NC_084736.1:62969023-63234023 GCF_033978785.1 Entelurus aequoreus | reverse complement strand
TCTCTTTAATATTTTAACGGCAGCGACTGACTTTGACTTTGTCCGACAGGGAGGCGCAGGGGTTTGTTGAAAAGTTTGAAGGAGCCCTTGGTAAAGGAAGAGGCAGGAAGCTATACGCCTTCAAAGTCATGATGGCCAAGGTAGTCAAATTACATTTTCACGGCGGCAACACAACAATTCCCCCATATTTATGTTTTCAACATTTCCTCCTAGAAATTCATCAAGTTCAAACGTGACTTTGAGAACTTCAAAACGGCCTGTATACCCTGGGAGAGGAAGATAAAGGATGTAGAAAGTTGGTATCCTGACCAAATACTCGAAGTACAGTAGTACCTCAACTTACGAGCTTGTTTGGTTCTCTGACAGAGGTCTTAACTCAAGACACTTTTATCTCCAATGAATTTAAATCAATTTCATTGGTGCGTATTAGGGCTGCGAATCTTTGGGTGTCCCACGATTCGATTCAATATCGATTCTTGGGGTCACGATTCGTTTATAAATCGATTTTTTCGATTCAACGCGATTCTCGATTCAAAGACAATATTTTTCCGATTCAAAATGATTCCCTATTCATTCAATACATAGGATTTCAGCAGGATCTACCCCAGTCTGCTGACATGCAAGCAGAGTAGTAGATTTTTGTAAAAAGCTTTTATAATGGTAAAGGACAATGTTTTATCAACTGATTGCAATAATGTCAAATTGTTTTAACTATTAAATGAACCAAAAATATGACTTATTTTATATTTGTGAAAATATTAGACACAATGTGTTGTAAAGCTTATGAGATGCGATGCAAGTGTAAGCCACTGTGACACTATTGTTCTTTTTTATTTTTTTATATAAATGTCTAATGATAATGTCAATGAGGGATTTTTTAATCACTGCTATGTTGAAATTGTAACTAATATTGATACTGTTGTTGATAATATTCATTTTTGTTTCACTACTTTTGGATTGTTCTGTGTCGTGTTTGTGTCTCCTCTCAATTGCTCTGTTTGTTGCTGTTCTGAGTGTTGCTGGGTCGGGTTTGGTTTTGGAATTGGATTGCATTGTTATGGTATTGCTGTGTATTATTTTGTTGGATTGATTAATTAAAAAAAAAAAAAGTAAAAAAAAAATAGATTTTTGAAAAATGAGAATTGATACTGAATCGTACAACGTGAGAATCGCGATTTGAAGTCGAATCGTTTTTTTTCCCACACTCCTAGTGTGTAACCCCACCCCCCCAAAAAAAAAAAAAAAAAAAAAAAAAAAACACAATTCAACATGCAACATGCTTTGTAAAAAGAAAAACTTTCAGATGATAAATATTGTATAAAAACATATGAAGTAATGAAAAAATGATTTCCTTGGAGGACGTACTTCTACAGTATCTTCTTGCAGCTGACACCATCAGCAGCTTTTCCATATTTTCCTAAATAAATGCCTGCTGTTTAGATATTGTTTTACATCGGACGGCGTGGCGAAGTTGGTAGAGTGGCCGTGCCAGTAATTGGAGGGTTGCTGGTTACTGGTGGATCTAAGCCTAACATCCACTGTAATGATACCAAGTACAGGAGCGTATCTAGTCGATACTACTATGGTTCAATCCCCACCTTCTACCATCCTAGTCACGTCCGTTGTGTCCTTGGGCAAGACACTTCACCCTTGCTCCTGATGGGTGCGGGTTAGCGCCTTGCATGGCAGCTCCCGCCATCAGTGTGTGAATGTGTGTGTGAATGGGTGAATGTGGAAATACTGTCAAAGCACTTTGAGTACGAAAAGCGCTATACAAGTATAACCGATTTATCATTTATCATTTATCCTTGGCTGGCGTTAGGCTCATTCTGCTTCAGTATGGTGCAAACTAGCAAATTGTTGCGCCAATTTAGCAACACACTTAATTGAGTGGATGTCATCTATTTCTTCTTTTCAGCACTGTCAGCATTATAAGCATCAGCTAATGCGAGCACGCAAGACCAGATGTTTTAGTCGGATCTTCACTGTAACGTTTGCTACACTAACTAATGGCAGGAGAGCTTGTAACAAAAATCTTTGCTTATAACTTAAAGCCTAACAATTATTTGAGAAACAGACCTTATCTAAAAACACTCTTAAGTTGAGGTATCACTGTATAATACAAATCATTTGCTGAGTCCAATTATCTGCTTGTAGGTCACTTTGGATCTTCTGTGGCATCCTACTTTATATTTTTGAGGTGGATGTATGGACTGAACCTGGTGCTATTTGGATTCATGTTTGGTTTAGTGGTCCTGCCTGAGGTACAACCATTTCAACTCTCATCTTGGATAGTCGGATGCTATCAATTGACCGCTGCATCTTGTGTATCAGATTCTCATGGGTCTTCCCTATGGGTCCATTCCCAGGAAAACTGTACCACGGAAGGAGCAGGCAACAGCAATGGACTACTCAGTGCTCTTTGATTTTGGTGAGAGGAGCCCCGTCGTATTGAATTGCTCATTTCTATATCGACAATACTTTTTATTTTGTTATGCATGTCAGGATGTAACAATATGAAAATGTCATATCCCGTTGTCGTCACCAAAAATACCACGGTTATCCTTATTATCGCGGTATTGTTTACTGTGCTCAAAAGGTACTTACTGTATATACACTGGGGTTGTACGGGATACCGGTTTTAGTATAGTACTGCGATACTAATGAATCATATTCGGTACTATACCGCCTCTAAAAAGTACCGCAACACAACATAAATACTACAGAACAAATTCCCAGAATTCCCTGCAGCACCAACTCTTCCGGGACGCTACAATATAAACAGACGCCATTGGTGGATCCAAGCCTAACATCCACTGTAATGATACTAAGTACAGGAGCGTATCTAGTCGATACTACTATGATTACATCAATATTTTTTAGCATCTCAACATATTCTTTCGGTTTTTTAAAATGTATATCATGTTTATAAACTCAGGAAACATGAGGACTTTGAATATGACCAATGTCTGATCCTGTAACTACTTGGTGTCGGATTGATACCCAAATTTGTGGTATCATCCAAAACTAATATAAAGTATCAATCAACAGAAGAATAAATGATTATTACATTTTAACAGAAGTGTAGATATAACATGTTAAAAGAGAAAGTAAGCAGATATTAACAGTAAATGAACAAGTAGATTAATCATTAATTTTCTACCACTTGTCCTTAATAATTTTGTAACTAGAACTGCGTTGGAGCAGAAAGTAAGATACTATTAACAGGAAATTAACAAGTAGATTAATAAGAGTCGAGAAGTCTACAAAACGGAGAAGTGTTGATACCAAGAGTAGTATCAATTATTTATGAACGATTCAAGGGTGATTAAGTTAATATTTTTAATTTGCCAAAATCTTTTTTTTTCTTCTACTTTTTTGTTATGTTTACAAACTCTGGAAGTAAGGCCCTGGTCACAGGAGGACTTTGAGGACATAAAACAAATAATTTAAATTAGTAATATGTAACAGTTTTTGCTTTTTTTCTGTTATTGTGTACTATTGACTATGCTTTGATCAAACAATTGTTGAAATGTAATTTATATATTGTGTTGACATTGTTTAACTGTGAATAGCACCCACCCTACATAAAATAAAAACAATTACAGTTAATACATGTTATAGGTATCAGCCGATTTCACTCATGGATGGTCGGTATCAATTGTTTGATTCCACAGCCTGTCAGTGTCAACTCTTTAAAAAAAAAATCAGATTATTAATGATGACGTATAAATCCGCATTAAAGCATTAATTTGAGAAAATAGTAATAAATATAGTAGACAAACTCCCTGTAGGTAAAGGCTCTAACGTGCCAACACATTTAGTGCACTTGAACTCACTACATTTGTTTTGTTTCATTTTCCTTTAAATGTGACCAAGAGGGATACTGCAAATACTCCTTTTTATTCTACGGATTCTACAACAATGATCGAACAATCGGCGTGCTGCAGTTCAGACTTCCTCTGTCATACCTGCTGGTGGGCGTCGGCATCTTCGGCTACAGCTTGATGGTTGTCATTAGAACGTAGGCAACATAATCATATAGAGGCGTGTCATTGAGATAGAAACGTATGATTTTTACTGACCTGTTGCCTTTTTTTTTTTTTAGGATGGCCCGTAACTCAAACGAAGGAGGCGATGGTGGCGATGAGGGTGAGTTTACCTTCAGCTGGAAGATGTTTACGAGCTGGGACTACCTGATTGGAAACCCAGAGACAGCAGACAATAAGTATGCCTCCATTACCACCAGCTTCAAGGTGAGGGCAAATTGAGAGTGATATACTGCTAAAAAGCATCAGTTTTCTTTTTTAATCATCAAACATCAATAGACTTGCTGTGCATATATTTCATAATGACTCATAAAATGTATTCCGGTTTGCAATAAAGGACAATGAGATATAAGATGGTATTTATCACGCAGGAATCCATTGTAGATGAACAGGAGAACCAGAAGGATGAGAACATCCACCTGCGTCGCTTCCTCAGGGTTTTGGCCAATGTTCTCATTTTGTGCAGCCTTGGAGGCAGCGGCTACCTCATTTACTTTGTTGTCAAGCGCTCGCAGGAGTTTGCTGATATGGATAGTGCTAAACTCTCCTGGTTTGAAAAGAATGAGGTAGGTTGAGACGGAACACTTTGGGCCTGATCTACTAAGATCTGCGGCTGCAGAACAATTTCAGTCTCGATAAATAACACTGTGTCTGCTAAATAAATATTTTTGCATTTTCTCCTCACATTATAGTGGGCGTCCTCATAACCATCATACATTCTGCATATTCATGGCGATAAACACGCTAAATGGACTGTGTTCTCTATTTTGCTTATTTAAAGGCCTACTGAAATGAAATGTTTTTATTTAAACGGGGATAGCAGATCCATTCTATGTGTCATACTTGATCATTTCGCGATATTGCCATATTTTTGCTGAAAGGATTTAGTAGAGAACAACGACGATAAAGATCGCAACTCTTGGTATCTGATAAAAAAAAGCCTTGCCCCTACCAGAAGTAGTGTGACGTAGTCAATTGAAAGGCTCCTCGCATTTTCCTATGGTTTTCAACGCAGCTAGAGCGATTCGGACCGACAAAGCGACGATTACCCCATTAATTTGAGGGAGGATGAAAGATTTGTGGATGAGGAACATTAGAGTGAAGTACTAGAATGCAGTGCAAGACATAATTTAAGAGACCGTAACTTAGGTACAAGCTGGCTCATTGGATTCCACACTCTCTCCTTTTTCTATTGTGGATCACGGATTTGTATTTTTTTTTTTTTTTAATTTGTATTTTTTTATATAATGTCCTGCCCAGCTTCTCGGGCAAATCATATAGCAGATGTAGATGCCCATATCGGCTGTTCAGATTTACTTTACAAAAGAGAAGTGTAGGATACTTCTCTTGTTGCCTTACTTGTATTTTGACTTTATTAAATGTATTTATATAATCATTTGGTGCAGCCGGGCCGTAGCAGGAGGGGATAGAAAGAGAGAAAAAGGAAGACAGAGGGGGGAATTGTGGGGACAAGAGGGGGATTAGACAGAGAGACAAAAACAACAACAGCAAACACAACAACAACAACAACAACAACAGAGCAACATCAGCAAATACGACATGTACAAATATGATGGTAAAAGTAATAGCAAATAAGCAGTTAGCGAAAATAAAAAAATTATACAGAAATGACAATGAGCATTATTACACTAAAAATGGAGCAATATGAATACCAATAGAAATAGTGCTATTGATAATAAACAATACCAATACTTTACCTTTATTATCAACAATACAATTGTTCAAATGACGGATTTGTATTTTAAACCACCTCGGATACTATATCCTCTTGAAAATGAGAGTCAAGAACGCGAAATGGACATCCACAGTGACTTTTATCTCCACGACAATACATCGACGAAACACTTTAGCTACGGACCTAACGTGATAGCATCGTGTTTAACTGCATATAGAAACAAAATAAATAAATCCCTGACTGGAAGGATAGACAGAAGATCAACAATACTATTAAACCATGGACATGTAAATACACGGTTAATGCTTTTCAGCCTGGCGAAGGTTAACAATGCTGTTGCTAACGACGCCATTGAAGCTAACTTAGCAACCGGACATCACAGAGCTATGCTAAAAACATTAGCTATCCACCTACGCCAGCCAGCCCTCATCTGCTCATCAACACCCGTGCTCACCTGCGTTCCAGTGATCGACGGTGCGACGAAGGACTTCACCCGATCACAGATGCGGTCGGCGAGACGGAGGAAGTTAAGGTGAGTTCGGCGGCTAACGCGTCTGCTATCCATCTCTGTCTTCCTGGTTGTGCTGCTGTAGTCCGCCGCTAATACACCGATCCCACCTACAACTTTCTTCTTTGCAGTCTCCATTGTTCATTAAACAAATTGCAAAAGATTCACCAACACAGATGTCCAGAATACTGTGGAATTTTGAAATGAAAACAGAGCTTTTTTGTATTGTATTCAATGGGGTACCAATACTTCCGCATCAACTGATTCCGTCACGTGCATACTGTACGTCATCATATCTAGACGTTTTCAACCGGAAGTGTGGCGGGAAATTTAAAATTGCAATGTATAAGTTAACCCGGCCGTATTGGCATGTGTTGCAAAGTTAAGATTTCATCATTGATATATAAACTATCAGGTCGATAGTAGTGGGTTTCATTAGGCCTTTAAGAGACACCATCCACAGTGCACAAGCTAAATAGATCATCTTTGTGTGCGCGATCAAGTTTTATTATACGCAAACCTTTAATAGATCAGGCCAATTGTGTTTTTCAAAGGGGAAAGGGGTTGTTTGATTGACATTAGTAATCTCCCTCTATCAAATCATCAATAAGGTGGAGTTTGTCATGTCTCTTCTGGGGCTGGTGTGTCCGCCTCTTTTCGAAACCATCGCCGAGCTAGAAGACTATCATCCTCGTATCGCTCTCAAGTGGCAACTGGGACGCATCTTTGCCCTCTTCCTAGGAAACCTTTACACCTTCCTTTTTGCCCTTTTTGATGAGGTCAATGCAAAGGTAAGACACATCGCAGAAAATAGTGATACTAACAGTTTGGTTTTGCTATGGATTATATCTACGTACATATTTGTACAGTATATATCTTCCTCATCTATAAAGTAACCTGTACATACTCCCACTTGGACAAATAATACGTCAACATGGCCCCAACTATCATTGCTATGTTGACAACCTTCAGATCTACATTTCAACCCGATCCATCACCACTGCCACCCACAGACTGCCTCACTGACATAAACATCTGGATGAACGATAACTTTCTAAACTACAGCAAAACAGATCTCCTAATTATTGGTCCAAAATGCATCACCAATTCTGTCAAAGATTTCAACATATCTTTAAACAACTTCACCTTGTCTTGAAACTTGGCCTCATCTTGGATAATAACTTTCCATTTGAAGGTCATGTCAAACACATCACTAAAACAGCCTACCTCCACCTCAGAAAGATTGCCCGCCTCCGACCCATCCTATCCTTCTCGACCGCTGAAACACTCATTCATGTATTCATCACCTCTAGACTGGTTTACTGCAACAGCATCCTTTAAGGTTCATCTTCCAAAGTTTTCCATAAACTTCAACTTCTCCAAAACTCGGCTGCACGCCTCCTCACTTGCTATGACCCCATCACACCAGTCCTGCAGGAACTTTACTGGCAACCTATCTCGCAGAGCATCCAGTTCTAAATCCTTCTCCTGACTCATAAAGCCCTCCACAACATGGCCCCCTTCTACCTCTTTGACCTCCTCACCCCTCAAATTCCTGTTAGAAATCTGCCTTCCACCAACAATCACCTGCTGTCCCCTCCTCTTAGAACCCAACACAGAACCTAGGGGGATCATGCCTTCTCCATTACTTTCCCTCCCCCTTTCCATCCGTTCATAATCCCACAATGCTCAAAAGACCTAGGCCTACTGAAATGATTTTTTTTTTTACTTAAACGGGGATAGCAGATCCATTCTATGTGTCATACTTGATCATTTCGCGATTTTGCCATATTTTTGCTGTAAGGATTTAGTAGAGAACAACGACGATAAAGTTCGCAACTTTTGGTCGCTGATAAAAAAATGCCTTGCCTATACCGGAAGTAGCATGACGTCACAGGAGGAAGGACTCCTCACATTTTCCCGTTGTTTACAATGCAGCGAGAGAGATTCGGACCGAGAAAGTGACGATTACCCCATTAATTTGAGCGAGGATGAAAGATTTGTGGATGAGGAAAGTGAGAGTGAAGGACTAGCGTGCAGTGCAGGACGTATCTTTTTTCGCTCTGACCGTAACTTAGGTACAAGGGTTCATTGGATTCCACACTTTCTCCTTTTTCTATTGTGGATCACGGATTTGTATTTTAAACCACCTTGGATACTATATCCTCTTGAAAATGAGAGTCGAGAACGCGAAATGGACATTCACAGTGACTTTTATCTCCACGACAATACATCTGCGAAGCTCTTTAGCTACTGAGCTAACGTGATAGCATCGGGCTGAAATGCAGATAGAAACAAAATAAATAAACCCCTGACTGGAAGGATAGACAGAAAATCAACAATACTATTAAACCATGGACATGTAAATACACGGTTAATAATTTCCAGCTTGGCAAAGCTTAACAATGCTGTTGCTAACGACGCCATTGAAGCTAACTTAGCAACGGGACCTCACAGAGCTATGATAAAAACATTAGCGCTCCACCTACGCCAGCCAGCCCTCATCTGCTCATTAACACCTGTGCTCACCTGCGTTCCAGCGATTGACGGAAGGACGAAGGACTTCACCCGATCATCCATGCGGTCGGCGGCTAGCGTCGGCTAGCGCGTCTGCTATCCAAGTCAAAGTCCTCCTGGTTGTGTTGCTACAGCCAGCCGCTAATACACCGATCCCACCTACAACTTTCTTCTTTGCAGTCTTCATTGTTCATTAAACAAATTGCAAAAGATTCACCAATTTTGAGATGAAAACAGAGCTTTTTTCTTATTGGATTCAATGGGGTACCAATACTTCCGTTTCAACCATTGATGTCACGCGCATACGTCATCATATATAGACGTTTTCAACCGGAAGTTTAGCGGGAAATTTAAAATATCTATTAGGGATAGTCTGGGGGTTGTTGTCATACACCCTGTCCTTAAGGTATCCCCACAGATAAAAATCTGGGGCGTTCAAGTCTGGTGAATGCGGCGACCACTCCGGGTCACACCTGCGGCTGATCGGTCAGGGAAACAATGCTGTAGCCATGCCAATGATTCGTTTGAGGTGTGGGGGGTGGCACCATCCTGCTGGAACCACTGGAGGTCCCTGACGACCCCTCTTTGTCGACCAAGTGCTGTCCAGAATTTGTCAAGCACCTGAACATATCGCTCGGTGTTGATTGTCACAAACCGCTCGTTGTCGTCCTCAAACCAGAATGGTCCAATGATGCCATGTTTGGAGATGGCGACCTATGCAGTGCACTTGACATAGTGTAATGGCATTTGCAGACAGTACTCAGGGGGTGTGATACCCCAGAAAATGTTGTTCTTGGAGTTCACATGACCTGACAGCAGAAAATGTGCCTCATCCGAAAACCAGACATTGTCAAGGAAGTCTGGCGCAGCGTCAATCTTATCGCAAAACCACTGGCACATGATCACTCGTTTCCTCATGTCGGCAGGTGCAAGCTTTTGTTTAATCTGTATCCTGTAAGGATAGAGGTCGAGATCTGCGATCAAAATTCTCCGCACAGACTCCCGGTTCATTCCAAGCTCCTGACTTTGTCGACGCACAGACTTGCGTGGGCTCCGAACAACAGAGTCTCTGACTGCATCAACGTTCCGTGGTGTCCTTGATGATTTCGGTCGTCCAGAGTGTGATTGTCTGTTAGTATCTTTACGATTGAGGTTATTAACAGTCCCATGGGTTCGGAACTTGTTGACCCATCTGTAGATCATTGTGTGGGCAGGAAATTCACGACATCCAAACCGTTCTTTGAATTGCAATAGGCCTCAACTATAAATGTCATTTGTTCAGTAGTCCATGGCATCTCGAAGTTGAACTTTTCTAAACTTTTAGAACATTAAATCTTCTTGGTAAATCTGAAAAATAAAAAGAATTGATTAATCATTTCAAAAGTTATTCAAGTTTAGGTGATGAACGCTTTTTTTGTGTCACCCTGATAAGATCAATTGCGGGTGTCCAATTTATGACGTGCAGGCAACCCAAAAACCTAACACATTGATAAATAGAGCTAAAGACATAATTTAATGATACAAATATGTAAGATTAATACTAATAATCAACTCACCCCTCTGGATAAATAATATTGATTAGGAATTGTAATTTCAATATCGATAAAAACTAATGTACGTTTGTATTATTATTATATTTTATGCCACAATTGTGCAGCCCTCACATTCTGATTGTTCATGCATGTCCTGTGTTGTGTGTGTGGAATTTCCCCTTTCATTCTTTAGTTGGAGAGTGAGAAGTCCATCAAGAATGCCACTGAGTGGGCGCTACAAGCGCACCACACTAACTACAGTGCCCACTTCAACACCACAGATGTGCCTCCACCAAATGTCCATCCAGCAGATGTCATTAGAGGACCCTGCTGGGAGACTGCAGTTGGCATAGTCAGTAATAATAGTTGTAGTCGTAGTAGTGGTATGACTCACACCTACGCACTTGTGTTTAAAAGTTATGTACAGGTTACTATTTTTCTTTGCAGGAATTTGTGAAGCTGATCGTGTCGGACATTCAAGTAACCTACTTGACCATCTTGATTGGCGACTTTGTGCGTGCTGTCTTGGTCCGCTTCCTTAATTACTGCTGGTGCTGGGACCTGGAGGCTGGATTTGTAAGTGCTTTTAGTGCCACACCTTTAACTGCCAGTTATTATTCAGTTGTGTGTATTTTGTACAAAGTCACTTACACTTAAAAAGGATATAAAATACACTGTTATGGGTCTGATCTACGAAATGTTTGCGTGTACTAAATCACACGCAAACTTGGTAGCGCACGCAAAGTGGAGAATTATGTCCTTTAAATGAGAAAAATAGAGAGCACAATCAATTTAGCATTTTTAGTGTGTAGGCAGATATAAGCTAACAATCAGAATGCCCACAATACTGGGAGGAGATGCAAATAGGCAAGGCAAGTTTATTTATGGAGCAAAATTCGTACACAAGGAAATTCAAAGTACTTGACAGAAACTTACAAGAAATTTAAAATAAAATCATCATGTGACAGTCTCTCACTGTCGGGGTTCCATGGACCACCAAGGACTGACATGACTGTAGCAGTTTTGACTTTGTTTTTGTCATGTCTGTGTGATTATGTTTTGTTTTAGTCATGTTCGGTTTTGTTTTTGGACTCTTTGTGCACTTTTGTTTGTTTTGTCACCATAGCAACCCATTAGTTTTCCCCGGTCATGTCACGCACCTGTTTTCACTGATCATGTCACTGCTATTTAAGCCTGTCTGTTTCTGTTGTTCGTCCTGGTGACATTATCATTTCATACCATGCTTCTTCTGACACCCCTGCTACCTCGTTTTGTCTTCATGCTTCCATAGTTCCATGCCAAGTAAGTTTTTGTTAATTGTTCATAGTTTCTGCCTTTGTGCAAGTTTTGTTTCATTAGTCTAGTTTGTTCTCAGCCATTGTGCGCGCCTATTGTTTGCTTCCTTTTTTGTAGTCTGTTAGTGTTAAAATAAAAATATGTACTCACATTCACACCTTGCCCGTGCCAACTTTCCGTTGCCTTCCGGAAAAACAAACCCCAAGGACCAAGTCTTGACAGTTTTATTATTTCAATAAAACGTTAGTGCAGGTCGGGTCATACAAGACGACTTGTCTTTTAGTAGTAAGTAAGCAAACAAAGGCTCCCAATTCAGCTGCTGACATATGCAGTAACATATCGTGTCATTTATCATTCTATTACTTTGTCAAAATTATTAAGGACAAGTGGTAGAAAATTAATTATTAATCTACTTGTTCATTTATTGTTAATATCTGCTTACTTTCTCTTTTAACATGTTCTATCTACACTTCTGTTAAAATGTAATAATCACTAATTATTTTGTTGTTTGATACTTTACATTAGTTGTGGGTATCTATCCGATACCAAGTCGTTACAGGATCATACGTTGGTCATATTCAAAGTCCTCATGTGTCCAGTGACCGGCACTTTTCAGAGGCGGTATAGTACCGAATATGATTCATTAGTATCGGGATACCGTACAACCCTAGTCTGGAATGATCCAGTCGCACCATCACAACACTGCAGTTCTTCCCAGAGTCCACCTTCAGCGTGCTAAAAATAGGGTCTGTTGTTTAGATTGCACTTCAATATAGCCCAGGAAAGGTGGTACATATTATATTTGTGTGCTGCATGCCAACAACATGACAAAAAACACTACAGGTTAGAACACATTATGCCATACATGTGGAGGGAAATGAGTGTACATCGTAGGTCGGCCTGCACCACTTTTGCGTTTGTTATCTAGTGCAAATATTGTATTATTAGTGGCAACACAGCCACTAATAATACATGCAATTGTATAATTTGTGCGCGCTGTTTCGGACTTGTTTTTCGGATCTTGGTAGATCAGGCCCTATGTTTATATAATTAGTGTAGAGTGAGTACTATTGAGGTTTGTGTGAGTACATTGCGTCAGGTTCACCTGATACCTTCCAATGCAGTGTCAGGACAGATGATCCCCAGCAGTTAGTGAAACATAGCACTGCTCTCCAAACTTAATTACAGGAAGAGAGAGAAACATAATCAACTTGGAAGCGAACTGTTGTGTGTTTTTTTTTGGTGAATGTTTTTATGTTAATTGAATTGTGCGTGTGTGTGTGTGTGTGTGTGTCTTCAGCCTTCATATGGAGAGTTTGACATCAGTGGAAATGTGCTGGGCCTAATCTTCAATCAAGGGATGATATGGTACATTTGGTACTTTGTATATACCTTTGAGTATACCACAACATCATCAAATATTTTAATATACATTTACATAACTTGCATTTTATTGTGCATTTCCTTTGTCATATGTTGCCATTTTTTTCTTTCTTTCAGGATGGGGGCTTTTTATGCTCCAGGGTTGGTGGGTCTGAACGTTTTGCGTCTCCTGAGTTCGATGTACTACCAGTGCTGGGCTGTGATGGCCTGTAATGTTCCTCATGAGCGAGTCTTCAAGGCCTCGCGCTCCAATAACTTCTACATGGGTCTGCTGCTGCTTGTGCTCTTCCTCAGCCTGCTGCCTGTGGTCTACACTATAATGACCTTGTCTCCATCTTTTGACTGTGGGCCTTTCAGGTCAGTGATGGATGGAGGGAATAATGGAAAATTGACCAATCCAAAATTCATAACTACATACATCTTATTTGACCTGTAGTGGCCAAAAGAAGATGTATGATGTTGTCATGGAGACTATAGAACAAGATCTTCCCGCTTTCATTGGGAACATATTCACTCATGCCACCAACCCCGGACTCATTATGCCTGCTGTTCTTCTTATGGTGTAGGTATAAATGAGCTGTACACCAGGCTTATGCAAAATTTAGAATTAAAAATTTCAATTCAAATAATTAAAAAAATTTGAAATGAATTGGCTTCACCCCACAGGATGTTAAAAATTAATTGGATATACAGGAAGTGTAAATAAACTATATGCAATTGAGATCATTTGCTTATAGCCAGCTTAGTAACAAGAATAAATTGTCAGTTTAACAAATATTTTGGCTTAAAAAACTAAAAATACTTCACTAACACTTAAGTAAAACACAAAAATCCAAGTATTTAAAATATATTTGAGATATTTGCATAAAGTAAAGCATTCCGGGAAATTAATAATTTTACGACCATTTCCAATAATTTGAAATAGATAAAACAGGAAATTAAATAAACTGTTTTATAGAATATGCTTTTATTCTTAATTATCGATCGAAAAACAGTCAATATGGCTTTCAAGCAGGAGGATCTACATCTATGGCATTAATGGCGCTTGTAGAGGAATTAACAACCTCAACAGTTAATAAAAAAAATAAGCAGTTGCTTGGTTTATTCCAAAAAAACCTTTTGACATCATTAACCATGAGATATTGATTAGGAAAAAGGAAAGCCACGGTGTCAGAAGGGTTGGCTCTATATTGACTAAAAAGACTATTTGTACAGTTTTCACAAATAGGTCAACACAAATTACAATATTCATACATTACCTGTGGTGTTCTACAGGGGTCAGTATTAGGTCCCAAAATGTTTATTATCTACATCAGTGACATGTTTTTGGATCAGATTAGATTAGATTTGGTTAGATTTTTTTATGTGTACCCACAGGTAAATTTGGCTTGCTGTGGGAGACATTCATACAAAACAGTATAGTAAAAAAAACCCAAAAAAAACCCAAGTAAAATAGCTACACAAATTGTCATCATCCCCATCATCATTCATGTGTAAGCTATCAGATCATTTGTGGTTTTTGCTGATGGCACACATATTTTTCTAAAAATACTTTACAAACACTGAAGTTAAACACAAATTCCCTCCATTTCAATACTTGAATAGAGTAAAACATTCTGGGAAATGTAATATTTTTCATAATTTGAAAGCGATTCATCAAATTAATTGATCTGTTTTTTAAAAGGTGTTTCTATTCTTAATTATCAATTAAAAAACAATCAATATGGCTTTTGAACAGGAGGATCAACATGTATGGCATTTATGAAGCTAAGAGAAGAGTTAACAATCTGCATAGACAACAAAAATATGCAATGTATATATTTATTGATAACAAAAAGAAAAAAAGAAAATTTATACAATTACCCAGATATTGATGAAGAAAATAGAATTCTATGGTGTCTGAGGGTTGGCTCTACATTGACTAAAAGGTTATGTACAAAACAGTTTGTACAAATAAATCAACACAAATATTACCTGTGGTGTTCCACATGGGTCAGTATTGGGTCTCAAATGGTTTATTATGTACAACAATGACATGTGTAAGGTAGCAGATATTTTAAAGTTAAAAAAAACAGTCAGCATTGTTGTCGAGCAGGAAGATTAGCATATATACAATAATGGAGCAAGTAGAGGAGTGAACGACCTCCATAGATGACAAAAAATATGCAGTATGTATATTTTTTTTATTAAAAAAAAGTTTTTGATTACAATTATCACAATTAACAATGAGAAATTGATGAAGAAAATGGAAAGCTATGGTGTCAGAGGGTTGGCTCTACATTGGCTAAAAAGCTACATAGAAAACGTCAACAGTTTGTACAAATAGGTCAACACAAGTCAGGATATTCTGTTCCACAGAGGCAGGTATTAGGTCCCAAAAGTTGTATTATGTACGTCAATGACATGTGTAAGGTATCAGATATTTTAAAGTTTGTGTTTTTGCTGATGACACACGTATTTTTGGCTTCAATACTAAAAATACTTTAAAAACACTCAAGTTAAACACAAATTCCCTCTATTTGGATAAAGTAAAGCACTCTGGAAAATGAAGCATTTTTCCACTATTAACATTATTTTAAAGTTATAATTCAATAAATTAAATTATATGTTTTATAGAAGATGCTTGTATTCTTAACTATCGATAAAAAAAAAATGGCAGTAATTAAAATACAATGTATACATAATACATTTTTTATGAAAAATGTAAAACAGGAATATACTTTTTGGATGTTTAAATACATCGAAATTATCAATTGGGATTTTAATTCTACTTCCTTCAGTTCAAATTAGAATTGCAATTATATTTCCTGTTTGCAACATCATTTCCAATTCAAATTCCAATTCATTGCATTAAAGACATTCTAAATTCAGTTCAGAATTTTGCACAAGTCTGTTGCACACATCCAACTAATTGATACAATTATTCATTGAATTTCATTGTAAACACTTCACTCTATGCAACAGGCTGGCTATCTATTATCTGAATGCCGTATCAAAGGGATACCAACAAGCAAATACAGACCTCAAAAAGAAGATGCAAATGGTGAGTATCAGCATTGTCTTAAAATGTTTACATTGTCTCTTATCCAGCTGACTCACAAATAATTCCCAACAATTGGGTAACCCTCAAGGCTCGAGATGAGGAAAAGAATCGAAGGAACAACAAGGACAGCACGAATCAAGTCATGAAAGACTTGGAAGACCTGCTGCCAGACAAATCTTTGATACCACCTCCAACTGAGGAAGGGCCACCCCCACCTGGTATACACACACACATGCACCTTAGGTCAACTATTTTATAAAGGCCTACTGAAACCCACTACTACCGACCACGCAGTCTGATAGTTTATATATCAATGATGAAATCTTAACATTGCAACACATGCCAATACGGCTGGGTTAACTTATAAAGTGCAATTTTAAATTTCCTGCTAAACTTCCGGTTGAAAACGTCTATATATGATGACGTATGCGCGTGACGTCAATCGTTAAACGGAAGTATTGGTACCCCATTGAATCCAATAAAAAAAGCTCTGTTTTCATCTCAAAATTCCACAGTATTCTGGACATCTGTGTTGGTGAATCTTTTGCAATTTGTTTAATGAACAATGAAGACGGCAAAGAAGAAAGTTGTAGGTGGGATCGGTGTATTAGCGGCTGGCTGTAGCAACGCAACCAGGAGGACTTTAACTTGGATAGCAGACGCGCTAGCCGACGCTAGCCGCCGACCGCACGGATGATCGGGTGAAGTCCTTCGTCCTTCCGTCGATCGCTGGAACGCAGGTGAGCACGGGTGTTGATGAGCAGATGAGGGCTGGCTGGCGTAGGTGGAGCGCTAATGTTTTTATCATAGCTCTGTGAGGTCCCGTTGCCAAGTTAGCTTCAATGGTGTCGTTAGCAACAGCATTGTTAAGCTTCGCCAAGCTGGGAATTATTAACCGTGTATTTACATGTCCATGGTTTAATAGTATTGTTGATCTTCTGTCTATCCTTCCAGTCAGGGATTTATTTATTTTGTTTCTATCTGCATTTCAGCCCGATGCTATCACGTTAGCTCAGTAGCTAAAGAGCTTCGGCGATGTATTGTCGTGGAGATAAAAGTCACTGTGAATGTCCATTTCGCGTTCTCGACTCTCATTTTCAAGAGGATATAGTATCCGAGGTGGTTTAAAATACAAATCCGTGATCCACAATAGAAAAAGGAGAAAGTGTGGAATCCAATGAACCCTTGCACCTAAGTTACGGTCAGAGCGAAAAAAGATACGTCCTGCACTGCACTGTAGTCCTTCAGTCTCACTTTCCTCATCCACGAATCTTTCATCCTCGCTCAAATTAATGGGGTAATCGCCGCTTTCTCGGTCCGAATCTCTCTCGCTGCATTGTAAACAATGGGAAAATGTGAGGAGTCCTTCCTCCGATGACGTCATGCTACTTTCGGTATAGGCAAGGCTTTTTTTTATCAGCGACCAAAAGTTGTGACCTTTATCGTCGTTGTTCTCTACTAAATCCTTTCAGCAAAAATATGGCAATATCGGGAAATGATCAAGTATGACACATAGAATGGATCTGCTATCCCCGTTTAAATTTTAAAAAATCATTTCAGTAGGCCTTCAGTACATTCTTTTACCTAAGCTTTTCTCCCCGTATTTTCAGATGTTGTCATTGACAAGAGCACCAAGTCTCCAAAAATTAAGCCAGGTGCAGCAGCCAATGGGAAAGGGGTTAATCTTCAAAAAGAGGTTTCATTGGCTGCTTCCAATCCCAGAGGGCCAGTGACCCGGGCCCCTGCACCAAGAGGGAGACCTCCTGGAAATGCCAGGGGGCCTCAACCGGGAGCTGTTAGGGGAAGAGGCAGAGGCAGGTCTCCAAGACAATAGGACTCCAAAGTCCATTGACAGACCTTCTGGGTTTTAATTTACTTTGGGTTCTTTCTGTGTGGACTTAGTACTGTTTGTTTGTCCTTGTTCTCTGGTGTCCTTCCACAGTCTAAAGACATGTACAGTATGTTCGGCTGTCTCGTCCATAGGTTTGAATGTGGCCATGAATGTTTACGTGTGCCTTTTGGTTGACTGGCAGTTCAGGGTGTGAGTGAGCTGGGATTTGTTAGCTAGCATAGCTTGAGAGTCAAGAGTGCTAGCCAGCATGATAAAAGCCCAACCTGACAGCTCATTGTGTAGTGCAGCTCCTAAAGCGACGGAAAGTGGCATTTACCAACATACTCTTGCACAGCTGCACCAGTCAGCATACATTACATTTTAACACAGCAAAATATAAAAATTTTGTTTTTAATACAAATAAACCCAGAGAGGGACAATGGGTAGAAAATGGATGGATGAATGGATAAATAAGGTTCATTGATATTAATAGGAATAACCTTCAGAGAACTATGGATGGGTACAATTTTATACTTTTATAGGCACCAACTAAATTATTTTGATACATTTGTTGCGTTTGACGTCAAGTCTGGTCACAGACTCAACTGGCTCAAACCCTTGGCAGGCAAACAAGCATTAAATCGGCACACAGAGCGGACTCAGTTGTTCTGCCTCTAGTTAATGTTATACTTTTCAATGCCAACAAATGAAGTAATCTTGACATAAACACTTGATTGTATGGTAAGTCTCCACTTTTCTAGCTCATTGCCAGTTTACATTGAGTTTGCCATAGACATGCTTCTGATTAGCATTAGCGATTTTACATGGCGATTTCAACACTTCCAAATTTGGTAATGAAAACTACAACTAAGTTGTACGTTACAATTAAACAGCTGCTGTGTAATAAATACAATAATTACAGTATAAACACTTTAGGGTGCAACAAAAGACTAATTCAAAAGAATACTTCCCTAGCTAGGCAACACACAGTAGCCTATACACTACCCCCTTCAAACATTTTGGAATTGCAACTGCATGCACCTTTATCATTATCAGCTCATGGTGAAATTATCCCAAAAAATGATTTATTATCAAGCAAATTAACATTTATTAACACATGATACCATTGAGTTCCAGTTATTGATTCCCAGGCACAGAGCATTAGTACCGTATTGGTTCAAATGTGAAAGGGGCCCTTCCCTACTAAGAACCATCATCCTCTGCAGTTGATTTTTTTAGTTAATTTATTTTGTCAGAGTTACATTTTTGGTGGAAAAATATCCCTGTTATCCACAAATATCCAGAGAGGGTGCTGCATTGGCAAATCACAAATTATCGTAGGGGTTGGGGTTTGACATGTTGCACTTTTAAACATCCACAAATAATGGTACGCTAATGAATGAAGGCAAGTCAAACACTCGGGCCAGGCGGAAACTGGCTGCTCTGGCTGAAGCTTGTCCCTTTGACCGGCCGCAAGCTCATTGATCGACAACACAGCAGCTGACCTATCAGCTGTCAGATGCGGGATAAGAGTGAACTGGCCTCCACATGGCGATATGAATAACCCACAAGTACGACAAATAAAAAATCCACACAAGAGGAGTCAAATGCTTCACTCAAAGGTAGTTATGTTGGCGACTAAGACTTGGTAATTAAAACGCAAATTTCAGCTGAAGTGCTTATGTTTCCTACTGGCGTAATGGCTTAGGTATTAGTATTTTTTTTAGCGCACATGTTCGATTCCCAGCCAGGACATACAAGGTAAACAAACTAAATCCTTATGCAATCTTAAAAAAACTAAAACAATTTTATTTTGTTCTTTTAATTGTGTTATATTGTTAAAAAAATAAGCTATTTAACAAATTATTTCTTCTTCATATTACTCTAAAACATGCATCAAATCTTTTCAAACCATGCCCCCTGCGCCCCTCCTCCTTCTGAAATCCACATGTTGACACTGTGTCGGCTTCCTGAGTCTACAACGTCTGGTAAGCTAGTTATTAAGCCATGATGACATGCCAAAAAGACAATCTCATAAGAAATTAGAGAGTCTGTAAAATAAAACAAATATATAGAACCATTTTAAAAGTTTAGAAGCTGTGTTATGCTGTGCAACTCAGGTCTGTTTTTCTTTAGTGGAAGAGGTGGCAAAGTGGCTCTTATGGAAGTAAAGGTTCCAGACCCCTGGTGTAAACAGTGTTGACCCAGTGAAGATGACTTCATAGCTTCTCGATCCACCAAAATTGTTCCTGCATTTCTGCAACAAAAAGAACAAAGCCACCAGAAAAGGAGGGGGCCCATGGGTCTGGTTTGCAAATGAATGAACCAAAGCCCTGCCTGGCTGACTGAGCTGAGTTCACGCTCAGCCAAGTTTCTCGCCATGTGACAGTTTTCTATTGCGTGAGGGCAGCAGCTCCCTCTGCAGGGGGCCCCGGCTTTGCTTGAAAAGGACGTCCCAGGCTGTGAGTCTCTCTTACCTTCTGCCAGGTGAGAGATGTATTGGACCAAGTGGTAACTGCAAGGTGGGTTTTGAAACATCTTTATTTTTCTTTCTGTTTTGAATCTTTCTCCGTCATAATTTGTATTATTTTCTTAGCAACTTCATCCTTTCAAGATGAGGCCGATGTTTGGGACCCTTCTGCCTAAAGAGAACCCTAGTGCCTCCGTCTCCAGTGTTACTCTTGTTCTCTGCCTTCTAACCCTTCTTCTGATGGCTCTTTGCGGTCGCAAGGGTCAGAGATACCTCTCTCACCATTTCGACTTCGATCTCGACATTCACCCGCCTCCCCCTGGTCCTACACCTTGGCCCCTTGTTGGCAATCTTCTCCAGATGGGCGACCAAATTCATCTTTCCTTCACGCAACTGAGACACCAGTATGGAGACGTTTTCAAGGTAGGAAATGTCTTGTAAAGCATTTTCACAAGATCCGTCATACACCATTTTTGATTGTTTCTATGCTGCAGCTTCGTCTTGGTTCTTTGACTGTTGTAGTCCTGAGTGGATACGCCACCATCAGACAGGCTCTCGTTCGCCAAGGGGATGCTTTTGCCGGGCGTCCAGACCTTTTCACCTTTTCTGCCGTTGCCAACGGGACCAGTATGACTTTCAGCGAGAAGTATGGACACACCTGGATGCTGCACAAGAAGCTGTGCAAGAATGCCCTCAGGTCCTTCTCTCAGGCTGAGCCCAGGGAATCTGGGGCCACATGCCTGCTGGAGGAGCATGTCTGCGCTGAGGCCTCAGAGATGGTGAAGGTCCTTCAGGAACAAGCCGCTAAGGAGCTGGAAATGACAGGTATCGACCCGGTGAGGCAGCTGGTCACGTCTGTAGCAAATGTGGTCTGTGCCCTCTGTTTTGGGAAAAGATATGACCACAATGACAAAGAGTTCCTCACTGTTGTCCACATCAACAATGAGGTCCTAAGGATCTTTGCTGCAGGGAACCTGGCAGATTTCTTTCCTGTGTTCCGTTACTTTCCCAGTCCATCTCTGAGGAAGATGGTGCAACACATCCACAGGATGAATAGCTTCATGGAGAGAAGTATCGAGGAGCACATCTGCACTTTTGACAAGGTAAGGCCACTGGAGGCCTGTAGACCTAAATCCCCGTGTGTAGGAATTAATGTGGATTTTGACCGACTGGTATTTTGTATAGAAATGCAATATTTCAATATGTCGAAAATTTGTATTTCTCAGCTAGTGGGTCACGAGTCTTTGCCTGGTAGCATATAGACTTAAACTTAGACTTAGACAAACTTTATTGATCCACAAGGGAAATTGTTCCACACAGTAGCTCAGTTACAAAGGATGGAAAGTGTAAGGATGGAAAGGATAATGCAGGTATAAAGTAGACTAAAAATGTACCATAGTAGCAACATAAAATATAACATATATGTAATATTTACACATTATACATACAGTATATAAAATATACTGATATATTATTATATTATATAATATATATACAATATATATAACAATTACCATGTACAATACTACAGTATATGTAATCAATCAATCAATCAATCAATCAATGTTTATTTATATAGCCCTAAATCACAAGTGTCTCAAAGGCCTGCACAAGCCACAACGACATCCTCTGTACAGAGCCCACATAAGGGCAAGGAAAAACTCACCCCAGTAGGACGTCAATGTGAATGACTATGAGAAACCGTGGAGAGGACCGCGTATGTGGGTAACCCCCCCACCTCTAGGGAAGACCGAAAGCAATGGATGTCGGTGGGTCTGACATAATATTTGTGAAAGTCCAGTCCATAGTGGATCCAACATATCAGCGAAAGTCCAGTCCATAGTGGATCCAACATAATAGTGAGAGTCCAGTCCATAGTGGGGCCAGCAGGAGACCATCCCGAGCGGAGACGGGTCAGCAGCGCAGAGATGTCCCCAACGATGCAAAGGCGAGCGGTCCACCCCAGGTCCCGACTCTGGACAGCCAGCACTTCATCCATGGCCACCGGACCTGTGTGTCTCCTCCTCCACAAGGGAGAGAGGGGCAGAGGAGAAAAGAAAAGAAACGGCAGATCAACTGATCTAAAAAGGGGGTCTATGTAACAGCTGCAGCAAAAAAAAAAAGGGCAGCATAAAATAGGAAGAAGATCTAGCAGAAAATAAACATTTTAAACAAAGAGAGGTAGCTAACATAGAAGCGGTCAGGTAATAGACGTACATTATCTATTGCTGTATGGCGAGTGATTATACAGCTGGATGGAGTGCGGAATGAAGGAGTTCTTGAATCAAACACTGTGGGAACAAAGCTGAAGGAGCCTGTTGGAGAATGTCTGGTGGAGTGGGTGGGTAGGATTGTCCATGATGGCCAGCAGTTTGTCCAACTGCTTGCCAATAGTTCGGCCGGCGTTCCGGATCAGTTTATCAATCCGGTTTAAGTCCCTTTTGCTGGTGCTGCTCCCCCAACAAACCACTGCAAAGTACAGGGCACTGGCCACAACAGACTGATAAAAGATCTCCAACAGCTTGCTGCACACATTAAAGGACCTAAGCTTCCACAGCTTCTACAGCTTCCACAGATTTGCTGTTGTCCTTCCAGTCCAGTCTGCTGTTCAAGTGGACTCCCAGGTACTTGTACTGGCCCACTAGTGCCACCTCCCGGCCCTGGATCTTTTTTTTATGTCCTTCATTCCCAGCGTCTTCTTTTCTTGCCGGATTTTGCCCTCAATGAAAAAAAATCCTCACCAGCACTGCGGCCACTACAGCAAGCGGGTCTGATTGAAGCTTCGGCAACACTTGACACCATTGGGGGCGGCACTCGCTCGAGAAAGCAGCGCGGCCACTCGCATGTTACCTGAGTCAATCCAATCAAAAATTCAAGAGAGATGAATGCACATGAAGACGACGGAGAAGACATGTATGCCAAAAATCAATCATCAATCAGTCATTTTAATGATGAATCATTCTTGAAATATTTTACTGTGTAGTGATTGTTGCTTGTCTTCAAGGGGTGATGCCGAAGCCAAAATCAGCTGAGAAAATAAATGTTAGAGTAGGGATGTAACAATATGAAATATGTTTTGTATTCATGTTAGCATTTAAGCCAGGGGTGTCAAACTCATTTTAGCTCAGGGACCGCATGGTGGAAAATATGTGCACTCGCTGGCCGGACTATTAAAATTATGGCATTAAAACTAAAAAATAAAGACAACTTCAGATTGTTTTGTCTTACTTTGGCCAAAAATAGAACAAACACATTCTGAAAATATTACAATAAAAATATAGAAAAGATACCGGCAGCGTAAAAGTTTAGATCCATGAAGGAAAGAAGAAAGTGAATGAATGTTTATAACTGAATAAATGTACATATGCATTAGAATTAGTTTTCTTTTGTATTATTTTTTTAAATGAATTAAATAATGTTTATGACAACCTTTTCCCAAAACACAATATAGAATGTGAGATATAACAGGATAATGCATACATTTATCATTTGTTTTCAAAACGGTTACAAAAAAGTGGGACACCCAAAATTTACTGTGGGACCCCATTTTTATGACTTGATGGGGTCCCCATTTTGAGATTTCATAGCGCCAACACTGATGGCATATTGGTGCGTGCAAAACAGCAGCAGGCGGCTGTGGCCTGCGGGCCGGTTCTAATACTAATCAAATATCATCCCAGGGGCCATTGATAATTCATTCGCGGGCCGGATCTGGCCCTCGGGCCTTGACTTTAATACCCCTTATTCAAGCTATCAAGTGATCAGTTTTTTCTCTTGGAAATTACAATAATCACTCAGTTTTCCAAAGTGCAGGAATCAATAATAGTTTTGCGATAAATACACATTTGAAACGGTGATACTCACTAAACTCTACCGTCGTTTATCAATACACTGGTAACTGTTACATCCCGAAATCAATGTATTTACTTTGGTTCACAATCCACTGTTTCTGCACCATACATTGTGCAAGAATAAAAGGGAAGGAGGAGTGCTCAAAAGATATGTTGGACATGTTTGTGTGAAGGAAACTGGAGGTATTGCACTGTATTGGATCACTGAATTTAGTTTTTTTCTCCTTATGGACTTGATATGCAATATCTCACTTTGTTGAAGCCACGGCTTATTTACTTCATTCCAAATTTTAACAAAATGTTTTTAACTTTTAACCTTTTGAGGTATTTGGTTAATCACAATGCTGTGTCAATATCAGGGGCATCAAACATACGGCCCGAGAGCCGGATCAGGCCCGCGAATAGGTTTTATTCGGCCTGCAAGGGTTTTTTTGATTGATTGAGACTTTTATTAGTAGGTTGCACAGTGAAGTACATATTCCGTACAATTGACCACTAAATGGTAACACCCGAATAAGTTTTTCAACTTGTTTAAGTCGGGGTCCACTTAAATTGATAAGGTGAGTTTGCTAAGTATAAAAAAACCTAAAATTTGAAAGAAACTGCTGTTCTAAATGTGTCCACTGGATACCGAAATAGAAATTCTGTATCTTTGTAGATGATGCTACATACGTACAAAATAAACCACATGATGTTAGTACATCAGTCGAGGAAAATGATCAAACTACATAAATAACATATTGTGATTTGATTTTGATATAAGTTTTTTATCTTCATAGATTGAAAATGAACACCAATGAGTTGACTGATGAACATTATCACATAATTTATTCAGAAAATATAAATAACGACAAATAAAGATAGAATACTATTAACCGCAACATTTAAGTGTAAAAAACCCCCACCAACATTATGATTTTTACATTTTCAGAATGTGCTTGTTCTATTTTTAAACAAAGAAAACAGTCTGAAGTTGTCTTTATTTTTAAGTTATCGTGCCGTGATTTTACCAGTCCGGCCCACTTGGGAGTAGATTTTTCTCAATGTGGCCCCCGATCTAAAATGACTTTATATGCAGTTTAATCCACTGGCATTGCACATCCAGGCTACACATCCTAACAAATCCTTTTCCCAAGCTTACTGCAATACATAAAATTATACTCGCTCTCTCAGGGCCGGCCCGTGGCATAGGCCGTATAGGCAAATGCTAAGGGCACCGTCCATCAGGGGGCGCCACACCAGTGCCACAAATGTTGGAGAAAAAAAAAAAAAAAAAGTTGGTACTATTATTTCTAAATACAAAAAATAATCCCACGTTAATTAAAATGCAAAGTAAAGCCTATTTAATAGAAATATTATTTGTTACAACATTACGCCCCCCCCCCCCCCATCCCCCCGCACGGTGCGCCCCCTCTCTTCCCGTATCATGACTGTTTATGGACGTCACCACATCAAAAAATCAACACAAGATGTCAAAACGGCCAAGACTGTCAGGTGCCCAGGGAAGAAAAAAGAGAAAAGAAGAGGAGGAGAAACGAGAAAAAGACAGAGGTAGCAGGGAGGTAACGTTAGCCTACATGAAATTATTTGTCTGTTACAGAATGTGATAGTAACCTGGCTTTTTAGCATTAAGCTAATGTTACATGATTCGGCAACTATATAAATAAACATTGATTGACTGATTGAATTGCTAATCAATAAATAGCTAGTTCTGTTTTAACGTCGGGTTAATATTGTGGAGGGGGCTGAATTGTTATGGAAAATAATAATGTAACGTTAGGTAATTACAGTACTCCCACCTTACATTCCTCAGGGACATTTGTATTAGATCTTTTAAGCAGGTGTTTTTTGTTTACATTGTTATTGCCTTCTGGTTAGCTAATGTTTGCCCTGCAGGTAATAGTCACTTTTCCACCCCTTTATATATTAGGTATAGTTGTAAGCCTAGTTGTTAAAGTGCACATCATTAATGTTAATTAAGCAATATCACATGAGGGGGAACGCTGTTTTTTAATTTGAGCATTGCTGTGATTCGGTTAAAGATAATCATAACATAACATTCTCATATAATATGTTAATTTGCTTTCTTTAAGTAAAAAAAAAAAGGTCAAAGACAAAGCTATTCTGTTTCTTGTGAGTATATACACTTCACTGCCGATGTGGGGGGGGGGGGGGGGCTGCCACCTAAAATCTTGCCTAGGGCGCCAGATTGGTTAGGGCCAGGCCTGCGCTCTCTTGACAAAGGTACTATTTTCAGCAAAATGAGTTATTCTCCCTGTAAGTGTTGTTTTTTTCCGTTTTTTTTAATCAGAGTCCCCTCATACAGCAGCCAACAGTAGCCAAAGAATAACAAACAAGTGTCCCAGCAGATACTTTTGTTCTTGGGCAGAGCAGCTAAATGCTGGCATGCACTCTAATTAGAAATTAGCAACCCTCTGGAACATGCGCGTTGAACCTTAACTGATGACCTTAATCTTTTTCCACATAATCATAAAGTAATAATGATCAACTTGTTATTCATTTTCATTTGTATGATAACGAAGCAAATAATTCATTTAATGTAGCCTAAATTGTGTGTGTGTGTGTTTGCAGAACTGTATTCGTGACATCACAGATGCTCTGATTGCACTTTGTGAGGACCGGGAAGAAAGCAAGCACACGTCCACACTCTCCAACTCTCAGATTATTCATACTGTCGTCGACATCTTTGGAGCTGGTGAGATTTACAAGAGTGGACATGTGAATAACAACACAAATGGTTGACAATGTGAAATGTGGTTTTGTTCTCTTGCTCTGCTGTGTGCCAAAAGGCTTCGATACCATCATCGCTGGTTTACAGTGGAGCCTTTTATATCTCATCAAGTTCCCTGACATTCAGGACAGGATACACCAAGAAATAGGTGAGATGCCCTTTCTCTGTGTATTGATTGTAAATATAGAAAAAAAAACAATAACAATAACGTAAGACATGAGTGACTTAACATGTAAGATTACATCGTTGCAAAGTTATGTTCAACTATAGTTCATTTTTGTATTGCACATACATTTTTATTTTACTGAATTGCTATTGCATAAAAAAGTATTGCGAGTTTTTTTTTAAGGTGTGGAAGTCAATCGATTTGGACCATTTACTTAAAAGAACAAGTGAAGAATGAAAACATATTGCACTAGTTGTGGTTACATTTCAAAAAGAATAGAATAGAAAAGGAAATATCACTCAGTTTTAACCAAAGTCTACTTAAATGGGAAGTGCACTTTTTGGGGGAATTTTCCCCATCATCCGCAGTCCTTATGTGAGACACATGTCTTTCCCTTCTCTGAGCCTTCTAAATAGTAAACAAGGGCTAGTCAGAGGTAGGGATGATACTCGAAACCGGTTTTCCCGGTTGTTCGATAAGAAAAGAACCGAGTCCTCGGACTCGAATCCCTATTTGAGAACCGGTACCCGTTATCGAGACCACTATAGTAAAGAAAAAGAGTTGGTTCTTTATTCGAATCCCGTCCCGACCAGAAATGCCCCGTGAGACATCACAACAAATGACGTCACGTAGCTCAGTCATTAGGCGTAGATAGGGAAAGCAGGAAAAACAATGGACCGGAAAAAGCGCTCCAAGGTGTAATAAAGTTCAAAACAAAAGGTATAATCCAATGAATAACTTTACTGAGAGATTTGAGCAGGGTACAAACACATGACGAACACTTTTACGACCAACCGGAAACATAGCAACCAGGCTAGCAACGCACCTCCTTTACGGCAGCTGTCGCAACGTTCTTAAAGCAACCGCAGCACAACCATATATATGACATCTCCCTTTTTTAACTTTTGTTTTTCTTTCCTTGTAAACAAAACAAAATCACACTGCATATGTGTTGTCTGTCTAATTATAAATAATGCAGACGAGGCGTGTTGGCTGAGTTCTTGACGTTTACTTTCACAGCGTGCTCATAACCTCATTCTTAGCTGCCGGGTGGTGACATGCAACAACACTTTTCAGGGCTACCGCGCATGCTCGTCACTCCCGTTGCATGCTGGGTAGTGTAGTTGTTGTATTCCCTAGCTCAGGGGTCGGCAACCCGCGGCTCTAGAGCCGCATGCGGCTCTTTAGCGCCGCCCTAGTGGCTCTCTGAAGCTTTTTCAAAAATGTATGAAAAATGGAAAAAGATGAGGGGAAAAAATATATATTTTTTGTTTTAATATGGTTACTGTAGGAGGACAAACATGACACAAACCTCCCTAATTGTTATAAAGCACACTGTTTGTATTAAACATGCTTCATTGATTCGAGTATTTGGCGAGCGCCGTTTTGTCCTACTAATTTTGGCGGTCCTTGAACTCACCTTAGTTTGTTTACAATGTATAACTTTCTCCGACTTTCTAGGACGTGTTTTATGCCACTTCTTTTTCTGTCTCATTTTGTCCGCCAAACTTTTAACGTTGTGCGTGAATACACAAAGGTGAGTTTTGTTGATGTTATTGACTTGTGTGGAGTGATAATCAGACATATTTGGTCACTGCATGACTGCAAGCTAATCGATGCTAACATGCTATTTAGGCTAGCTGTATGTACATATGGCATCATTATGCCTCATTTGTAGCTATATTTGAGCTCATTTAGTTTCCTTTAAGTCATCTTAATTCAATGTATATCTCATGACACACTATCTGTTTGTATTATGGCTTCTAATTTGTTGCGGCTCCAGACAGATTTGTTTTTGTATTTTTGGTCCAATGTGGCTCTTTCAACATTTTGGGTTGCCGACCCCTGCCCTAGCTCATAACCCCTATAAATAAATAATGTTAACTCAATAAAGTGTATTTATTTTTTTAGCTTTAACTTTTCATTTTTTAGCATTGTAAACACATTTGCAAACATCTTTTCTCTTCATAGAATTTTCTTTCAATAAAGAAATAAAGTGCAAAAATGTCAAAGCATCATAACAAACAGTTATTTCAAATAGCAGCAGAAGTGCACTTTTTGGAGAGCTGTATTATTTTCAGTTTTGTGCCCAAGGGACTGATTTTATTTAACACTATATTATTATTTATACACCTATAGTGATCACAGAGACAGGTTGTTTTTGTGTTACTGTATATATTTGTTTTTCTGAAAAATCCCACTTAATATACTTTGGGTAACAACAGTCAATATTTATTTATTTTATTTTATTTTTTTAGGGGGGTAACAGTCAATATTTATTTATTATATTTTATTTTTTTATGGGGGTAACAGTCAATATTTATTTATTAGATTTTATTTTTTTCTTATATAATAAAAGTGAGCTTTTGTTAAACCAAATATTGTGTTTTTTTTTCCATGTACAACAACCTATCTGGACTCGATAAGAGAATCGATAAGGAATCGGTTCGATAAGAGGATTCGATAATAGGCTCAAACTCGATAATTTCTTATCAAACATCATCCCTAGTCAGAGGTAGCTAACAATGTAGGTAAAGGGCATACAATCTATTCCGCCTATAAAGCCCTCTAAAAAATGTCCTAAAACCTCCAACACTGTTTTATATACATGCTGTGAGTATATACAGTACAGGCCAAAAGTTTGGACAGACCTTCTCCTCATTCAATGCATTTTCTTTATATTCATGACTATTTACATTGTAGATTGTCACTGAAGGCATCAAAACTATGAATGAACACATGCGGAGTTATGTACTTAACAATAAAAGGTGAAACAACTGAAAACATGTTTTATCTTCTAGTTTCTTCAAAATAGCCACCCTTTGCTCTGATTACTGCTTTGCACACTCTTGGCATTCTCTCGATGAGCTTCAAGCACACCTGTGAAGTGAAAACCATTTCAGGTGACTACCTCTTGAAGCTCATGAAGAGAATGCCATGAGTGTGCGAAAAAGTAATCAGAGCAAAGGGTGGCTATTTTGAAGAAACTAGAATACAAAACATGTTTTCAGAAAAATAAACATGATTATAATATTTTTGTATGCAATATAATATTATATATTACACTTTTTTGCTTTGTTACCTATTAAAATAATTTTTAGTTCAATGTAATATTAAATGTTACACTAGTTTGCTTGGTCACCTCTACAAATTGTAGAGGTGACCAAGCAAATTTGACATTGTTAGCTTCTATTTTTTTAAAAGTTTTGTTTAGTCATTTATTTTTATTTACATTTATTTTTTTAACAATATATTTTGTTCTAACACAAAGTGAGATATGGGGGTTTTGTATATGATATGTTTATAGAAGCTGTATAGGTGACAAAGCCAATTAGTTGAATCCATTAAAAATATTACAATTATTTTAATTTTGGAATATCATTATAAATATGCATAGTAACATATATATTTAGAATTATTTTCTATAACATATTATATTGCAAAACATCCACATCTTAATGTTGTATAAGCTAACATATACTGCATGAAGAGTTCAGGTACAAAAAAACGATAAACGCCATTCCGCCGATTTTGAGCTGTGAGTACCACTAAATGTTTACACCATTCTCTACCAGTAGGTAAAATCTAATTTTTGGCGAAAAAGACTTATATTTTGCATTTCACTGTCTAATATTCCGTTTTGCTTCAGAAACCGCCACACGCCACGCTCTCTTTGTTACACTAACAGACAAATCTGAGTAACTTTGATGAAAGCAGGGAGGGTGTAGTGCCCTCGCCTACTGGATGCAAAAAGCGACGCTGTCCTGATAGTTCCGAGCGGTCCGTGAGAGCAAGAAAGGTCAACACAGTGTGGTGGGAAAAATCCTGTTTATAGGCTGTGTACTGTACATAATGTACAGGATAGGTGTGTAGCCACTACTCTCTCGAATGTTGAACCAAATCGTGTGTTTACTCTGCTGTTGTTGTCCCGTGACGCAGCGGTCAATGTCCGATGTAATGTAAAGCCTGGACCCAAATAAGGTGTTTGTTTGGATGAAATTAATTCATTACAGTGATCGAATAAGCATTCTTCTGGAAAAAAAAAATCAGTTTTTACTGATTTTTAGAGCCAGGCTGGCACCATATAGGATTAGTCTGTTTTTGCAACAAACCATTGTTAGGAGTTATCGTTTTTTTGCTTCAAAAAATGTACAAAATTATCTAAATTAGTTTTTTGTAATAAAAGTTTTTCAAATTTAAACTATTGTTTTGGTTGTTATAAACCAGGGGTCACCAACGCGGTGCCCGCGGGCACCAGGTAGCCCGTAAGGACCAGATGAGTAGCCCGCTGGCCTGTTCTAAAAATAGCTCAAATAGCAGCACTTACCAGTGAGCTGCCTCTATTTTTTAAATTGTATTTATTTACTAGCAAGCTGGTCTCGCTTTGCCCGACATTTTTAATTCTAAGAGAGACAAAACTCAAATAGAATTTGAAAATCCAAGAAAATATTTTAAAGACTTGGTCTTCACTTGTTTAAATAAATTTATTATTTGTTTTACTTTGCTTCTTATAACTTTCAGAAAGACAATTTTAGAGAAAAAATACAACCTTAAAAATGATTTTAGGATTTTTAAACACATATACCTTTTTACCTTTTAAATTCCTTCCTCTTCTTCCCTGACAATTTAAATCAATGTTCAAGTACATTTATTTTTTTTATTGTAAAGAATAATAAATACATTTTAATTTAATTCTTCATTTTAGCTTCTGTTTTTTCGACGAAGAATATTTGTGAAATATTTCCTCAAACTTATTATGATTAAAATTTAAAAAAAATATTCTGGCAAATCTAGAAAATCTGTAGAATCAAATTTAAATCTTATTTCAAAGTCTTTTGAATTCCTTTTAAAAATTTTGTTCTGGAAAATCTATAAGAAATAATGATTTGTCTTTGTTAGAAATATAGCTTGGTCCAATTTGTTATATATTCTAACAAAGTGTAGATTGGATTTTAACCTATTTAAAACATGTCATCAAAATTCTAAAATTAATCCTAATCAGGAAAAATTACTAACGATGTTCCATAAATTATTTTTTTAATTTTTTCAAAAAGATTCGAATTAGCTAGTTTTTCTCTTCTTTTTTTTCGGTTGAATTTTGAATTTTAAAGAGTCGAAATTGAAGATAAACTATGTTTCACAATGTAATTGTCATTTTTTTCGTGTTTTCTCCTCTTTTAAACCGTTCAATTAAGTGTAAACATCATTCATTATTAATAATAACATAGAGTTAAAGGTAAATTGAGCAAATTGGCTATTTCTGGCAATTTATTGAAGTGTGTATCAAACTGGTAGCCCTTCGCATTAATCAGTACCCAAGAAGTAGCTCTTGCTTTCAAAAAGGTTGGTGACCCCTGTTATAAACGATTCAGTTGCAACCCGCATCAGCAGGATGGCTGTTTCATAATAAGCTGATGATTTAATCAAAACAAAGAAAATGGAGATATCTGTTTTTGCGTCTCAATTCTTCATATTGAGCTACCGTATTTTTCGGACTATAAGTCGCAGTTTTTTTCATAGTTTGGCCCGGGGGTGCGACTTATACTTAGGAGCGACTTATGTGTGAAATTATTAACACATTACCGTAAAATATCAAATAATATTATTTAGCTCATTCACGTAAGAGACTAGACCAGTGGTTCTTAACCTGGGTTTGATCGAACCCTAGGGGTTCGGTGAGTCGGCCTCAGGGGTTCGGTGGAGCCTCCGCCGCGGAGGTCAAGCCACACCCATGTACCCATCCATTCATCCATTTTCTACCGCTTATTCCCTTCGGGGTCGCGGAGGGCGCTGGAGCCTATCTCAGCTACAATCGGGCGGAAGGTGGGGTACACCCTGGACAAGTCGCCACCTCATCGCAGCACCCATGTACCATGAATTGATTTACGTGGACCCCGACTTAAACAAGTTGAAAAACGTATTTGGGTGTTACCATTTAGTGGTCAATTGTACGGAATATGTACTGTACTGTGCAATCTACTAATAAAAGTTTCAATCAATCAATCAAAACCCGACTCATCGTGTACATAAAAACTTCTCCCTGTCGGCATATTACGGATACGGCAACAGCAGAAGTCAAACTGATTTGCAGGTGTGTAATTTGTTGTGAGTTTATGCACCGTGTTGGTTTTGTTCTTTGAACAAGGTGATGTTCATGCACGGTTCATTTTGTGCACCAGTAAGAAATCATATAACTTTGTTTTGAATTTGAAAAAAAAAAACATTTTATTTTTCACTAAAGAAGGGTTCGGTGAATGCGCATATGAAACTGGTGGGGTTCGGTACCTCCAACAAGGTTAAGAACCACTGGACTAGACGTATAAGATTTCATGGGATTTAGCGATTAGGAGTGACAGATTGTTTGGTAAACGTATAGCATGTTCTATATGTTATAGTTATTTCAATGACTCTTACCATAATATGTTACGTTAACATACCAGGCACGTTCTCAGTTGGTTATTTATGCCTCATATAACGTACACTTATTCAGCCTGTTGTTCACTATTCTTTATTTATGTTAAATTGCCTTTCAAATGTCTATTCTTGGTGTTGGGTTTTATCAAATACATTTCCCCAAAAAATGCGACTTATACTCCAGTGCGACTTATATATGTTTTTTTCCTTCTTTATTATGCATTTTCGGCCGGTGCAACTTATACTCCGGAGCCACTTATACTCCGAAAAATACGGTACATAGGATTGGTTTTGGCATGTTTAATGTTCAAGATTTTAATTTTTTGGAAAAAGTTTAGACACCTTTGATATCGAGAAAATTCCCTTTTCCTTCCAGTTTTGGATGATTTTGTTTTCCCCTATTTTTTTAGATGACCATATTGGCACAGCCAGGTTGCCCAGATTTTCAGACAAGGTCAACATGCCTTTGACTGAGGCGTTCATCTATGAAGTGTTTCGTCACGCTTCTTACGTCCCTTTCACCATACCTCACTGGTAAGACAATTTACCACTTTTCTCTGCTTGTATTTATCATCATTGAGTCATCCTCTCTCCCATTAGCACCACGAGGGACATCCTCTTGAATGGATTCTTCATCCCCAAAGACACCTGTGTATTCATCAACCAATATCAAGTCAACCATGATGTGTGAGTAAAGCAAACAGTCTTTTACAAAACCCAAAACCAGTGAAGTTGGGACGTTGTGTAAATCGTAAATAAAAACAGAATACAATGATTTGCAAATCCTTTTCAACTTATATTCAATTGAATAGACTGCAAAGGCGAGATATTTAATGTTCGAACTGAGAAACAATTTTTTTTTTTTTGCAAATAATCATTAACTTAGATTTTAATGGCCGCAACAAATTGCAAAAAAGTTAGCACAGGGGCATTTTTACCACTGTGTTACATGGCCTTTCCTTTTAACAACACTCAGGAAATGTTTGGGAACTGAGGACACCATTTTTTGAAGCTTTTTAGGTGGAATTCTTTCCCATTCTTGCTTGATGTACAGCTTAAGTTGTTCAACAGTCTGGGGTCTCTGTTGTGGTATTTTAGGCTTCATATTGCACCACACATTTTCAGAGACAGGTCTGGACTACAGGCAGGTCAGTCTAGTACCCGCACTCTTTTACTATGAAGCCACGCTGTTGTAACACGTGGCTTGGCATTGTCTTGCTGAAATAAGCAGGGGCGTCCATGGTAACTTTGCTTGGATGGCAAAATATGTTGCTCCAAAACCAGTATGTACCTTTCAGCATTAATGGTGCCTTCACATATGTGTAAGTTACCCATGCCTTGGGCACTAATACACCCCCATACCATCACAGATGCTGGCTTTTGAACTTTGGGCCTATAACAATCCGGATGGTTCTTTTCCTCTTTTTTCCGGAGGACACGACATCCACAGTTTCCCAAAACAAATTTGAAATGTGGACTCGTCAGACCACAGAACACTTTTCCACTTTGCATCAGTCCATCTTGGATGAGCTCAGGCCCAATGAAGCCGGCGGCGTATTCTAGGTGTTGTTGATAAATGCATAGTAGAGTTTTAACTTGCACTTACAGATGTAGCGACAAACTGTAGTTACTGACAATGGTTTTCTGAAGTGTTCCTGAGCCCATGTGTGATATCCTTTACACACTGATGTCGCTTTTTGATGCAGTACCACCTGAGGGATCGAAGTTCCGTAATATCATCACTTACGTGCAGTGATTTCTCCAGATTTTCTGAACCTTTTGATGATATTACGGACTGTAGATGGTGAAATCCCTAAATTCCTTGTAGTAGCTCGTTGAGAATGTATTTGCTCACGCATTTGTTCACAAAGTGGTGACCCTCGCCCCATCCGTGTTTGTGAATGACTGAGCATTTCATGGAAGCTGCTTATATACCCAATCATGGCACCCACCTGTTTCCAAATTAGCCTGTTCACCTGTGGGATGTTCCAAATAAGTGTTTGATGAGCATTCCTCAACTTTTTTGCCACTTGTGCCAGCTTTTTGAAACATGTTGCAGGCATCAAATTCCAAATGAGCTAATATTTGCCAAAAATAGTTTTCCAGTTCGAGCATTAAATATCTTGTCTTTGCAGTCTATTCAATTGAATATAGGTTGAAAAGGATTTGCAAATCATTGTATTCTGTTTTTATTTACGATTTACACAACGTGCCAACTTCACTGGTTTTGGGTTTTGTAAAAAAAACAAACATATTTTTCATTGGTTTATCAGTCATTTTTTATTTCATTTTTCACAATATTTTCTCCTTTCAGTGCTCTTTGGGGCGACCCTGATGTTTTTCGCCCTGGTCGTTTCCTGGCCTCAGCAGGGATACTTAAAAAGGAGCTCACGGAGAAGGTTCTTATCTTCGGCATGGGGAAGAGGCGTTGCCTTGGTGATGGATACGCACGTTTAGAGATGTTTGTCTTTCTCACCACATTGCTCCAAAGACTGCGAATCCAAAGTGTTCCAGGGCAGGAGCTGGATCTCAGCACTGATTTTGGTCTGACAATGAAGCCACGTCCCTACAAAATAACCATCTCCTCAAGGCTTTAGACATGTTCTCTTCAACTTTAAACAGACTTACAGTTATTTATTGTAGTTAGACACTGAGGAGGGGAGAAATAGACAGATGCTTTGAGGTGTGATCAGCCAAACAGTATTAACAGTAGGGGTTCTTTCTGACCTCACCTTCTAAATAAATATCACAATCCTATTCACCCCTTGCTTCCTATACCCTTTGCCTTGCCTGCTTTTCCTGTTCTTTTAGTCTTATGTGTGTATGTTTGAACAAGGAATGTACTTGAGAGTTACACGTTGTTATTATCTGTAATAAACATAGAAAAGTATCCAGTATTCTGTTTAGTGAACATACGTTGAAATGAAATACTGTATATGCTGTACGAACAATCATTCACAATGAATTTAGAATTGTGGACGTGGATGTCAACAACATCGAGACATGCATTCCAATGTCTAGCAGGAACAACGACACACCTGTCATCGTCATAAAGTTCACCAACAGAAAAGGCAAGGTGGCATTTCTGAAGCAGAGAGTCAAGCTGAAAGAAACCAATGTCTACATCAATGAACGTCTGAGAAAATGCAACGCTGACATCGCCAAGAAAGCATGTGAAGAATTTAGGTCACCAGGAGCTCCAATCTTAAAATCTATGTCGAGTTAAATGGAGGCCAGGAAGAAGCCAAAGTACTTGTTAAAGGCTTTAAAGGCCTACTGAAATGAGATTTTCTTATTTAAACGGGGATAGCAGATCCATTCTATGTGTCATACTTGATCATTTCGCGATATTGCCATATTTTTGCTGAAAGGATTTAGTAGAGAACATCGACGATAAAGTTTGCAACTTTTGGTCGCTGATAAAAAAAGCCTTGCCTGTACCGGAAGTAGCGTGACGTCACAGGTTGAAGAGCTCCTCACATCTGCACATTGTTTTCAATCATGGACGCCAGCAGCGTGAGCGATTCGGACCGAGAAAGCGATGATTACCCCATTAATTTGAGCGAGGATGAAAGATTCGTGGATGAGGAAAGTGAAAGTTTATTTATTAGCCTTTATTTAACCAGGTAAAATCCCATTGAGATCAAAGATCTCTTTTCCAAGGGAGACCTGGCCAAGAGGGCAGCAGCAAGGTTACATTAAAAACAGTAAACAAATACATAAAACATCACATTTACGACATTAAAACTTGCTCACATAACACATGTGCATACAGACAAGGTAGACTGCAATCCTTTCACAGAAGCTTTAAACTCATTCAACGTAACAAGGGTTTGAAGTTTAATATTCGATTGTAGGTTATTCCAAGCCTTCGCTGCTGAAAACCTAAATGCTTTCTTGCCCAGTTCAGTTCTTACTTTGGGGACGACAAATTGCAGAACATTCGTTGAACGAAGATTGTGACTTCCTTGTTTCTTTGTTAAAAGACAAGACAGATAAGATGGAGTGATACCCAGAATGGTTTTGTAGATGAAAACATACCAATGATTGAGGCGTCGAGCACATAAAGATGTCCAGTTAACCATTGAGTATAATACGCAATGGTGAGTAAGGGGAGCGCAGTTGGTGATAAATCTCAGTGCACCGTGGTACACACTATCCAGCTTGTGGAGACAACCAGCAGTAGCATTCATGTACAACACATCTCCATAGTCAATAACAGGTAAGAAGGTTGTTTCCACCAATTTCTGTTTCACAGTAAAAGAAAAGCAAGACTTGTTTCTATAATAAAATCCCAGTAAAAGTTTCAGTTTTTTACAACATACTGAATGTGCTCCTTAAAACTCAAGTGGTCATCAATTAAAAATCCTAAATATTTAAGTGAAGGATTAGAGGGCAGTGGAAGCGATTCAGATAGGGAAGATGCTGTGAGAGGCGGGTGGGACCTGATATTCAGCTGGGAATGACTAAAACAGTAAATAAACACAAGACATATATATACTCTATTAGCCACAACACAACCAGGCTTATATTTAATATGCCACAAATTAATCCCGCATAACAACACCTCCCCCCTCCTGTCCATATAACCCGCCAATGCAAATCAAACACCCGCACAACACACTCAATCCCACAGCCCAAAGTACCGTTCACCTCCCCAAAGTTCATACAGCACATATATTTCCCCAAAGTCCCCAAAGTTTCGTACGTGACACGCACATAGCGGCACGCACGTACTGGCAAGCGATCAAATGTTTGGAAGCCGCAGCTGTGTACGTACTCACGGTACCGCGTCCTCGTATCCAACTCAAAGTCCTCCTGGTAAGAGTCTCTGTTGTCCCAGTTCTCCACAGGCCAATGGTAAAGCTTGACTGTCATCTTTCGGGAATGTAAACAATGAAACATCGGCTACGTGTTTGTGTTGCTGCAGCCGGCCGAAATACACCGCTTCCCACCTACAGCTTTCTTCTTTGCTGTCTCCATTGTTCATTGAACAAATTGCAAAAGATTCACCAACACAGATGTCCAGAATACTGTGGAATTTTTCGATGAAAACAGACGACTTAATAGCTGGCCACAATGCTGTCCCAAAATGTCCTCTACAATCCGTGACGTCACGCGCAGGCGTCATCATACCGAGACGTTTTCAGCAGGATATTTCGCGCAAAATTAAAAATTGCATTTTAGTAATCTAACCCGGCTGTATTGGCATGTGTTGCAATGTTAAGATTTCATCATTGATATATAAACTATCAGACTGCGTGGTCGGTAGTAGTGGGTTTCAGTAGGCCTTTAAGAAACTGGACAAATACTGAAGATGACGTGATCTTGACTACAGGAAAATAAAAGACACACCTCAAAAAGTCTTGATAAATGTCAAGTTAGCAATTACAACTCTATTATAACAACATCGATTATACCAGATTGTACAATATTAAGTAATACATTGCATTCATTGACAATCAGCGGGATCAGTTATAAAGTATACAATTAAATCCCCCAGTACATATATTTCGTCTCAATGTGATTTTTTGGTTTTATGAGTAATACTTGCTGAGATCTATTCAATTCTTCCTCAACACCTTCCTTTCTTTCACACAGGAAGTGAACTTAAACATGTAAAAGTTATGATGTCAATGAATGAACAGAAAAAGCAGGTTAATTGGATTCACAATATTTCTTAAAGCCCCACTCAAGAACTTTCAGTTTTGGTTGATTTTGGCGCTGCAAGTGGACCAAAGGGGTAGTGTTTTGACCAGAAGAAGACCACATTTCCCTTGAGTACTAGCGCATATAGCGTCAAACTGACATGATGGCCACTGTAACATTGGAACAAATGGCTATGCTGATGTAAAATAGCTGACCTAATCAAGAAATGATCTTGGATTGCTATAAACATGGTGCTATTAACAAGAATGTATCGGGGAGGGTGCAGTTCCGAAGCAAAGAAAGACCGTCGGGAGACTTTTTTCGAAGGAAGTAGTGTGGAACTGTGAACTAACAAGCTGGTGGCTATTTATTTCCGATAGCTAACATTAGGATTATCAATTTAATTTGAGTATCGAAATGTACTTACGAGTTTAGCAGGAACAGAGCCAAGGCAGCATCAACCGAAAAATCCCCTCCTCATCTTTGAGCTCCCGCCAACAAGTCAAAGCCGGGGCAATGTTGATCCTGGCTGTCTTTTTATCTGGATAGGCTCAGTTTTTCTTTTTTTTTTCTCTCCTCAGGCAAAACTTTTGTTTCTTTGGTTGTTTTGGAGCTTCGGCCATGACAGCAATAATTGCACATAGCCGTTCTTCCTCTTCTTCTTTTAGTTTTCTGGCGGCACGTAGGCATTCTCGTCGACTTCTGTCTTCTAAGCAAATGGGGAAAGGGGGAGCGATGTATGCCGTAAAGCAAGCCAGCACTTTTGTTGTTTTTTGCCACCCTCCTCAATGTCCCTAAATGCCAGTAAAGGCGATACAGACCCCCTCAGGTCATGACAGAGGTTTCATTCAACTAGTGTGCATCATCCTAATGTCATGATCTGTGGCCCGGATCATGTTTTGTTATGTTCTGTTAGTTTTGGATTCCCTTAGTTCCTGTTTGTGCACCTCTGAGTTTATTTTAGTTTCCATGGGGATTAATAGGGTTCCCCTGCCTCTGGTTAGTGGTCGGCACGCTCAGCTGCTGTCAACCACGAATCAGAGAGCTATTTATTCACCTTGCTCGCCACGCTCAGTCTGGCTTCATCATTTGCTACATGCAACAGTTACATTGGGTAAATTCCTTGTCTCCTATGCTTCTTGATTCCTGCGCTAAGTCTCGCCTTAGCTTCCCGTGCGATGGGCACGCTTTCCTTTTGCTTGTTGTCTCTTTTTGGTACGTGTTTGATTTTTGAGGAATAAATCATGTTCTTACCTGCACACCTTGTCCGGAGTGGTCCGTCTACATCCCGGGAGAACGAAGTAAGAGAACAGTAAGCTGCGACACCCCCCCGTCGTGACACCTAAAGGTTATGAACATATTTCATGAAGGTTGAAAAGTTACTTAGTGCTGCTTTAGGGGAAAATTGCTTCAGTTTTTGTACAATTCTGTCTTTGTCTGACCTTTTAAAGCGGCTCACTAACAAAAACCCAGGTATCACTTATTCACCCTATCCTGATTAGGGATGGGTACCTTTCACATTTGAACCGATACAGTACCAATTCCTGGTACCTGGAAATCAATACCGATAGGCAAGATTACCTTCTTTTTTTTTTTTTTACAGTACATTTGTGTGTGTTCATGTTTTAATAAATGTTGATTGCTCAAAAATGTAATACAATTTCTATTGTAACATTTAAAAACTACGTTTTACAGTTGCTATATCTTGTTTTTTAAATACATTTCTGAGTCTCATTTGCAATTATTATGTAGTAGACTTTGCGTACAGTTGCAATTCCAAAACGTTAGGGGGCAGTAATGTATAAGCTAAGGTGTGTTGCCTTTGTCAGGTAGTGGTCTTTGCCATGACATTGTGTTTTACTGTGAGTATTTATTACACACTTGCTGTTAGTACATCTTAGGCTATGTCCACACTAAGCCGGATAACCCCTTAAAGGAATAATTATTTAGTCTAAGCCCCGTTTCAGCCACACTAAACCAGCGTTTAAGGTTGCCCTCCTTAGATAATTTTTTACACGGGTAAGATGCACCATGTATTTCTTGCATCTCCGGCTCTTAGCTTTGTATGGACTCATTGATCGTTTACAAACTGACTTCGGAGAGGAAGTGACGCCAGAAGGACCGCGCCCCACACAGGAAGTGACGTCAGAAAGAACCATCACAGCCAGCTTCATAATAACCTGTTTCCACTCGGAGGTAAACTCTAGAAATATGGAGGCGAATCATCCAGACATGCCCATGTTTCTCCTTCTTCTACATGTACAGACGCTTGTGGAAATCACACATGAATACCTTAAGAGAAAGCGATTGCAGCTATTTGGGATACAACACTTCTCAGACGGCAAGATAACTTTCAAATGTCCAGGTCTGCTGTGATTCTACTTACCGAAAAACTTTGTCCATTTGTCGAAGGAGAGACAACAAGAATGCAGGCTCCCGTGGATGTGATCAAAAAAGGTAGCGTGTGCTTTGCATTACCTGGCCGTCAAGGGAAGACTACGGAAACGGCGAATGATTTTGGACTGGTAAAGCAGACTGTATCAGTTATTGTCCGCCATGTATGTCGTGGACTCAACGTCTAGGTCCAGAGTATATAAAGTCGCCAAAAACTAATAGACAATGAAGGTGAAGGCAAAAGAGTGAGGAGTGTCCTGACCAGATATCTAGATCCGTAGATTGATTTATGTAAATTGTTCTTCATCACAATGTTTACTTTCACGTGTCCAATAAAGATTTTATTAATTTATGATGTCTCAGGTGTGATTCACTACAATAGGGCCCCACAGCACACTGGATTCCAGTTAATTGAAATACCACAACACTGGATATTGTTCAGATAAGTTAAATTTAAGAACTTGCACACAAAGCAACACTGGAGGTGACTATGACGTGTGCATTTTCCGCGCATGCGTACTAGGTTGCGTTGTGCCGGCAGACGGAGGGGCTTAGGGGGTCTTAAACGACCATTTTGTGTGCGTGGACAAGGATAAGGTTAGGTGGGATTTACCCTGGATAACCTTAGTGTAGAAGGGGCCTTAGTTGTAGTTCTCAATACCAAATTTGGAGGTGTTGAAATCGCCATGTAAAATCGCTAATGCTAATCAGTTGCATGTATACAGCGTTTCCAATGTAAATTATCATCGAGGTAGCACATTTGGGAAAAGTAAAACCTTACTGTTCTTCTGAGCGACTTCTTCTTGCTTTGTTGGATTAGAAAATGGTAACATTACCTAAATGCTGTTTGACTGAGCCTGCTTTGAGTGTTGCTTGAATGCTTTTGAGCTGGTGTGTAGTCTACAACACCGTTTTATTTTACGTGAAACGATACCTGGACGTTCAGTACCTATAAAAGCCCAGAAATTGGTGATCATCCCTAATGCTGACATACACAATTTGCTGATTCCTGTAATATATTTCCGTATAATAACACAGGACAGAACTTAAGTCCTTTGACGTTGAAACTTGAGTGGCTTATAAAAGACTATCTATGCCAACTGGTTTGTAAATATGTCGTCATCCTCATTCATGTTCTGGCTCCGTGTGTGTCCCAAAACAGGCTGTGCCATTGTCCCTTGCTTTGTTCTGCTCCGTGGAGCTCACAGTGCGATATGAACCATGGTTGTTGTTAAAGAATAACAAATTACTGTGAACATGTGCCGAGGGGCCTCTGATCTAATGCAGCCAATGAAACATAACACGCAAGGCTTGGAATCTTGGCTGAAAAAATAACACCAATATTGCTTTTTAAAAAAGGTGTAAAGAGTGGACGGAGGGCAGTCTAAGCGAGATTAGAAACTACAACAGAGGTAACATCCTGGGTGGTTGATGAACAAGCTGCCTAATTAAAGGACAGTTTATATCGGTCTTCACCTATATTAGTAATGCAAAACTGCCGTTGGATTCTACACAATTATTATTGTCTATTCAAGCTCTAGCTGTGTAATAATAGCAAACCTTGAAACAGCTAGACATGCCCATGACCCCATACTGATTTAAGAATAGGTCATAAGCAGAGAACAACCTGTGCCAGGATTTCGAGTCACTTCAGTTCTCTAATGGGATGAATCGTTTGATGCATTTTCCTGTACTCAATAGGAAAACTGAACTGACTTCTCATTTGCCTCTTGGTTACAAGCAGGGCCTCCTATTGTGGAGGCCTCATTCTATAGATATGTGCAGGCAGCACCCATTAACACACTGCACGCAATCCCTCTCTGCCAAAGCCGCGACAGTGACATCACTCTGTCTATAAAAACAAAATAATATTGACCTGCTGGTGCATACTCAAATACAACTATAGATATGATCAATCTGATATTTCAACGCAAAAAGTAAAACAAATTTCACTCTAAGGGATAAACGAAAATGGTCATTTTTTTATTAGCGGCAGAGCTGCAACATTGCAGCTTCATGCTTTCATATGTATATATATATATATATATATATATATATATATATATATATATATATATATATATATATATATATATATATATATATATATATATATATATATATATATATATATATATATATATATATATATATATAAAACTCTACTTATTGAAAGGGTAATCGTTTGACAGTACTAGTATACTGTATATACCTGCATTATTACACATATATGTGTATATATGTATATTTGTGTATGTGTATGTATATATACATATATATGCATATATATACATGGAGAAATTGTAAAAAATCATCTTAAAATTAATAGTATAGATATTCATATATACATATATATGTAAAGTAAAACAAATATTTATCTATACATATATGTCTGTATAATAAAATATGTATATATATATATATATATATATATGTTAATGTACATCTACATATGTATGTTTATATGCATATATATAAATGTATAAATAAATACAATTAATATTAAAATTAATAGTATAGATATGTATTTATACATATACATACATGTAAAGTAAAATAAATATTATTTAATTATACATATATGTATGTATGTATGTATAGTAAAATACATATTTATATTTATTATTCATATAAAAATATATATGCAGTATATATATATATATATATACATACATATACACTGTATATATATATATATATATATATATATATATATATATATATATATATATATATATATATATATATATATATAGGCCCTTTTTAAAATCAAATGATTTATCATTTTACATTTGGATTAATTATGATTAATAACTTGTCTGCCTGAATTAAATTACCTTTAAAAAATATAATAATAAATAGAAAATATTTGGACACAAATGCAATTGTATTGTTTGAAAATCAACAGTTTATAATGTGTTGAATGCACTCCATTTATTTTCTCAAAACTTAGTAACAGTGTTATCTAATGTCCAGTCAGGGTGTATTTTGAAGCAAAATTTGCCACCAAACAAACTAATCGGAGTCTCCTCACTCATCTGGCATGACATGGTTCTTCGTATGAAATTCGATCACAATTGCATTTTTAACCCTTTACTGCTCCATCCATCCATCCATCCATTTTCTACCGCTTATTCCCTTCGGGGTCGCGGGGGGCGCTGGAGCCTATCTCAGCTACAATCGGGCGGAAGGCGGGGTACACCCTGGACAAGTCGCCACCTCATCGCAGGGCCAACACAGATAGACAGACAACATTCACACTCACATTCACACACTAGGGCCAATTTAGTGTTGCCAATCAACCTATCCCCAGGTGCATGTCTTTGGAGGTGGGAGGAAGCCGGAGTACCCGGAGGGAACGCACGCAGTCACGGGGAGAACATGCAAACTCCACACACAAAGATCCAGACGTCGGGATTGAACTCACGACTACTCAGGACCTTCGTTTTGTGAGGCAGACGCACTAACCCCTCTTCCACCGTGCTGCCCTTTACTGCTCCATCACTCATAATAATAATACAAAGGCATGTTTTTCTTAACATTGCCACTGTCCCCTGTGGCGTGCACTGTTAGCACTGGTCTTATTAGGCAATAGTGCCGGCGTCAAATTGTGGCAAAGACGTTTGTAAAATCATGTTTTATTCATGTTAAAATTGTTTTACTTATTGAACAATTTAATTCCCAGGAAGTTGTTATAGTACTAAATATACATCAAATGAAATTCAAGTTGGATTAAAAAAAGTACAAAACATTGTTTCACATAATAACAAGTACAATACTTATAGTTGTTAATGGCTTTAGCTATATTTTCAAAAAATAGCTGACCTGTCTATTGATCAAACTCTTTGCTCCATCACAGTTTGGTTGCAGTGACACTCCCCACTTGCTCCAGTAACATTGGGCACCATTCAGCAACAAGTTCCTAACGTTTCCTCTTATCTTTCTTCCTAAGTGATTTCTTAAGAGGAGTCCATTCAAATTCATGACGTGTTCTTAAACGACCAAATTGTTCCCACCTGCTGGTCTTAAGTTGCTGAATGCCAAATAGTTACGCGTTCCTGTCTATCATAATTTGCATACAAACACGCCCTTATTTCCTCAATATGCATTGTAAACGCCCTTAATTATGTAATTTGCATAGGTAAATGCCCTTAATTCCCCATATAAGGGCACAATTCCGGCGGAAAAGCCAAACATCAAACACATGGAGAAAACAAACAGATTACAGAAGAGAAATTCGTATTATTAATTCGTATTATTATACATAGATACATATATATATATATATATATATATATATATGTATATATATATATATATATATATATATATATATATATATATATATATATATATATATATATATATAGGGCTGCGAATCTTTGGGTGTCCCCATTATTCGATTCAATATCGATTCTTGTGGTCACAATTCGATTCAAAATTGATTTTTTTTTATTCAACGCGATTCTCGATTCAAAAACGATATTTTCCCGATTCAAAAGGATTCTCTATTCATTCAATACATAGGATTTCAGCAGGATCTACCCCAGTCTGCTGACATGCAAGCAGAGTAGTAGATTTTTGTAAAAAGCTTTTATGATTGTAAAGGACAATGTTTTATCAACTGATTGCAATAATGTAAATTTGTTTTAACTATTAAATGAACCAAAAATATGACTTATTTTATCTTTGTGAAAATATTGGACACAGTGTGTTGTCAAGCTTATGAGATGCGATGGAAGTGTAAGCCACTGTGATACTATTGTTCTTTTTTTTTTTATAAATGTCTAATAATAATGTCAATGAGGGATTTTTAATCACTGCTATGTTGAAATTGTAACTAATATTGATACTGTTGTTGATAATATTCATTTTTGTTTCACTACTTTTGGTTTGTTCTGTGTCGTGTTTGTGTCTCCTCTCAATTGCTCTGTTTATTGCAGTTCTGAGTGTTGCTGGGTCGGGTTTGGTTTTGGAATTGGATTGCATTGTTATGGTATTGCTGTGTATTGTTTTGTTGGATTGATTAATTTAAAAAATATATATATATACATTTAAAAATATATATATAAAGAAAAAATAAAAAAATCGATTTTTTAAAAATGAGAATCGATTCTGAATCGCACAACGTGAGAATCGCGATTCAAATTCGAATCGATTTTTCCCCACATCCCTAATATATATATATATATATATATATATATATATATATATATATATATATATATATATATATATATATATATGTATATATATATATATATATATATATATATATATATATATATATATATATATATATATATATATATATATATATATATATATATAAATATATAGAAATATATATATATATATCAATCAATCAATCAATCAATGTTTATTTATAAAGCCCTAAATCACTAGTGTCTCAAAGGGCTGTACAAGCCACAACGACATCCTCGGTACAGAGCCCACATACGGGCAAGGAAAACTCACCCCAGTGGGACGTCAATGTGAATGACTATGAGAAACCTTGGAGAGGACCGCATATGTGGGTAACCCCCCCCTCTAGGGGAGACCGAAAGCAATGGATGTCGAGTGGGTCTGACATAATATTGTGAAAGTCCAACACATCAGCGAGAGTCCAGTCCATAGTGGGGCCAGCAGGAACCATCCCGAGTGGAGACGGGTCAGCAGCGTAGAGATGTCCCCATCTGATGAACAGGCTAGCGGTCCACCCCGGGTTTGGAGCAGAGTAGAAAAGAAAAGAAAAGAAACGGCAGATCAACTGGTCTAAACAGGGAGTCTATTTAAAGGCTAAAGTATACAAATGAGTTTTAAGATGAGACTTAAATGCTTCTACTGAGGTAGCATCTCTAACTTTTACCGGGAGGGCATTCCACCAGGTGTGAATGAATGATGGGTTTTTAACATGTAAAGCGACTTTGAGTACTTAGAAAAGCGCTATATAAATCTCAGGTATTATTATTATTATTATTATTATTCCATAGTATTGGAGCCCGAATAGAAAACGCTCTATAGCCCGCAGACTTTTTTTGGGCTCTGGGAATCACTAATAGGCCGGAGTTCTTTGAACGCAGATTTCTTGTCGGGACATATGGTACAATACAATCGGCAAGATAGGCAGGAGCTTGACCGTGTAGTATTTTATACGTAAGTAGTAAAACCTTAAAGTCGCATCTTAGGTGCACAGGAAGCCAGTGCAAGTGAGCCAGTATAGGCGTAATATGATCAAACTTTCTTGTTTTTACTTGTTTTTGTCAAAAGTCTAGCAGCCGCATTTTGTACCATCTGTAATCTTTTAATGCTAGACATAGGGAGGCCCGAAAATAAAACGTTACAGTAATCGAGACGAGATGTAACGAACGCATGGATAATGATCTCAGCATCGCTTGTGGACAAAATGGGACGAATTTTAGCGATATTACGGAGAGATGAAAGAAGGCCGTTTTAGTAACACTCTTAATGTGTGACTCAAACGAGAGAGTTGGGTCGAAGATAATACCCAGATTCTTTACAGAGTCACCTTGTTTAATTGTTTGGTTGTCAAATGTTAATGTGGTATTTTTAAATAGATGTCGGTGTTGAGCAGGACCGATAATCAGCATTTCCGTTTTCTTAGCGTTGAGTTGCAAAAAGTTAGCGGACATCCATTGTTTGATTTCATTAAGACACGCCTCCAGCTGACTACAATCCGGCGTGTTGGTCAGCTTTAGTGGCATGTAGAGTTGGGTGTCATCAGCATAACAGTGAAAGCTAACACCGTATTTGCGCAGGGCCAAGAACCGAACCCTGGGGAACTCCGCACGTTACCTTAACATAGTCCGAGGTCACATTGTTATGGGAGACACACTGCATCCTGTCAGTAAGATAAGAGTTAAACCAAGACAAGGCTAAGTCTGTCATCCCAATGCGCGTTTTGATACGCTCTAATAAAATATTATGATCAACAGTATCGAAAGCGGCGCTAAGATCAAGAAGCAGCAACATAGATGAAGCATCAGAATCCATCGTTAGCAATAGTTCATTAGTCATTTTTGCGAGGGCTGTCTCCGTAGAGTGATTTGCCCTGAAACCGGATTGAAAAGGTTCACAGAGATTGTTAGACGCTAAGTGTTCATTTAGCTGCTGTGCTACAATTTTTTCGAGGATTTTCGAGATAAACGGTAGGTGGGACACCGGCCGGTAGTTTACCAGGAGATCAGGATCGAGGCTAGGTCTTTTGAGTAGAGGATGAATAACCGCTTTTTTGAATGCTAGGGGAACAGTGCCAGAGGAAAGTGATAAGTTTATAATATTCAATACTGATGGACCGAATAATACAAAAAGCTCCTTGATAAGTTTCCCAGGAATTGGGTCAAGTAAACATGTTGTTTGTTTTGTCCCATTTACACATTTTGACAATTCCTCCAATGTTATTTCATCAAAGAGAGAGAAACTATTTTGGAGGGCAGTGTCCGTCGTATATACAGTCGTATTTGTGTTAATAGAACCCAGTTGTAGCTGAGATGCATTGTCTTTAATCTCTTTTCTAATGACTTCAATTTTCTTATTAAAGAAATTCATAAAGTCATCTGCTGAGTGGGTGGAGCTACTGGGAGGAGTCCCTTGTTGGGTTAGCGATGCTACTGTACTAAACAGAAACTTAGGATCATTTTTGTTGAGGTGGATGAGATTTGAGTAATATTTAGCTTTAGCTGAGGTAAGCATGCGTTTATAAGTTATTAAACTATCACACCATGCTTGATGGAAAACCTCAAGTTTAGTCGCACGCCATTTGCGTTCCAGCTTTCTACATGATAATTTCTGGGCTTTAGTTTCTTCTGTAAACCATGGGGTACGCCTTTTAGGGGCCCTTTTTAGCTTTAGCGGTGCTACAATATCAATGGTGTCGCGCAGGGCGTCATTAAAGTTGTTAGTGAGGTTATCAATAGAGCCCACATAATTTGGGAATGGTGCCATTACCGAAGGCAGTAGGTCAGTAAGAGTCGTCGTTGTGGCAGCATTAATGTTGCGGGTGCTATAGTAGTTATTATTATTATTATTAGTTTGTTGACAATGAGTCAGAACTTCGAATTTTATAAGGTAATGGTCGGACATTACTTTAGTGTACGGGAGTATCGTAACTTTAGAGGTGGTGACACCCCTGACAAGCACTAGATCTATCGTATTACCGTTGCGATGCGTGGGTTCATTTATTATTTGTGTAAGACCACAGCTATCAATTATAGTCTGGAGCGCCACGCATGGAGGGTCCGATGGGGTATTCATATGGATATTAAAGTCCCCCATTATGATTATATTGTCGGCGTGTGTCACTAGATCGGCAAGAAACTCTGAGAATTCACTGATGAAGTCCGAATAGGGCCCAGGGGGGCGGTAGATAACAGCCAGGTGGAGAGGCAGCGGTGTGACAAACCTCAAAGTGAGCACCTCAAACGAGTTATATTTATTATTTAGGTTAGGTGTAAGATTATAGTTTTCATTGTATATTAGTGCGACACCCCCTCCCCTTTTAAGAGGTCGGGCAACATGTGTATTGGTATAGTTAGGAGGAGATGCTTCATTTAGCGCAAAAAAATCGTCTGGTTTGAGCCAGGTCTCGGCGAGACCAACGACGTCAAGTTTGTTGTCTCTAATGACTTCATTAACTAATAGCGTTTTGGAAGATAATGATCTTATGTTTAAAAAGCCCATATTATAGGTAGTGGGCTGTTTTGAGGATTGTTTATTGAAATTATCCGAAGTAGCAATATTAATAATGTTGCGTTTATTATGCGTATTGCACTTTAAATAGTTTCGACCATATCTAGGAATTGATACGACGGGGATATTCAGATTGTTTGCTTGATGTTGCGATAAACTGAACGCATCATAGTTAGCTACCTCAGTACAATGTATGTCTGCCTCTGACACGGTCACAAAAGAAAAAACATTATGTGAGTTGTGTTTTATTCTAAGAGAATTGCTATGTGTGCAGGGATTATCCAGCCTGACGCCGGCTAGTTCTAGTTTAAATGGCTTCTTACCCGGAGACTCCACATTTCTTTGGTTAGCTTTTCTCTTTGTTGTTAGCCCAGCTCGGCATCCCCGCTTCTGCTTCCGCTCGCACCGCTTATGTCGTCTCCATTGGCGGTCACCGCTAGCACTTGACTCCGCTGCTACAAAGGCCGCTCGATGTAGCCCACGAAGTATTCCCATGCTAGCGAGGAGGTCCACCGTACATGCATCTTTCAGTCTATAACGACCCGATCCATCCACATCCAGAATTGTCTGTCGGTCGTATGTGATCACAGAGTGTTCACGCTTTGAGCCAGCCATGAAATTGACAGAAATGACGGGTGTTTTTTGCCAAATCGCTCTACACTCCCAAGAGCGTTAGCAGAGCCGCTGCATTCTCATGCGCCGCCATTTTTGTAAAAAAAAAAATATATATATATATATATATATAAATATATATATATAAATATAAATATATATATATATATATATATAAATATATATATATATATATATATAAATATATAATATATATATATATATATATATATATATATATATATATATATATATATATATATATATATCTATGATACTAATTTAACATTAGACAATAGAAGTAAGGGAATTTGTCACACTTAAGAACATATAGGCCACCCTAAGAGTGTACTCTAGATGTTGTTCTTACCTACGAACAAATCCCAGCTAAGACATTGGTGAATACAAAAATCTCCTTAAAAACTTCGTAAGTGGGCCTAAGAACAAAATGTGTTCTTAAGAACGGTTGCTGAATGGGGCCCATTGTTCCAAACCTTTGTCCACTCACTGATCAAGCAGTAACCTACTAACTTCAACAATGATTTCTGGAAATGTTTCTGACCCCATACAATGATTTATAAGTAGAACACTACTTAGCGTTTACTACCCTCTAGCGGCAGTTTAGATCACTACAGACAAGATATATTGGCATTTAAGGTTAAAAAAAGGTTAAAAAATATACTAAGTCCCTATTGATCACATGTTTAATATCCAATGTTTACCAAAACTACTATCCAGACAATCTATTTGCAGATTAAAGACACTTTTAATGTTGTATGATTTATGTTGTTATAAAATAACTGAAATGGCGAACACCAGTTATAAAGGTACAGCATAAAGCCACAAGGGGGTGCTGTTGCCAGGTCGAGGAAGTCATGAGACACGTCCAAGAACATTTTTCTGTCATTGCGTCTCCTCCTCTTTTTCACTTTTTCCATTTGTATCATGTCCTGTTTAGTGACATGACAAATATACTGTACACTGCTTTCAACATTAGGTGATAAGACTGGAGATACACTTCCAATCACACGGATTACATTACAAAACAATTCCAATCGATCATCTAAGTGTATTCCAGAAACATGTTTTACAGACAGTATATACCATACATGACTGTTTCACATATTTCATAGAACTATCATTACTATGAACCTAATATAATTATTGTTTTACTACAGCAAATGTATTACAGCAAATGTCTTTTTAATTATGTAGAATACTTTTGCCTAAATGCTTTACTTTAAGTATTCACAATGGAAGGAATTGTGTGTCTAAAATTCAGTGGCGGGCCGTTAAAGATAAAAGTGTTTCGAGTTAAGAGCTCCACCGCAGCTCGAAAGTTGAGTTACTACCATTGGCGTTGTTAGGCCTATTTTAGGGGGGCTCAAGCCCCCCTAAAATGTTCTTAAGCCCCCCTAAATAATTTGGTGTTAATATATATATATATATATATATATATATATATATATATATATATATATATATATATATATATATTTTACAAATACATGCCGACATATTTATTATAAAATGGCCCGAATATGAGTTTAAATAAATAATCATATAACCTGTCATTATTCACTCAGTTTCCCCTCACTTCATAGCGTAAGGTAGAGAGCCCCTTTAGTGCGTCGGTATCCAATCCATTCCACTTGTTCATATAGAAAATGCCCACATCACTCAAAATCCAGTCCGCATTTTTTCTCTGCGAACTTGCTTGCGGTCCTGCAGGTGTATGAAGCACATTAGCACACAGCACTGCAGAACAACAACCTTGTGTCTGCAATTGTAAATAATTTAGTTTTTAAGTTTTGTGTTTCTTGTAGAATCTATATAAAGTAATATACATTAGCCTATTGTTAAAATAATGAAAAAAACATCATTAAATATATTTGTTTTATTTTATTGTTACATTAATAGCTGTTGTATTATTATAGGATGGCTTGTTAAACATTTCATAGGAGTTTCAGAGGGTGGAAAAACCAAGATATTTAATATAAAATGTAAATTGAATAAATACATAAAAAGAAAAAAATGGTTAAAAGTCATCATCCTGGGGAGCATTTAATTTCGTCCCGTGCATTTTTTTTTTTACCATCCCCGGGACGACGTAAATCTCAAACCCTGGAAGTTACATTTTATTGTTTGCATTATTTGTTTCAGCATTGCACTTTGAAGATGGTCCCTCAGCTCTTTGACAGCTTTGGCTCTTTTTCAGATCAGCAGACGGACTCTAAGTCTTTCTTATTTACAGTATATATAAAAGTTTCCCATTTCTATTCAGACTTCCATATATGTTAACGGCTTGCCATAATATATATATATATATATATATATATATATATATATATATATATATATATATATATATATATATATATATATATATATATATATATATATATATATATATACAAGCCAAATTATCCCGATCCAGATATTACTTTAATTCAAGTAATTAAGTAATATTTCCAGGGCTTGAATTTACAACCATTTTAGTCACATATGTGCCCAAAATGTAATCTGTGCAACTTCAAAATATTTGGGAACAAACAATTATTGTATTGTGAGCTAATGTGGTGGCATTAGCCTCTATGTTGTGAATTAAGAGGCTAATGCCATGACTTTCATTGTGTTTCAGTGTATCTTGAAGGATCATGCAAGTAATTGTTTCTTGTTGATGCTGTAAACAAAATGTCACTGTGCAAACCCATGTTTGTTGTTGTACTGAACACAGATTGAAAATAAACCGACTGAAATAATAATAATAACAATGATTAATTTCTAAGTCTTTGTTAGCCGTTTGTGAAGTTTTGTGCTCGTGCATGCGCTGCGTTTGCTCGCATCCTGTGCATCTCCTGGGGGCTAAGCCCCCCCTGTCCTTAAAAGCTAGTGACGCCCCTGGTTACTACTGTATTTTTTACGTGACAACCTTTGCAAAACTTCATAAACTCTTCCTGATACTTGCCTGTTATAGGAATGTTCTGAATTGCACTGAATTCACATCCACTTACTGCAATTTCAATTCAACATCCTGCAGGGTGGATTGAATTTAAATTCTGAATTTGGCACAAGCCTGCTAATACAATTAAAAAAAAAGTGCTCTTCTGTGGCTCTCGTCTTCCAGTCAATACAGCTCCATCTTCTCTTGGTAAATGTCCAGAAGTCCTCTCAGAGTGTATCGTGTCCTGGAAATGATATTTGATCCTCTCCGCAGCCCATCATCATTTATCTGTGCATATATTGTAAATATTCATTCAGCCTTAAACCAGCCTCTTGCTTTATTGTGGAAATCCTCAGTTCTCTGCACTTTGTGAATTTTTTCTTCTCAACACATATAAACTGCCTCTGCCTGCATGGATTAGCGCTCAAATAGGGGCAAAACCGGATAAGATGCCACAAAAGGCCACACAAGCAGCATCAGGGTAGCCATGTGAGTATCAGCAACAACACAACAGTACCGCTTTTGTTTGTACAATGAACACGGCTCATTCTCACCCTAGCAATATTGAATTAATCATTATGTTTCTAATGCTCTGCTGTCATATGTGCTGACCTGCAGTCATGTAAAAAAATCTCCTCATACAATATAGTGTTTCTTAACTGTATGGCCGGGGCCTATTGTTGGGCCGCAAGTCCCCCCTAAAGGGCCGCCCAAAAATAACTGTTTCTCAGCTGTGGTCTGTATGGGCCGCAGCAGTACTCAGTTGCAATACACTTTTCCACCACTTGTGGCAGTAAGGAAAATATCAAACAAACAGTCTGGAGAAGTTTCTTGAGGCACAAAAATTATGACTAAATTGCTGAAGCTGTATTTTCATTTGTACTTCAATCTTATTGACAGTTTAGTTAAGAAACATATTCATTAATAATTTAGTATCTTTATTTTAGCACAACATAATTGCAGGTAGATTTATTTTTTGAGTCGTTTCTTATGCAGTATGTTTGGTTAGTACTTTTTTTTCGAATCAGCCTGACCTAAACCTTACGTTTATGTGTTCAATAAACAATCATCTTTGTGATTAACACATGGTTTCATATTATTTGACAATATTGTAAACTGTAAGTAGGTTAGATATATTTACTGAATATGATTAAAATAAAAAGTAATATGACTAATTCATTGTTGATATTTGATATTCGAGTGGGCTCCGGGACCCCCTGTAGTGGAAAAGATGTGCCCCGAGGTAAAAAGTACAAGAACGCCTGCAATAGAGTATAGCTCTCAATTATACTGTAAATAAAGCATATTATATTGATTGATTTACTGAAGGGTAAAATACTCAATTATTTTTTTGAATGTATTTTCCACATTATTATTATTTTTATTATTATTATTATAATTTTTTTAAATTAATCAATCCAACAAAATAATAGACAACAATACCATAATAACACAATTCCAATTCCAAAACCAAACCCGGCCCAGCAACATTCAGAATAGCAATCAACGGAGCTACTGAGAGGACACACATACATGACAAAAAACAATCCAAAAGTACAGTAGTCAAACAAAAATTAATAATGTCAACAACAGAATCAATATTAATAACAATTCCAACATATCAGTGATTAGAACTCCCTCATTGATATTACCATTACAGCCATTTATTAAAAAAATAAAAGCATTTAAAAAATGAACAATAGTGTCATAGTGGTTTACTCTTGCATTGCATCTCATAAGCTTGACAACACATTGTGTCCAATATTTTCCACAAAGATAAAATAAGTCATATTTTAGGTTCATTTAATAGTTCAAACAAATTTAAATAATGGATCCCATATTCCAATATATGACTCATTATTATCTAAACTAAATGCAGTTTTTTCTACTGATATCATCTCCATAGCTTGTGTATACCAGTCAGAATGAGTTGGACTATCAACATCTATCCATTTTTTTTAGTATTACCCTTTTTGTTATGAAGCATATTGAAAGAAATGCATTTTTACTCTTTGATGACACGTTACTAAATTGATATTTTCCACATTATGACTGTTTAGCAATACAGTAAATTAGGCTACTGCTGTAAGTACACGCCTCCAAAATACACAAAGTAACATACTGAATAATTAGTCAATCTGGCAAACCGCCAGAAAAAACAGTCAGAAAAATCCCTCCTGTGTTGCAACTGTCCTGATGCATCATAATTGTGTCATTTCTCCATGCATGTGTGCAATAAAGCAGTAAATGTGATATTTGGTTATTTGGTTTCATTTGAGCATTTAATGTCTCTTTACTGTCTGCTGCATAGGGATGGGTAGTGTTTACATTTGAACCAATACAGTACCAATTCCTGGTAACTGGGAATATATACCGGTACTCAACGATACCAATTTAGGTGCTTTTGTGTGTATTGTTAAATGCTGATTGGTTGAAAATACACTTTTATTTTTTTAATGTGACACATTTTAATCATTGTGCTGTCCAGTTGTTATATCTTGTTTTCCTATCACATTTGAGTCTCATTTGCAATGCAGTTACACTTCCTAGATATTAGATGGCAGTACTGTATGGACTATCTATGTATTGTCTAACTAGGAAGTAGCTTTTTCCATGAAGTTTTGTTGCGCCCTACAAAGTGTTTATACTTTAAGTATTGTTCTTATTATTATAGTTTAAATTTTCCTGAGTGAACTCTCCTGAAGGAATCAATAAAGTACTATCTATATATCTGTCTATCTATTACTCACCAGCTGTTTGATTGTAACATTCATCTTAGTTGTAGTTTTCATAACCAAATTTGGAGGTGTTGAAAAACCGCTAATGCAAATAGTAGCCTGTCTATGGCAAATCTAATTATTAGCATCAAGCTTGCGAATTTTGGAAGAGTGGAGCCTTACTTTACGTTCGAGCGTTTTCTACTAATCATACTTGCTTTTTTTGGTGTCTAAATTTGCAAGATTAATTAGAGGGAGTTTGGCTGAGTCCGCCCTGAGTGCTGCATGAGTGATTGTTTACTTGAGCCTGTGTTTAGTCTGCAACCGAACGCGACGTCACGTCCGTTGTATTTTATGTGAATCGACGGGATTCGGTCGGTGCCTATCTATAAAAGTACCAAATTCAGTGCCCATGCTGCAGCAAACCATTAAAAAAAAAAAAAAAATAGACAAAAATTGTAAATACCCATGTTTTCTTTATTTGATAAAACAAAGCTATATAGTAGATCAAAATGGTTTTAAGTGTTGTGATTGTTACACAATTTGTTGGGTATATACACTATGTTTGAAGGGGACCTATGATGAATTTAGTCTTTTCTGACTTATATATGTTGTTACAATGTTATTTACTCATGTTAAACAAAGCCAAAGCGCCAAATCATAAGGTTCATGCATTTTGCCTTCAGCTTGCAAGCAGTTTTGGATGCCTCTATTTGCGAGGTCTTGCAAAGTGGCTACGGCGTGACGTCACAGCAAGGTGGACATACTTATTTGGACATTTAATCAAGCTCTCAGCCATGAGCAAACACAAAAGAAGGTTGGATCAAGTATTATTTTCATCTACCAGCTACTTTTTTCTTACACTTTGAACCATGCGGCTTATAATATAAAACGGTTTTGATTGATTGATTGAGACTTTTATTAGTAGGTTGCACAGTGAAGTACATATTCCGTACAATTGACCACTAAATGGTAACTCCCGAAAAAGTTTTTCAACTTGTTTAAGTCGGGGTCCACTTAAATTGATTCATGATACAGATATTTACTATCAGATATATACTATCATCATAATACAGTCATCACACAAGATAATCACATTGAATTATTTATATTATATACAATCAGGGGTAGGATATGGACAGCAAGTAGTGGACATATATATATATATATATATTATATATATATATATAATATATATATATATATATATATATATATATATATATATATATATATATATATATATATATATATATATATATATATATAGAGAGAGAGAGAGAGAGAGAGAGAGAGAGAGAGAGAGAGAGAGAGAGAGAGAGAGAGAGAGAGAGAGAGAGAGAGAGAGAGAGAGAGAGGAGAGAGAGAGAGAGAGAGAGAGAGAGAGAGAGAGAGAGAGAGAGAGAGAGAGAGAGAGAGAGAGAGAGAGAGATCAGAAGGCATAAGAAAAAGTATCTGCATTTGATTGTTTACATTTGATTATTAGCAATCCGGGGAGGGTGTTAGTTTAGGGTTGTAGCTGCCTGGAGGTTAACTTTTATTGCGGTTTTGAAGGAGGATAGAGATGCCCTTTCTTTTATACCTGTTGGGAGCGCATTCCACATTGATGTGGCATAGAAAGAGAATGAGTTAAGGCAAGGCAAGGCAACTTTATTTGTATAGCGCTTTTCATACACAAGGCAGACTCAAAGTGCCTCACAGACAACAAAGTGAAATGAAAGAAAATAAAAGCAAAATTAAAATGCAGACAATAAAAAAAACAGTGCGGACGTTAAAAGTTAAAAGATTAAAAGATTTAGCTGAAAGCTAAGGTGAACATAAAAGTCTTCAGTCTAGTTTTAAAAGTAGTCAGAGTTGGGGAGAGTCTGACATCTTCAGGAAGTTTATTCCAGCTATTTGTTGCATAGTGACTGAATGATGCTCTCCCTTGATTTGAGTTTACTCTGGTAACCGCTAACAGATTGGTCTCAGAAGATCTTAGTGATCTAGAGGGCTTATATAGTGGGAGCATATCAGTGATATACTTCGGCCCTAGACCATGTAGGGATTTATATGTGAGCAGGAGGATTTTGAAATCAATTCTCTGATGTACAGGGAGCCAATATAAGGATTTAAGAATTGGTGTAATGTGCTCACATTTTTTGGTCTTTGTTAGAACTCTAGCAGCAGCGTTCTGAACAAGCTGTAGCTGCCTGACAGTTTTTTTGGGAAGACCTGCAAGGAGACCATTACAATAGTCTAGCCTACTGGTAATAAAGGCATGTACAAGTTTTTCAAAGTCTTGAGCTGACATGAGCCCTCTAAGTCTTTTTACATTTTTGAGGTGATAGTAGGCCGATTTTGTTACTGATTTGATGTGACTGTCGAAATGTAAATCAGAATCTAAAATAAACCCAAGATTTCTGGCTTTATTTGAGGTTTTCAGGGACAGTGATTGAAGGTGTTGGATGACTTTAAACCTTTCTTTTTTAGCACCAAAAACAATTATCTCAGTTTTATCTTCATTTAGTTGTAGGACATTTTGGCACATCCGGTGTTTGACTTGCTCAATGCACTGGCACAGAAGATCTAAGGGGCGATAGTCATTTGGTGATAGCGCTACATAGATTTGGGTGTCATCGGCATAGCAATGATGGTCAATGTTATTATTTTGCATGATTTGTACTAGTGGGAGCATATAGATGTTAAATAAAGTCGGCCCCAAGATTGAACCTTGGGGGACTCCACACGTTACGTTGGTTGGTTCTGATACAAAGTAACCAATGGAAACAAAATAGTTCCTATCTTGTAGATATGACTTGAACCAGCTTAAAACTGTGCCTCAGATCCCCACCCAGTTTTCCAACCTGTCCAAAAGTATTGAGTGGTCGACAGTGTCAAAAGCAGCACTGAGGTCTAATAGCATTAATACTGAAGTTTTGCCAGAGTCTGTGTTTAGACGGATGTCATTTATAACTTTAAGAAGGGCCGTCTCTGTGCTATGAAGAGGTCGAAATCCTGACTGGAAGTTGTTGTGGCAGCCAGTAGAAGCCAAGAAGTGATTTAGTTGTTGGACAACTTTCTCAATTATTTTACTTATGAATGGTAGATTTGAAATTGGTCTGCAGTTGTTGATAACAGAGGCATCTAGGCTCTGCTTTTTTAGAAGAGGTTTAATGACTGCAGTTTTAAAAGCCTTCGGGAAATTGCCCGATTGAATAGAATTATTAACTATTTGCAATACGTCTGTTGATAGGCAGTCAAAAACATTCTTAAAGAAGTTGGTAGGTAAAACATCAAGGCAGCAGGTGGATGACTTTAGAGCTGTCACCGTTTCCACTACAGTTTTAGAGTCTATGGCATTAAAGCTTGCCATGATTGCTGTGTTACTTTTGCCTAAATGGGTTGGTGATCCAACTTTTTTACTTGAGATATTGATGGCGCGTCTGATGCCTTCAATTTTATCAGTATAAAAGAATGCAAACTCATTGCATTTCTGCGTGGAATGGAGTTCGGCTGGTATTTGTGTTGGGGGTTTGGTCAGTCTGTCAACGGTTGCGAATAGGGTTTTGGCCTTATTTGTGTTGCTGTTTATGATATTGGAGAATAATGTTTCTCTAGCACTTTTTAAGACTAAATTGTAGGCCTGGAGGCTCTCTTTATAGATGTCATGGTGAATATGAAGTTTTGTATTCCGCCAGATTCGTTCAGCCTTCCTGCACTCTCTTCTCTGGGCTGTTACAGCAGCAGATTTTCTCCAGGGTGCCTTTTGCTTACCAGAAATCGTTTTAACTGCAACAGGTGCAATGATATCTATGATATTCACAATTTTGGAATTAAAGTTGCTTACAAGATCATCAGCATGACATGGGTTTAGAGGTGGTAGTGAGGGGATGGCGTTTTTAAAGAGGACATTAGCATGTTCATTTATGTACCGCTTTTTGACATTCTTTGATTCTGTTTGTGTGTCCGGAATTACAGAAATATTAAAGAAAATACAGAAATGATCAGACAATGAAGGATCAATCACAAGAACATCAGAAACATTGAGACCTTTTGTGATAATCAGGTCCAGAGTGTGTCCCTTACAATGAGTAGCCTCTTTCACATGTTGAGACAGTTCAAATGTGTCTAAAATAGTAAAAAGTTATTTTGCGCCCTTGTCATTCAAATCGTCAATATGAAAATTAAAATCACCAGTTATAACCAGGCAGTCAAAGTCAATGGAGATGCTAGACAATAATTCAGTAAAATCATCGAAAACATTTGCTGAATATTTAGGTGGCCTGTAGATAATTAACAAGAGAAATTTGGGAGAGCATTTCAACACAGCACACAGGTATTCAAATGATGTAAAATCACCAAGTGACATCTGTTTCCCCTGAAACATGTTTTTAAATATAGCAGCAACCCCTCCACCTCTTTTCCCCTATCTACATATATCAATGAAGTTATAGTTGGGGGGTGCTGTCTTGATGTTAGTTCGGAATCTGGGTTTAACGTGGTTAGTGGAGCTCCCCCTGGTGTTGTGGTTATGGCGGTCATTTACGTTAAGGAAGTAGTTTGACATGTACTTCGGTATAAGGGAGGTGTAGTGGATTTTATAGACTAGGCTCAGTGCAAGTTGTTTAACTCTGTCCTCCACCTTGAGCCAGCCCACTTTGGAGAAGTGGGTAGGAGTGAGGTGGGATCTGGGGTGGAGGTCTAGAAGTAACCTGACTAGCTTGTTCTGGGATGTTTGGAGTTTAGATTTGAGGGTTTTGGAGGTGCATGCGTAATCGAAAAAGGGTTGAACGAGAGTTCCCGCCAAAATCCTCATGGTGCTTTTGTTGACCAGAGAGGAGATTCTGTAGAGAAATCTTGTTCGTTGGTTAACCTTTTTGATGACCTTGGTTGCCTTTTTATCACAGGAAAGGTTAGCCTCTAGAAAAGAACCTAGGTAGGTGACCTCATCTTTCCTGGTGATAACAACGTCACCCACTTTTATAGTGAAGTCATTGACTTTCTTAAGGTTGATGTGGGACCCAAACAGGATGGATTCAGTTTTACCCAAGTGTATGGATAGCTTGTTGTCAGCGAGCCAGGTGCAAGTTCTACAGAGCTCAGCACTGAGGATTTTCTCCACCTGTGACTTGTCCTTGCCGGATACCAGCAGGGCAGAGTCATCCGCAAACAAAAACAATTCACAGTCGCATGCCGATGACAAGTCGTTTATGTATATTAGGAACAGTAAAGGCCCCAATATACTGCCTTGGGGGACTCCACAGCTCACCGAGAGGGGGGGGGGACACGGTGCCGTTTACCTCTACCACCTGCTCCCTCCCCTCCAAGTAAGATTGCATCCAGCTCCATGAGGTTTTGTTAAATCCGATTGCTCTGAGCTTATCCAACAGTATAGCGTGGTTAACGGTGTCAAAGGCCTTCTGAAGGTCCAGCATGACCATGCCGCAGTATTTGCCCGCGTCCACCTCATGTTTGATGTGGTCGGTCAGATAGAGAAGGCATGTGTCAGTGGAGTGGTTAGTTCTGAAGCCGGATTGGAATTTGTACATGAGTTTATTAGTGGCAAGGTAACTATCGACCTGTTCATAAACTATTTTCTCCATTACTTTCGAAATGGAACTCAGAATAGAAACAGGTCGGTAGTTGCCAGGTTCCAATTTGCTTCCTTTTTTAAAGAGGGAAGTTACTCTTGCTCTTGCGGGTAATTTATGGATTTGTTTCCTATAACCAATGGCCAGTTTAATGTAGGCACTATTTTCACGTGTTGGAGTGCAGATAGAAATGAGCCTTTGGCTACAATCTGGGACATATCCATTTTATTTGTTCAATAATGTGCATTGTCCCATGTAACAGAGAATTACCAAATATAACAAAGTTTTATTGTACGTCTATGAACAAGTTTATTGGTGTGGTCGTTTATAAATTATTTTATGTTCTGGGCGGCCCAGTAGCGGTGTCCCTGATCTAGAGCACATAGACGTGTTTTAACCCTTGTGTAATGTTCATAGTGTTGTTACTCAGCCAGCGCTGGCTGAGTAACAACAATATGAACGTTGCACGGAAAATTTCTCTGCCAGTTTCTGCATCCCACAGGGATTCCCACACAAGGTTGCAACATTGTTTGTCAACACTGTCTGCTCTCATTTTCTCGCACATTTGACCCTCTGATGTTCTGTGTACCTACACTTTGTCCTCCTCCTGTCTAGGCCTACTGTATGTGTGTGTGTGTGTGGGTGGCTGCGTGTGGTACACAGAACATCAATTTCCACACTTCTATTAGCCCCGGGTCCAGTGGATCCGGACATCTTATATGTAATAGAAATGTGTAGGGGGGTGTATGGTGTGTGGTCATTAAATATGTATTCTGATATATGTTCTTCACAGAAAATGAGTCAAAGTCAGTGAGTCTCAGTTTGAAAAATTCATTAATTGTATAATTTTTCTTTTAATAAAAAATGAAAACGTGTCCCACAGACCCAAACACCACACAAGGGTAGATTAAAATCATTATATGTCCCCTTTAATTAAATGTACAATTGATCAAAGTGATCTGTGTAATTTTTATCTTTTGAACATAACCGGACATTGTGACTTATCTTGTCTTACGTATTGATCAGTGGCATTTGATGACCTTCCCGAATCTGTCCGTGACATTTCCATTTCCACACCCCCGTATCTGTTTTCCTCAACAGTGGTTGTGACGCAGGAGGAACTTTCTTCAAGACTTCAAAGATTCTTTCTCAGAAACACCTTTCACAGGAGACACAAAACATGACAATACTGGTGATATCATTCCCTCAAAAGCGAACATTATGAATCATCACATGAGTGAGAGAGTTTAATGATCACTTTTAACACAGTTGATATTTCATGTTTTGGCTTGCTTTATTTCAAGTTGTTATGTGTGTTGGGATATGTGTGGTCTACATCTGACCTGAATTCAGGTTTACTTGTTGGAGCCTCTTGTTCAGAGACTGTGGAACGCTTCCTGGTAAATCCTGCTCGTGTGTCGTCATAGAGACCAGTCCTGGCAGTGCGGGCATGGCAGGGTCCTCCGGGCAAGTGGATGAGTTATTAACCACCCAGGCACCTTAGAGAAATGTTAAGTCAGCTTAATTGAGGAGCAAACACACCAAGAAATGCAAGTTATTTTTTCAAGTCTATGAATGGAAGTTAAATGTATTTGGCATAAGATCAGTGTTTCAAAAGCAAAAAGGGGGTTTGGACAAATTCCTTATGAAAACAAAGAAAAAACTGGTGTTAGTCTGTACTAGTCTTTGCCAGCGCCCTTTTTTCGTGCCTTTCTTATCTACCAGAACCAGCCTGGAACAATAGTTTATGTTTGTTCAGACGCGCTGAGCTCCTCATTCTTGCATTCTTGACAGCCATCTGCCTCTCACATGCACACACAACATGGACAAAGGTACTGGGACACCAGGTACAACATAGGTGGGTAGTAATGTGTTATATTTACTCTGTTACATTATTGGATAAGTTGTACTTGTCAGAGTAGTTTTATTTCAACATACTTTTTACATTTGCTTGAGTATATTTGTGAAGAAATGTTACTTATACTCAGTTACACTATGTTTCATTCCGTGAATGTCATACTTACCTATCAAGGAGGAAATTAGCAAGTTTGGCGTCAGATGAAAAAATCTTCTCCGCCTTTAATCGTCTCCATCTTTTAAAGGCATCCCCGATACAAAATCTCGTTTTGTTCCTAGCTTTGTCATGAATAAGTTGAGATTCGTAACGGCCCCTTTTAGATTTACTAAGGTCTGACATGTTTAGTAACTTTACCAGTGGCAGGAGCTCGACAAAGATGGCGGTGCGTAACTGGCAACCTGGATGTGACACACTCACAGACTTTCTAATTGGTCAAACGGTAGAGGGCAGGACTTTGAAATGAAAACAATAACAAGATTTCGGGGCTGTAAATCTAATTTTGGAATGAGCATATCCCGGCTGAACTACTGTTATCAGTTATAGAAGTATTCGAAAAGAACATGAACAGATCAGGGCCATTTAATGATGATTTGACATTAAATTATTACATATGGTTGATTTATAGCAATAACGGAGCAACATCTCCTCATCTGTGGCTCACTAGTGCAACAACAACGCCGGAAATGTGTCCTGTGAAAAAACATCCGACCGGAACTCTCTAATAACTAAAGTTCCGTGGGTGAATTTTGTAAACCCACTACTCCGGTAGTTTTTAGTGCTTCCATGTCGAGCCTACTGACAGATACAGTATAAATTAGAACTTTAGGCTACTTTATACTAGAAATAGCAACAGCAGAGGATGAATGCCCCATAACAAGAAGACAGAAAAAAAGAAGAAGCTTATCGAATACGGCGTCAGCATGAACTACAATGGCAAACACGTGCACATTTTCAGGACTTATGCAGATCCCAAATACACGTCAGCAGGTACCAGAAGGTAAGAAAAGTTGGTTTTGCATAATATTGCGAAACAAAACGCCAGATAATATGTCTTACCTTATACACACACCATAATAATACTCGTATGTTGAAGCACAGTACCTCTGGTAGCCGTAATGCGGTGCGTCTTCGTAGCTTACCAAAGTCGTACTAAAACATTTTGATATATTTTCGACCGCCATGTGTAATGTTCTATATTCTCAATGGTACATTTAAAGCTTTGGTGTTGTTTACTGGTGTCATCATGCAGTCTACACTTATCTCTTATGTGTGACTGCCATCTACTGGTCACACTTATCATTACACCATGTACCAAATAAAATAGCTTTAATGTTGGTAAGCACAACCAGAATTATTCCGTATATTAGGCGCACCGGGTTATAAGGCGCACTGTCGATTTTTGAGAGAATGAATAGTCGGAATTATAGTCCGAAAAGTACAGTACTCACATTTATTTGCCTTTCATGAGTAGTCACAGTACATAACCTCTGCTAATAGTGGGAATCTGGTAATGAAAATGTCTTATTTTCTCCCTCACTGCTTCCATTCTACTAGAAGACAAGATTTAGGAGTGTCTCATTGGGCATTTATTTCATGTCGTAGGTGTTTGTAATTTCAAGTAGCTTCCTCACATACCAAGTTCCTTTTATTTATAGAAATGCACATATTGCAAGTAGCATCATAAACAAAACATTTTGTGTATGCTCCCATGCATCTGTTTTATCAATTGTTTAGTACTCACATTTCTTGCCTGCAGGGGCCACAGAGTGATGTCTCCCCACTTTCTTTCCCAGGAAGGTCAGTGTGAAGGATCCAATCTCAGATCCAGGAGAGTTGACATACATTTTTACAACAAATGTGTAAAGTTGCCGTCACTGCTGATGTTGTTCATGTAACTCAAGCAACAGGGTCTGTGGTTAACATCCAACATAAATCATTAAAATACCAGTTTAGCTATCAGTCTGTCAATAAAATCCAGCGGAGAATAATATGTTTGCCTTTCTTTCCTTGTTACTAAGCACCGAGTCCATTGTCTCACATTCCAAAAGCTGACCTGATCATCATTATTTCAACAATTTCTGTAACAACTTTAGAATAACACAGAGAGGCTACACTGCACTGACATGTTTTCTTAAATCCCAGAAAATCAACAAATTATTGCATGAATCTTTTTAAAATGATTACCTGTTTCCTGAGCTGCTAAGATCCTTTTGTGTGCTTCGGTTCAGGTGCCTGAGTGCTGACCAGAAGGAGGAGGAGGAGGAGGAGGAGAGCGGAACCAAACTCTCCACAGTCTTTAAATATTAAACCCCTGGAGATGAGGTTTCACTCCGTAGTATACGGAGTGAAAAGTGGGTTGGTAAAAAGAAGCCCCAAATAGTCCTCACGTTACCTTTTGGGTAAAGAAACAGTGCCATTACAAGGGTTGTAGCACCCAATTCTGGGCCCCCATACCAGAGGCGCCGAAAAGGGGGGGGGGGGGGGGTAAAGGAGATGGATTCTAGGGGCCCATGATGGAGGGGGGCCCAGAGAGGCCCCTAATGATGATGAAATTATAATACAGGGGGCCCTGTAAAGATTATTTTTATGGGGCCCAAAATCCCTAGCGGCGCCCCTGCCCCATACACAAGGGTCCTGAAGGTAAACCCCATCCCACCATAAACCCAACCATGCCGCCTCATACACACACTCTTGATATGTTTACATGCACTATAAAAATGATTATTGCATGGATTTGGTTGAAATCAGCTTTTTAAAACACATGTAAAAACCTTTATTAGGTTTTTGATTTTTTTTTTTATGATAAACTCCCTAAATCCGTGGTCCCCAAACTACGGATCCGGCCCACCACCGTCCAAAATATGGCCCGCGGGAAGTCCCAAGTTAAAAATAAATCAATAAATCAATAAAATAAAATTATTTTTGTAATTATTATCATTTTTTAATCTGTCCTTTCTAATCCATTTTCTACCGCTTGTTACTCTCGGTGTGTCTTAGCCGCTCAGGCAAATCATATTGTCTAAAAATGCATTTTCCCATCAATAATGTGACACCATCGCGCTCGGAATATATAGTCGTGGTCAAAAGTTTACATACACTTGTAAAGAACATAATGTCATGGCTGTCTTGAGTTTCCAATAATTTCTACAACTCTTATTTTTTTTGTGGTAGAGTGATTGGAGCACATACTTGTTGGTCACAAAAAAACATTCATGAAGTTTGCTTCTTTTATGAATTTATTATGGGTCTACTGAAAATGTGACTAAATCTGCTGGGTCAAAAGTATACATACAGCAATGTTAATATTTGGTTACATGTCCCTTGGCAAGTTTCACTGCAATAAGGCGCTTTTGGTAGCCATCCACAAGCTTCTGGTTGAATTTTTGACCACTCCTCTTGACAAAATTGGTGCAGTTCAACTAAATTTGTTGGTTTTCTGACATGGACTTGTTTCTACAGCATTGTCCACAGGACTTTGGGAAGGCCATTCTAAAACCTTAATTCTGGCCTGATTTAGCTTCCGCCATCCTCGTTACCATCGTTGTGTCCTTGAGCAAGACACTTTACCCACCTCCTCCTAGGGCCACCCACGCTAGATTAAATGTAGCTTAAAGATGTAGATTTCGGGTTTCACTATGCGCTTGGAGTCACTAGAGGAAATATATAAATATATTTCACTTCACATCACTATGTGTGAATGCTTCAAGGTGAGCTTTTATGGCGTCATGACGTCCACGTTGAGGGAAATGTTCAAAGTTAGGTTTGCCTACCAGGTGGAACGAACCATTTAAAATTTTTGATAGGGCGTGTTGTAGGTGGTTTTAGACATTCTATTGTATTATTTTATACTAACATTCATTACATATTTTTTAATAATTTACATAGTTAAAGTATTTACTCTTTACAAAAATCCAGTGTGCTTGGGCCCCAGGTACGACACTGCCCCTCACTTTAACACGCCTGGACATCACACGCTCAAGCACACACACACATGTAAACAAAACAAACACACAACACAACACACATTTTCTGTATAATATGTTGATTTACCATAATGTAACAGCAACAGTAGGTGGACACTGACATTTTAGTTGTAGTTAATAAAAATAAATATTACTTTCTGTTGAAATATGACTAAAAAGGTACATTTTCAAAATGTGGACCATTGCTCAGACGTACTTAAAGTCAGGGGTGTCAAACTAATTTTAGCTCAAGGCCCGCATTGAGGACAATCTGTGCACACGCAGGCCGGACTATTAAAATCATGGCATTAAAACAATAAAATAAAGACAACTTCAGATTGTTTTCTTTGTCTTACTTTGGCCAAAAATAGAACAAACACATTCTGAAAATATTACAATAAAAATATAGAAAAAAAATACCGGCAGCGGTAAAGTTTAGATCCATGAAGGAAAAAAGAAAGTGAATGAATGTTTATAACTGAATACATTTACATCCATCCATCCATGTATTATTTTTTTTTTTAATGAATTAAGTAACGTTTATGACAACCTTTTTCCAAAACACAATATAAAATATGAGATATAATAGGATAATGCATACATTTATCATTTGTTTTCAAAACGGTTACCAAAAAGTGGGACCCCAAACATTTACTGTGGGACCCTATTTTTATGACTTGATAGGGTCCTTGGGACCCCATTTTGATAATTCCTAGCGCCAACACTGATGGAGTATTGGTGCGTGCTAAACAGCAGCAGGCGGTTCTAATACTAATCAAATATCACCCAGGGGACATAGATAATTCATTCGCGAGCCGGATCTGGCCCGTGGGCCTTTACTTTGACACCACTGCTTTAAGATAAACCCTACCCTCATACCACTTTAATGAAAGTAGAGCTTTGTCTTTTCTTCACAAACTAATAAAGATGGATGATTATTCAATATGCAAGGCTTGTTTACGGTCTTAAAGACAAACCTGATCAGTTTGCCAACTGAGCAGTATTTTATCTTTACACATAGAGGCTTGTGATGTTGTTATTTAGCATACTGATGAAACTCAGCTAGAAGGACACAGTTAACAGTGCTACTATATGTGTGTCATCATGGATGTTAATCTCTGTGGAATTTGTCCTATGTTGGGACATGTAGCCTGAGGGCAGAATAAACTCCTGGATGTGGACATGCCTGGAGAAAACTCATCACAACTTTTTCATGGAAGTCTTTGTGTTGTTATTCCTGAATGTTACAGGAGGCTGGGGTACTGAAGTGAATCAAGTCATCTGATATATTTCATGGTAACATTTGTATTGGCAGAATACACCTTGGGATTGTATTACATTTCTAAGAGAAAATGTAGGAAATGTAACAACAAAACACTAACATTTACAAGAAGTACATTTACTGGAGATACACAGTACAATACACATATCCACTACATCAGGTGGGCCTGCGTAATGTCAAGAACTAAATTACTTGTAGTTTATTGAGTGAGTCAAGAATTTGATATTCAAGCAACACAGAGGTCAGACGTTCATCCCAGGTTGGATTTTGGTCCACTCCTGTTTAAAGATAGGTTTTGAGGCTGTCACTTGTCAACTAAATTTTTTTTGCTACATCCACAGATTTTCTATGGTATCAAGATCCGGACAGGGGAAAAGCCACTCCAGGATCCTAATGTGCTTCTTTTTGAGCCACTCCTTTGCTATCTTGGTCTTTGTAAGGCTGGAAGACTCATTCCCGACTCATCTTTAATGTTCTTGCTGAGGCCAGGAAGTTCTCTTAGAAAAATCTAATGCATTTTTTCCAAGTACAGTGGTACCTTTGTTTTTGTCACAAATATATTACAAAGGGTCAGTTGAAAAACAAAACTATTTTCCTATTAGAAACAATGTAAATCCCAATAATATGTTCCAGACAACCAAAAATAATCTTACAAAACACATTATATAGACAATAATTGTAGATATACACACATAAAATGAATGGGGAACAAAAATGAATGGGAATGCATATAAATAAAGAGATAAATTAACATTTATAAATGATAAATGGGTTATACTTGTATAGCGCTTTTCTACCTTCAAGGTACTCAAAGCGCTTTGACAGTATTTCCACATTCACCCATTCACACACACATTCACACACTGATGGCGGGAGCTGCCATGCAAGGCGCTACCAGCACCCATCAGGAGCAAGGGTGAAGTGTCTTGCCCAAGGACACAACGGACGTGACTAGGATGGTAGAAGGTGGGGATTGAACCCCAGTAACCAGCAACCCTCCGATTGCTGGCACGGCCACTCTACCAACTTCGCCACGCAACATCACTTTTACCATTACAGTCGTCCCTTGTTTTTTTGCGACTAATTGGTTCAGGGCCTGACCATGGTAAAGGAATTTCCACAAAAAAGGTTTATTATCAATAAATCAAAAATTGTCACAGTTACGACCTTCTTAATATACATATTTTTTTACATAATTAGAGTCTTGTAAACATGATATAACACCCATATAGTCACATTTACACACATTTCATCAATATATTAGCCTTGGGTGTGTTCTACTTAGAACTGGACTTCATAGTGCTAAAACCTAAGTTATTGTGCCAAAAAGTTGGTCAGTTACACAGTTATTTAGCATTTGCGTCCGGGTTGAGGTAATATTTATTGAACAGCTGTATTTTAGATTTTATCTGTAATTACAGTTTATGGAGTTGAATCTCAAATTTAATTTTTAACCTGCTATCACTTTTCCTTTGACTGACGAACATGAGCTTGTACTGTTGCCATATGTGGTCTGTGCAATATATGTATTGGACTGGACTCTCACATTCTCATGAATGTAATAATTCAAGAACTGTACCCACTAGGCATCCATTGCCACTGGTCACCAAGGAGGGGTGTTGTCACATATGCGGCCCTTTCCCAAAGTTTCTTCTCTTTACCATTTTGGGCTTTTGGAGTTTTTCTTTGACCGGATGTGTGTTCAGATCAGGGGATATCGTTTTGGTTTGTGAAGCCCTTTGAGACACGTGTGGTAAAAGGCTGTATAAACTAGAAAATACAATTTCTGTAGAAATTTTGTCTGAATGCCTTAATTAAACTGAAATGCAGAAGGAATGTAAAATGATTGTAAAAATATGTTTAGGAATGGTTTGAAGATTTAATAATGCTCGGTGAAATGCCAGTAGAATATAGAATTCCAATGAAATTTATTACATGATTTTATAGGCAAAAAATACTTTCAAACAAGCTAATTTAAAGGAAAAACAAGTTGAAACCATGACTGAGATTAAAGCGTACTAAAACATACTATCCATCCATCCATCCATTTTCTCCCGCTTGTCCCTTTTGGGGTCGTGGGGTGTGCTGGAGCCTAAACATACTATTGTTATAGAAATTATAAATATATGTTGTAATAGTTTAATTAAACTGTATAACTCGGATATATAAAATTGCCAAAAAATGATCTATGCGTTTGGTCCCTTCCGGGACTTGAACGCCCAAGGAAAATATGTTATCCACTCTGCCAAACCTTCTAACTGTCAAAATAATGTCCAACTTTTGTTGTTAAATGGAGAGATTCAGCTGTTGAAAATGATATGTAATTACCAAGAATTATTTGCTGCAACGGCACTAAGTTTTTAGCTAATTTTGGTGACATATCAACATATTTTTTTTATAATAAAATATGTTAGGAATGGTTAGGTCATTGAAGAATGCTTGTTGAAATGTTATACAATTGATATTATACAATGTCCCAACTGTATCAAATTGAACAAAAAAGCAAACAAAACACAGCCAGAGATCGACACAATCTTGCTCCCCAACCACTTCAACTAAAAATGTGGGTGTGGAGAATAACACCCACCCAATCAGAAAAACAAACCATTAAAAACATGTCTATTCGTTTAGCAAATTTGCCGTCAGTCTGCACCACTTTGAAGCAGAATCCAACATTCGCATCAGAACAACATTTGCACAGTGGACATTAATCCATGAATACAGAGAACTTGCCGAATGGTCTGTTGGACGTGTTTTCATTTTCTTCTTTTCTCCTGACTCTACAAACGGGACAAGCGAGCATTAGCCTTGCTCACTGGGCCAGAGGTTTGTCACTCAGAGGTTTGTGTGTAACATAAACAACAATGTCCTGTTTTCTATTGTTACACGACGGAGACAGTGTTGCCACATTCCACGAGAGAAACAAGCAACCATGGCTTCCATCTGCTTTAAAGAATGACCACGCAGGATTTCGCATGCGATCACAATTACATTTATGTATCCTAAATTTAACAAAGTACCAAAGTACAATAATAGTGATAGCACTGGACAACTTAAACTTTACTTTTACTCCTGTATTGCTTATATTTTGTTGATTACATTCTGTCATTCGTATGTTGATATGAAGGAGATGTATTTCATTTTACTTAATGCTCTTGTAATTCATTTGGCAGGAAGAGAGAGAGCGATAGATTGGATGGAGGAATGGAAAGAGAACAGGTTGAAGGCAGAAGTTTAATAATTTGGACCTCAGTCTTTGTCAAATCCTTGTTACGGCCCTATGTGTCTGGTAAAATTTCAAAAGTAGTGTATTGAATAATCTTCCAGCAATATGAAATCACAAGGCAAAACAATGATGGCGTTATCCTGCAATTAATGCGGGTTCTTATTTATATTCAACTCTGTATGTAGTGTCCCCTAATAGCCTACAATAAAAAATATACATACACTGGCTGTTTTATAATACTTATAGGAACTCTTTTTAATTGCCAGTATTTTTCTTAAATAGGCAATTGCGCACTACCTACTTACCTAGGCGGAAGAAAAAGTAGTTCCCATCAATCGCGTCTTATTTAGACGAGATCTCAATTGTTTAGTTACTTTACACCAGAGCTATTCAACTAAATTGTTTTGAGGCCACTTTTCCAGAAAGCTAAGGACTGGGGGGCTTCTCCATTCACAATTAGACTTATTTTGTATATTCCGGAGAACCAACGTTCTCTGCAATTGACATTTAAATTTGGTTTATTTTTTTTGGTCAGAGTTACAGAAGCGCTTTGCTGTTTTTAAGGACCTTGCGCAAAAAAGCTAGTCAAAAATCATCTCTATGACAGCACTCTGCTGTTTTAAAGCATATTCTGCAAAAAATTTGAGTCTCCCACAAGTTTTTTAAACTGAACTCGTGGGCCACCAGTCGAAAAGCCCAAATGATGAAAAAATGAAGATCTAAAATGGAACCTTGAGGATCACCACTAGTATAACTAAATAAGTTGAACAAATGACTACTGACTGCATGCAGCTTAAGTAAACAAGCTACAGCAACACCTTACTTACAAAAATTACATAATTTTTTACATTATAACTGCCAAAAAGGAGAGGACTTAGGGGGGTGCCTTGAGGAACGCCTCAATTATGTAAATCACAGGTTTGGACCCTAGTATTCTGTTCGCTAGCAAGGTTCAAATGTCAATGCAAGGATCTGCCAAAGTGTTTACAGTGGTCCAAGCACTTAAGTGTTTTTTAGGAATTTGCTGCCAAAATGTTTGTCTCCAAAGTTTTGACCTAAACTCTAGGGGCAGTCAGGTGTTATTTCCGGGGCCGCATTTGGCCCCCGGGCCGCCTGTTGAATAGCCCTGCTTTAGACTATGTCTACACTAGGCAGGATAACCCCTTAAACGAAAAATTATTTAGCCTAAGCCCCGTTTCGGCCACACTAAACCAGCGTTTAAGGTCTCCCTCCTCGGACAATTTTTTACACGGGTAAGTACGCCATCTATTTCTTGAATCTCCGGCTCTTAGCTTTGTATTGACTCATTGATCGTTTACAAACTGAGTTCGGAAATGAAGTGAAGCCAGAAAGACCGTGCCCCACACAGGAAGTAACGTCAGAAAGATGGAGGCAAGTCATCCAGACATGACCGTGTGGAAATCGACCATGAATACCTTAAGAGAAGCAAACGCGCGATTGCAGCTATTTCAGACACAACACATCTCAGACGGCAACATAGACGGTTGAGCGACGGCTTTGGATAAGGCCTGGAAGAACGGCAGGCTGGTGGGATATGTTTGTCAACGAGTGTGTTGTGCCAGCTGAACGGCAGGAGAACTTTTGAATGTTCAGCTCAAATGTGATTCTACTTAGTGAAAAACTTTGTCCATTTGCTGAAGGGGAGAAAACGACAGACTACGAAAAACAGCGAATACATTTGGACTGGCAAAGCAGACTATTACTAGTTATTGTCCGCAATGTATATCGAGCGATTACTCAACGTCTAGTTTTGTACTCCATAACTATTGTTGCCATCGTCGGGTGCATCAGGGACGGCAGAGAGGAGGAGTTTCGGAGGCTGGTGAGGGACTTTGTTGTCTGGTGCCACAGGAACCTCTTGCAGCTCAACCCTTCAAAGACCAAGTAGCTGGTCATTGACTTTGGGAGGTCGAGTCCAAGGTCACAACCTATTGTGATCGAGAGAGTCGAGGTACAGACCGTGGACTCATTCAAGTACCTCGGGGTGTGGGTGGACAACAAGCTGGACTGGACTGTTAACACGGACCACTTGTACAGGAAAGGACAGAGCAGGCTGTACTTCCTGAGGAGGCTGCACTCCAACGTCTGTAAAAAACTATTGTGGATGTACTACCAGTCTGTGGTTGCCAGTGTTCTGTACTACATCGTAGTGTGCTGGGGGGGGGGGGGGGGGGGGGGCAGTATATCTAAGAAGGACAGCTCCAGACTGGAGAAACTGATCAGGCGGGCCGGTTCTACGATCGGACTAAAACTGGACTCACTGGTGACGGTGGCAGAGAAGAGGACTGTGGAAAAACTACTGAGCATCCTGGATGATGCCAGTCACCCTCTGCATACCGTTGTCAGTAGCCAGACGAGCCTGTTCAGTGCTAGACTGCTTCATCCCAAGTGCAGGACTAATAGACTAAAAAACTCCTTTGTCCCACACGCCATTAGACTGTACAACTCCTCTCTGGGAGGGAGGGGGGGGTATTAGAATGACGGGGGATGCAAAACAATAACAGTGTAATACGTTTTCATAACATGGTCACTAATGCCTAGTTTCTCTTGTTATATTCTTATTTCACTGTTATATTTGTATTCTCATTGATGCTTTTTGTTTTTATTCTATTGTAATATTTTTCTATTTTGTTTCCATTTATACCCCCATTATTTACTTTTTAAAATTTGATCTCAATTCTGTACACTGCTGCTGGAATTTTAATTTTCCTGAGGGAACTCTCCTGAAGGACTCAATAAAGTACTATCTATCTATCTATCTATCTATCTATTGTGAAGCCATGAAGTGGTTGCGGCCGTCAAGTACGACCGCCAATTTCAGCCTACAAGCACAGTGTCCTGACCAGACATCTATGATTGTTGTAAAATGTTCTTTATCACATTGTTTACTTTCACCCTTCCAATAAAGATATGATTCATGTATGATGGCTCAGGTGTGATTCACTACAATAGTCTAACAGCTGCTGATGGTGAGGCAACAAGGTTTACTGGTAAAAGAAATGTCGCAATAGTCTACATTGAAACACAGGGTAAGGATACACTTCCAGGTCCGAATGTCAATGCAAGGATCTGCCAAAGTGTTTACAGCGGTCCAAGCACTTCAGTGTTTTTAGGAATTTGCTTCCAAAATGTTTGTCTCCAAAGTTTTGACCTAAACTCTAGGGGCAGTCTGGTGTCATTCCCGGGGCCGCATTAGGCCCCCGGGCCGCCAGTTGAATAGCCCTACCTTAGACTGTGTTCCTTGTCAATGATATACATCAGTTATTTTCAATAGTAGGCGTGCTCCATCTAGTGGTACTTTAACGTTTATGTGCAGTGGATTTTGTTTGACTCATTATTTAAGTAGTGTTTCATTTTCCTGTATTCAAACTATGTTACCGTGTAATATTACAGTGGCCAAAAATATAACATATACTTTTAAATAAAACTTATGTCGTGTTTTAATGAATACTTAGACCTACTACGCTACTGTATTTTAATGCTGGTCATATATGCTGGTATTTGGAGAGCCAAATGTTTTCTGAGGTGGTACTTGGTGAAAAACGTTTGAGAACCACTGATTTACATAATCTCAAATAACTAAAGGTTATTTGAGTCATTTAAAGGTAAGGGGCGGTATAGCTCGGTTGGTAGAGTGGCAGTGCCATCCTAGTCACTGCTGTTGTGTCCTTGGGCAAGACACTTTACCCACCTGCTCCCAGTGCCACCCACACTGGTTTAAATGTACGGTAACTTAGATATTGGGTTTCACTATGTAAACGTGCTTTGAGTCACTAGAGAAAAGCACTATATAAATATTATTCACTTCACTTCACTAGTGGTTAGAGTGTCCGCCCTGAGATCGGTAGGTTGTGAGTTCAAACCTCCGCCGAATCATACCAAAGACTATAAAAATCGCACCCATTACCTCCCTGCTTGGCACTCAGCATCAAGGGTTGGAATTAGGGGTTAAATCACCAAAATGATTCCCGGGCGTGGCCACCGCTGCTGCCCACTGCTCCCCTCACCTCCCAGGGGGTGATCAAGAGTGATGGGTCAAATGCAGAGAATAATTTCGCCACACCTAGTGTGTGTGTGACAATCATTGGCACTTTAACTTTAAAGTATCAAAAGTATTGATATTTTGATTTGAGAATGGATATTAGAGCAAATGTCTACTACTACGTGAGTTGTGTGGTCCTCTGTGTTTTAAAATGTGTATATTTATTTATTGTTTTAATAAGTTTTACCCTTTAAAATCGTTTTTAATAATATTTATCTTTATATTGGTGTTATATTTATATATTTTGTTTGTATTCAGTCATTGTTCCACTCAGGATTGAATACGAAGTCTCCCTACTAACCCACCAGTGCCTCCATGGAAATGCCCCCCTCTACCTCAAAGAACTACTCACCCCCAAATCCTCCAAGCGGCACCTCCGCTCCGGACAGGCTAACCTCCTCCAACCTCCGAGGACAAAGCTACGAACTATGGGAGACCGGGCTTTCTGCTCCGCCGCTCCCAGTCTGTGGAATGCTCTCCCTGACCACCTGAGGGCACCACAGACTGTGGATGCTTTTAAAAAAGGCTTAAAACCCCTTCTTTTAAAAAAAGCCTTTTTATAAATATATGCATACTAGTTCTAGCTATTAGGCTGTTCTAGTCTTTTTTTAAATTTATTATCTTTTTATTATTATTATTTTTTTTTTTCAATACACTGTAGCACCTTGAGGTTGTTTGCTCAATGTAAAGTGCTTTTTACAAATGAAATTATTATTATATATTATTATTATTGGTGGAGCTAAGGATAGTATTTGAATCTTTTTATATATATATATATATATATATATATATATATATATATATATATATATATATATATATATATATATATATATATATATATATATATATATATATATTTTTTTTTTTATTTTTTTTGTGCAGCCCTTTGGAAAAAAATGTTGTTGTTTAAATGTGCTATATAAATATTCAGTGGATTGGATATCTAGTATCTGTATTTCATATGTTTTAAGGTTAAGGCACTTTTAATCTCCTTAAAACACGTACTATACACTTTTAACGCTATTTTTCTGAGTAAAGAGGAGCTAAAACTTACTGTTTTCATTCCACCGAATGCCTTTTGCTCTCTCATCGCCCCTGAAGCTCAGTGATGGCGGACAGACATTACAGGCGGTGTCAAAGTCCAAGTCATGGAGGAGGATATGGGCCGGGCTCGGTTCTAGGTGGAGTTTATCATGCGTATAAATGAACGCCCTCTGCTTGTCCGCTGCCCCTGCAAACTCACTCACACTTGAACGTCTCCTCTCTTTTTCTGCGGCGAGGTAAGTTTACAATGTAAACCGTGTCGTCTACTTCATTTTCTTTCTTCGTCATTTCAAATGTTTGCTGCTCGGTGTCACAGATTTAAGTGCGCGCTATTTCCGGTGTACGTTCAAGTTGTGTAAAAGTGAAGCCGGAAACACGACTCATAAGGGACAAGCGGTAGGAAATGGATGGATGGATGAGTACTATAGCGTTTGTGTACATTAAAGACACATTTTAATGTGAAATGTAGGAGATGGAAGCTTACAACTTATACCCGTGTTAGTGTTGGACGTGGGTGTGGCCATCGTGTCTCCATATGACTGCCATCATAGAAAACCACATCAACATAAAAACCCTCCAGGCAACATTTTTTCTACATAAATGTCGATTTATGAAAGTAAGGCCTACATTTTCTAATTGGCTTAATGGTTTACAATTATCAATCAAATATTGGAGGATGATTAAGAGTACAAAAGCCCTTAAATTGATATCTTTGTTAAAAACATTTAAAGTGATTTAAATAGCCCTTTTTGTCTTTTTTCATATTTGTTATTATTAGTATTTAATACTCTATCTGTATTTGCTTTTGTTTTCTTTCCTTGACATGTTTCACTGGTGTTGAAAGTGCCTTGAATTACCATGAATTGATTTACGTTGACCCCGACTTAAACAAGTTGAAAAACTTATTCGGGTGTTACCATTTAGTGGTCAATTGTACGGAATATGTACTGAACTGTGCAATCTACTAATAAAAGTTTCAATCAATCAATCAAACCTTGACTTTTGTGTGCATTATATATGTATGTTTGTTGTTCAATTAAAAAAACAACCTCAAAAACAACATAAAAACCTACAGGAAATTTGCAGAACTGTCTTACTTACAGATGCAAAACCAACATACTGTATATTATTGTTTATACATGGGACTTTATTCGCTGTCTGTAAACCTGCTGACTATTGTTTTATTGTGTTCCCTATATCCAAATGTGTTCCTCTGTCCTAATAGAGTCCTACAACATCCAGCCCCACCATGGCTTTCATCAGAGAGTTCATGATGCAGACCGTCTATCTGGGCATGCCCGATGAGTCAGTAAGTTGCTGCGGTTTTTCTTCCAGTTGCTAAGGCCGACCGCCCTGTTTGTTCCCTTTTTTCCTTTTCCTGTGGTATGCTCTCTTGGTGGAAAGTTTTCTTGGCAGGGTTTAGAGCAAAGGAAGAGGAGGGAATATAAAACAAGATTGCAAGGAGAAGAAGGGAGTACAGTAAAGGTTTAACAAAAAAAAGTGAGCAAGGAGGAATGATTGCATGAGACAAAGCGAGCATGGTGAAATATTTTCACTCCACAGAGGTCAAAAAATGAGCATTTGTATATCTTGTGAATGTGTGACTCATCAGAGCAAGAATTTCAGCCCCTCCCTTGTTGAAGTCTACAAATACTCCTCACTGCCTGCTTTGGAGGTTTCACAAGCTGGGATTTTTTGTCATGAAGCTGATTTGCTTCTGCTTTGGTTTAATACCACACGTGCATATCCATTTACAAAAAAATATTGTTTGTTTTTTAATCTCTTAACGCAGTGGTTCCCAAATGTACCACCTGAGAAAACACTTGGCTCTCCAAGTAATCAGAATGACCAATATTAAAACACAGTAGCATATAGTAGGCCCAAGTATTCATTAAAAACAAGGCAGAGGTTTTATTTAACAAGTATATTTAATATTTTTGGCCACTGTAACATTACACACAATTCACAAACATTATCAACAATGAAACACCATATACAGTACATATTTGGTGTACCACCAGAGGGAGCCCACATACTTCGAATCACTGTCTTAATGGATTAGCGCCGCAATATATTTCAGACCTCTTAAGAATCTACACCCCAACAAGGTCTCTGAGGTCTGAACAAATTCTCATTGTCGTCCCAAAAACCCAGTTAAAATACAGCGAGGAGCGTACGTTTTCTGCTGTGGCTCCGAAACTTTGGAACGATATCCCTCTTGTTACTCGGACGTCTCCCTCTTTAATGAGTTTTAAATCACGTCTTAAAACATATTTTCTCATTGGCTTTTAAACCAGCAGGAGATTTTTGGGAATTTGTCTTTTTTTTTTTTTTATGTATAATTTTTTAAAATTTTTATTAACTTAAATGTTTCTTACACTTGACAATCCTTAGTTTTATCCTGCTTTTAAATGTGTGTTTAACTACTGTGCAGCACTTTGTCAAACTTTTATTGTTTTTTTGAAATACTATATATGTGTGTGTGTTTGTGTGTGTGTATATATATATATATATATATATATATATGTGTATATATATATATATATATATATATATATATATATATATATATATATATATATATATATATATATATATATATATATATATATATATATATATATATATATATATACACACAGCACTTTGTCAACTTGTATTGTTTTTTTGAAATACTATATATATGTGTGTGTGTATATATATATATATATTAATATAATATAAGTCCTTAATTTCTCAAAGAATATTTGATTCATATATTTTTGTATTTATTTGCTCAAATCTCTTGTCAGCTTCAGCCTTACACAAAAATATAAAACATTTAAAATGTTGTTTTTTATTTTATCCCTCTGAAGGCCTTTTGATCAAATGATGTCACAGTTTTTAATTAGTATACATTTTACATTACCAGTAGTTATTTTCTAAATTTAAACCTCTGACTTTATCTGATCAAAAAGCCTTCAAAAGAGTCCAAATTAAAATTAAAATAAAACATTACATTTTTGATATTGTATTGAGAAATTTGAACAAAAAAAAAATAATCCAAACCCCGCGCACCCTTTCAAAAACTAGGTTTTTTTGTCTTCTTTGGCTTAAAACATAATTAGAGTTAAAGACATATATTTTTTTTACCATTAGCAGCATGGTGAAGGACAAGACACTTCCAAGAAGTAGCATATTATACATTTTGTAGAAATATACTTTACAGTTTGAACAGTGAAGTGTAAAAAGTGAAAGACTATTTGGCCTCACCGCTGAATGATAGTCACTACTTACCAAACACCAATCTGTGTTGTGTGTTAGGTGTTAAAGAACGAGGGGACAGTGAAGGCGGCACACAACTTCAGCCCCAGTGGCGATGCAACAGTCTTGGACCAGGCAATCAAGGCAAAAGGTGATCTCTCTTTGTGGTCCTCATAGAAAGGCTTGTGCTAACTTGTCCTGTCATAGAATTGTGACATCTTGGATAAAGAAGGACCACCTTTTTGTTCTTACTGCTTATAGCACACCCTGCTGGCAGACATTCATGACTGCACCTTTGTCACTAAAAAACAAAACTTGTGTCTATTTCACATGATGTCATTTGTGCAGGTGTGGATGAAAACACCATTATTGAAGTCCTGGTGAAGAGGAGCAATGAGCAGAGGCAGCAGATCAAAGAAGCTTACCAACAAGCCAGCGGAAAGGTAAGAAAGGTGGTCAAGTACTTACAGCATCACACACACACACACACATTCCCTCATACTTTCTGTTTGTATTGTTGCCTTGAAGCCACTGGATGCAGCACTGAAGAAGGCTTTGAAGGGAGACTTGGAGGAAGTGGTCATGGCTCTGCTAAAAACACCAGCCCAGTATGATGCCCAGCTGCTGAAAATGGCCATGAAGGTACGTGTACAAGTACACACTGCACCGCACCCTTCCTCTCAGTCATTTAGCTGAGTGGAACTGCTGTTATTGCACTTTGGAGGTCAACACTGATTTTAAGTTTCTGGCTCACAGCCATTTCCGCCCACTTCCATGTATTCATGTTGGCTAGTCCCAATAGGCTGGCTGTTGATGAAATTACAATACTTCTGGAGTAACACCCTTTATGCTTCAATTCATGAATTTAGGGTATGGGAACAGATGAGGACACCCTGGTTGAGATTTTGGCCACTCGGACCAACAAAGAGATTCTGGACATAAAGAAGGCCTACAAGGAAGGTGTGTTCTGCAGTGTAGGCTTCCGTTTCATCAAGCTATTGTTTGGAGATCCACATTTTTATTACACAATACAATACTGCATTTTAGTGACTTTGTTCACAGCGGTCATTTCTATGACACTTTGTGGAAAAGGGTAGCGAACACAAGCTTGTGTGCAGGACTGGACCACAGGTTACTGGTGCATTTTTTGGAGAGATTCTGGATAAAGGTGCTCATATAAGGGGAGCACTGATAAATGCCGTTTAATCCTGATCACAAACGCCAATCCCCTTTGGCTGACGATGTATTTATTTTTAGTCCTCCGACTGACCAGCGGCTCGCAGCTAATTATGTGTCTCCATACACAGTGTGGAGCGTCCCCTCCATTACGTTAAATAAATTGCATTATTTAGTATCTTAAATACTGTTATCACTGGAGCTTGAGGCTAAACATGTCACACACCGCGTCCGAGCCAGAAGCAGGCATGCTAATATCTAAGCTATCTTTAAACAACATCAAGATACAAGTACTTAATAAAGTTTAAGAAATGTAGATAGAACCATGTTTGGTGGTGGTGTCGATACCAAGAGTAGTATCAGTATCAGTTTATGCTCGATACTAGAGTGATTGGTTTGATATAATTTTTATTTTTATTTTTTAAATCGGGGAATAATTCCCTGGACAAAGGAGGACTTTGAAGGCAAAACCCAAACGATTTAAATAAGTATTAGATTTAAATGTAGTTTTGGCTTTTGTTTAGTTACTGTGGACTACTGACTTTTTTGATCAAACAATTCTATGTAATAAAAGAGAACAAGGAACTTGTTGAAATATTGTGTTGATATTGTTAAACTGGCAATAGCACTCTGATAAATACACCGAAACAATTACAGTTAACACATGTGATTTGAATTGATATTGGCTGATCTTACTCATGAATGATCGATGTCAGAATCAGCAGCATAAAACCCTGATGGGAACATCTCGAGCTCATACATAGTTGTAGTTATACTGTATGTGGTCATTACGTTATGGCTAAAACGCCTCAGACTTTTACACAGTATTGTATGAAAGGAGGTTAAAACTTTTCAGAATACACTGTTTAAAATGTTTGTCATCTGCAAGATTACAAGAAGGACCTGGAGGAAGACGTCAGATCTGACACCAGCGGAGACTTTAGGACTGCACTCCTTACACTCTGCAAGGTACGTTTGAGTCCAAATATTGCCCCTCTTTATTTTTGTTACAGGATGTTTGAGGCGGATGCTGTTTATTAAGCCTTTCTTTCAATGCTTTAGGATGGTCTTAGGTTAAAGAAACATACCACTCCCCTGTTGTTAATACTACAGTGAAAGGGTTTTTTAAAAGTACATACCACACATGCTAATATTTACATTTGACATTTAGAATGCTGACCAGTTCAATATAGTTAATTGTAAAAAAAATTACCCCGCCTTCCGCCCGATTGTAGCTGAGATAGGCTCCAGCGCCCCCCGCGACCCCAAAGGGAATAAGCGGTAGAAAATGGATGGATAAAAATAGATTGCATTGCAATGAAAACTATTTCCTATGCTCTTTACATTTTTCAGAATAGTTCCACATGCCACGTTCAATAACTAATTACAATAATGATTGATAGTCATTATCAACTAGTACTTAGGCCAGGGGTGTCCAAAGATAATTTTTTAATGGCCTGAAAACATAAAAAGTAGAATAAAAGATTAAACAGCTGTCATAAAATGAGAAATAGTTGAAATATTGGTGCTAATGGCATTAAGATGACATGCAGGCCAATTTTTTCTTTCAAAAAATATATTTATTGTATCTGTTTTGAATTGTTTTGAAGTCTGTAGCCTTTTTACAGAGAAGGTTCGTACACCACAGACTTAGACCCTAGACACAAATTATACATTCTTGGTATGATGCTTAATATTATTACAAATAATATTATTAATGACATGGGTGAAAATATAGTATGTGTACATAGTGTGTATATGTGCATAGTTGGAATAGTGGTTATTATTATTATTATTACTCATTTGAGCTTTTTTTAAAATTTATTAGGTTTTACTTTTGTTACGGCATGTAAAATGGCCACCGCAACCACAGAATTTCCATATTGTGCGGTGAATAAAGTCTATCCTATCCTATAATACTTTTAGGCCAATAATAAACAACAGAAGGATAATACAATTAAGGAAGATGTTGTATACGTCAGAAAGCATTTTTGACCCATGTAGGAAAGTCACCAAAAATGAGTAATTTGTCTCAAATCACCATTCATTGCAAAAAACTTGGACTGTCAAATGATTAAAAAAATGTAATATGATTAATCACATTTTGTAATTTGGATTAATCGTGATTAATCACAGGTGATTAATTACATTTTCTTAAGAAAAAAAACACATTTATAAACAAATGCCATTTTATTGTCAGAATGTCATTGAGAGGCATTTTTGAATAGTTTACTTGAATGCATGTAATTCATTTACACAAAACTTGGAAACAGTTCTATCAAAAGTTTTTTCAGAGTTTATTTTGGAGTAAAATTTGCCAGAGAACACATCAGTTGGAGTCTCATTAATTTGTGTACTGACTTATGCATATATCTGATCACTGACCATATTAAGCCAAAAGTGCTTGGAGAGGTAAACTAAATTGCATCATTATTTTAAGTGTGTACATGAACAATGCGATCAATTTTTGTGATTAATCACATGAGTTAACTTGTTAATTTTGACAGCCCTACGAAAACAAATCATATGAATACTAAAGCTAGTGAAACATTTTTTATATTTTTATCATAGCAATAGTTTTTTTAAGGTGTGTTTTTAAGGGGCGTGCTGCACTGTAGGAATAAAATCATACAAAAACAGCAAATATAGTTATATAGGTATATATAACATATTTTTTGACTACAAAATTACCGTATAAATATCATAGTAGCCCCTGCATTCTTTTGATTTTTCAAAAGGGTTGGACACCCACACAGAGAGTCTATAGAGGGACATAATCCTCCTAAAGGCATTATTTTAACCATTTCTTGTAAGCTTTAATACACATTAGAACAGAAAACGAACATTAAACAACTTTATAATTGGGTGAAGTTCCCCGTTTCACTATTATAAAGCGACCTCATGTCTTAAGTTATTATCACTATGAATGACCGTTAACTTTCTATTGCATTAAAGCAAAATGTAGTTTGAGCCATCTAAGATTTTTTGTTCTTCACAGGCTAACCGCACTGAGGGAGTGTGTGATCAGCTGATTGACAGCGATGCCAGGTCCCTCTATGAGGCTGGAGAGGGACGCAAAGGCAAAGACTGCTCTGTCTTCATAGAAATCCTCACCAGCAGGAGCGCCGCTCATCTCCGTCAAGGTCTGTTGGCTTGCATTGTCTATCTTCTTAGTGTACGTCTTACACGCTTCATCTCTATCATCATTCAGTGTTTGATAGGTACTCCAAGTACAGCAAAATAGACGTCGCCAAAGCAATTGACCTGGAGCTGAAGGGTGATATTGAGAATTGCCTCACAGCAGTAGGTAAAGAAAGACACAATCTTATGTTGAAACATACAATAAATACCTGAATATACATGGACACATTTTTAAAGTATACATTTTTTTACTTTAGTCAAGTGTGCTGGGAGCAGGCCTGCATTCTTTGCTGAGAAGCTCTACTTGGCCATGAAGGTATTATACCTCGTATCATGCACATTCAAAAAATATGACATCACCTTCTTATTCGCTTTGTTTTTCTCTTTGGGCTTTTCTCTGCTTTTCAGGGATCCGGAACTCGCAAAAACATCCTTACCCGGATCATGGTGAGCCGCTCCGAAAAAGACATGAAACTAATCAAGGAGGAGTACAAGAAGAAATACGGCAAAACACTCCACCAGGATATTCTGGTGAGATAATTCTCTATATCACTAAATGCACATACAGTAGTACCTCAACTTAATTGGTTCTGTATGGAAGTATCATTGTAGCAAAATTATTTGCAAACGTGTATCTTAATCTGTGCGTGTGCAATCCAATTCACATGTCTGTATATTATTGTGTGTCTGTATATCCATCTTGTGCCGACTAATGGTAAGTATAAGGAAAGGCAAGGGGGAGTTACAGACAAATCCTTTTACACGTTCAAATCGCTATACAGACAGACTTGTCGTACACGGCAAAAGTGTCGCAAAAGTCACGTGAAACACAGCCAATAAAAGGTACCTGCTTCAAACACATGTAAATACGTACACACACATTATTTTTTGCACGCACGCCAATAGAAATAGATATTTTTTTACACAAAGACAAATCACAATACGGACAGACAACTTAAAACGCACACACGTGGATCTGATCACACACACACAGATTAATATACGAACATACACACTAGTACACGCACATGTGAACTGCGTTAGACTTGTACAGATTGAGATACATGTTTTCAAATTATTTTACTACAATAATACTTCCATAGTTCTGTGACAGAGCTCTTAACTCAAAACACATGTATTTCAAATCAATGTCTCTCATTTAAATTAATTAAAATTAGGGGTCTTTTCGATTGATCATATCGATTTATATTTCTAAGATCGAATAAAAACGATCTGTGCTTGGCTCGTTGGCCTTCCAGAAGACATATCGAGCTAACGTTGATTTAAAAGGTAATTAATCAATTTTATCGATACCAGAAAATATGTTGGCTTTACGAACAGCATATTTTATGTAAAACTGTTCTTAAATAATTAAAGACCTTATACTTACCGTACTCGAAAAGAGCCGTGTAGGTGCCCGAGTCAACTTTGACTTATTTTCCTCACCTTCCTGTGGAGATGCTCGAAAGACATACTCTGAATTATTTTTTTTTTTTATGATCGGACGACCTTAATAACGTTGAGAGAGCGCTGCAATTTCTGAATTTTTAACCTAGCTACGCTGGAGTCCTTCTCTGAGCTAGCATGCTATGCGAACTAGTCGCTCGGACCGCTGCAGGCGGAGCAACAGACAACAACAAGCCGAAACAAAAGCGCGGCAGACGGGAAAGAGCTTAACATAAACTCCGGCGCATGGTAAGAAAAGGAAGGCTAACTCTTTCAGTTATACTACTGGCAAATGTTCAGTATCTGGGAAATATAATGGAGGAACTTCAACTTCATCGGCAAGACTCAAATAAGAGTGACTGCATGGATACTAACTAAGGTGATTGCAAACTCATGCTCTGAAAATGTGGAATATCTGACTTTGAAGTTAAGGACATTTTATCTGCCCAGGGGGCTGCAAAGTATTATTGTGAGTGTTGTGTACGCCCACCCCTCTGCTAAAAGGGAGGCTGCACTGAAGGAAATACATGACATGATCATGATGGGCGTGAAAATACACATCCAGACGCTGCTGTAATTATCTTGGGTGATTTTAACCACAGTAATCTACGGTAATTCCCTAACAAGAAATAACAGGAGTATAGAAAACGTCACCGGCAGTATCCAGTATTTATTTCACGGTCACAGTGGTTGAATTTTTTGCTAAAAAGTTAGGGAATAGATTTCAACTCACTGAATCAATTCGGATCGGAGCGTTCTTAAAAAAAATATTGTCCTGGAATCGTATCGGCAACCATTAATTCCGAATCAAATCGTTGATAAAACACCCCTAATTAAAATCAATCAAATAATTGCACCACACTCCAAAACAGCACAATTTTAATATTTAACATGTCTTTTGATAGGAAAAACTAACTTTCACAAAACAAATATTGTATGAAAAACAATAATATAAAATGTACTACTACCAACTGCAGTACCTTTGTTAACCTTGTGGAGCAAATTTCTACAGTATTTCCTTCTAGATGCTTCTCTGTCAAACACACCATCAGCAACTTTTCCAAATTTTCATAGATAAATGGCTATCATTCAAATATTGAAACATTTGTGGCTGGCGTTACACTCATTCTGCTTCAGTAGGGTGCGTACTAGCAGTGCTACGCTCAAATTGCTTTGCCAATTTGGTGATATGCTCTGTCAAGTTTTTGATGATTTATTTCTTTAATTCAATTAATATAATGTACTTCTTCTCAGCACGGTCTTTCACACGCTTTCTACCTTCCTATGGTTGGAAAACAAATGTATGTCGATCTCTAGCTATAAAATAATGCTAGTGAGTAAGACCAGATGTTTTAGTCGGATGTTACGGGGTTCACTGTGATATTTGCTACGCAACTAATGGTCGGGATGATTGTAATTCCAATTTTTGTGTGTAACTTAAAGCATAACGATTAGCTGAGAGACAGCTCTTATCTCAAAACACTCTTTGGTTGGGGCACTCCTAAGTTGAGGTACCACTGTAAATACTATTTTGTCCATCTAATGTTGCCAACACAGAGAGAGTATGGAGGTTCCAATATTCAAACTACGATTACGTTTTCCAGGATGACACTAAAGGAGACTATGAAAAGATTCTACTGGCTCTCTGCGGGAGTGAGAACTGATTTCTCATCTACTGACTATGAGCTCTCATACAGCTGACAAAGTCATGTAGCTGAAGAATTGCGTCCAATGCCCAGCTGTGTCAAGTAACCTGCTGTCATGCATGATGACAAATATTAGATAATAACAGCAATGAGCAAAGACTAATGCCAAATTACTGTAGTATTGCCTCAACAGACATTATCTTTTTAAGACTGTTTTAATTAATTTTAAACCCAAAGCACTCTTACCTTACCATACATTTGAGTTATCCAACCGGTTGATCATGTGTCTTGTAAAGGTAGAGTGATAACTGGTGCTTGAAGGAAAAGAAGAATTGCAACGCAGCAGCGAAAAGAATCCTCTTCATATGTGACAATTAAACTGTACACCCGTGCAAGCGAAGGAGCTTCGGCATCCTGCAAATAAAAGCTTTTTTTTCTATTTGAGTGTTTCTTGTTTTGTTTTTTAAACACATCATTTATACTTCAGGACTTTGTCAGACACAATTTAACCATTCATCTGTGTGAGCTGTAGTCTATCCCAGCTGACTCCAGGTGAAAAGCGGGCTATACCCTAAACTGATTACCACTTACCAGTCAACAGCAGGGCACATGAAGACATACAACCAGTAACGTGGAGTCTTCCACGAGCCTGACACACGTTTTTGGGATATGGGAGGAATATTAAGTAGACAGATGTGAGAGGGCAACATAACCGTACAACTGAAAAACATGCACAAAACAGCAATGAAGATGAAACATTATGAGTCCTAGATCATTTGTATAACCAGTCACTTATGACACAAGCAACCAAAATCTCTTCAGATTCCACTCACCCACTTCTCCTCAGAATGTGAAGTTCTCCCATCAGGAAGAAGACCCCGTATATTAAAGTGCAAAACAAACTGTCTCAAAATGATCATTTATCCCAGCTTCTATTAAGCTGTTGAACAATGAAAAAAAAAGCACTGAACACAAGCACTTAAGCACCTAGCACTTTTCTGACACTTTATATTGTCTCTGCATGTCCCTGTGTTGCCATTTTATATAGTATAGTTCCTGTTTTAAGCCATGCTTTGTTAATGTTTATTTTGATGTCTGTGTTTTTATGTGATTACCTTGTATACCTTATGAAGCAATAATATAACACAATGCCCAAGATACATTTCCATAACGGAACAATAAAGTTTACCCTGACCTCAATCAATCAAAGTTTACTTACATAGCCCTAAATCACGAGTGTCTCAAAGGGCTGACCCTGATGCAGATGTGCATACCACTGTCACCGTGCTGACCCCAAAACAACTATACATAACAAAATACAGTGTCAGCAATTTTTAAACACAATATACTAGATTATGTTGACACTCATTTAATTTTAGTTATTTCATCCATGCATCCGTCTTCTTCCGCTTATCGGAAGTCAGGTCGCGGGGACAGCAGCCTTGTTTTCTCAATGCATTTGTACGGTACCTACGCTCCCACATACATAAACAAATACAGTACATACCTACCTACACAGTCAAAGTTTGTACATCCACACGCACATTCACTGTACAAACATACATATACACATACTGTACAAACATACATATACACATACTGTACATATACAAGTACATATACATACATACACTCATGCATATAATCACGTTTCATCAAACATATATCAACGTTGTTGCCCCAGGGGAAACTGGGTAACACATGGCACACTGACAAAGCTTAACCTATTGTTACTATAACAATCTACAAGGTTAATATAGTTGGCTTCTCTTTCCTCCCCTCTGTTTATCTGCTTTCTTTTGTATTTCAAGTTATCATTACATATATGTATTGTTGCATTTGGACAATTGTATTGTTGATAATAGAATTAATTATTGTTATTATCCATATCAATAGTGATATTTCTATTGGTATTTGTATTGCTCCGTTTGTAGTGTAATGTTCATTGCCTTTTCTGTATTATTATTTATTTCACTAACTGCTTTTTTGCTATCAGTTTTACCATCATATTTGTACATGTCCTATTTGCTGATGTTGTTTGTTGTTATTGTTGTGTTTGCTGTTTTTGTCTCTCTGTCTTATCCCCCTCTTGTCCCCGCAATTTCCCCCTCTGTCTTCCTTTTTTTCTCTTTCTATCCCCTCCTGCACCAAATAATAATATAAATCCATTTAATGAAGTCAAATACAAATAAGGCAACAAGAGAAGTATCCTACATTTCTCTTTTGTAAAGTAAATTTGTACAGCCGATATGGGCATCTACATAACGATATGATTTGCCTGAGTAGCTGGACAGGACAAAAAAAATGCATTTGTACTAAATATAATCCACACAGCAGCCCCAAAAGCCATTATTGTCCTATGACGCATTGCATAAAATGTGAATTCTCCTCGCAGTTTTTGAAAGGTCAAATAATCAGGGTTGCCAGATTTTATAACAAAATATAACGAGGCGCCTTCTTGTTTTACATTGCAAAAGGAGAATTGCAACGTTCCCACCTGGCAACCTCGTTCACCTCCACTGTAAACATCAGAGCAGGCACGGTGAGCTAGCGCTACGGTAACGGACTTTTATGTCAACGGTGTATAAATATATAGATATCGAGTTAATGAGGGATACAAACGGAGCGACTAGAACTACGAAATCATATTTCCAAGCTGTGCGTGTGTGTTTAAAATCGACATGCGTTTTAGTGACAGAAGGCACTGCTAGCTAACGGTGGCTAAGGAAATGATACGGTAACGGCTTCGGCAAATGTGCACGGCGAGTAAAGCGTCCGAAAAATGCTAAATGTTATACATTGATAAAACACGAAATTGTTCTATGGTTTGATGATGTTTGCGCTTGTACAGTTTGACAAGAGTGTCATGTTCTATGGTAGCTCAGTGAGAAGGTCAGCGTCACGAAGCCTGCATATCACGTGATCCACTATGGACTGGACTCTCACAGTATTATGCTAGATCCACTATGGACTGGACTCTCACGGTATTATGCTAGATCCACTATGGACTGGACTCTCACGGTATTATGCTAGATCCACTATGGACTGGACTCTCGCGGTATTATGCTAGATCCACTATGGACTGTACTCTCACGGTATTATGCTAGATCCACTATGGACTGGACTCTCACACTATTATGCTAGATCCACTATGGACTGGAATCTCACACTATTATGCTAGATCCACTATGGACTGGACTCTCACACTATTATGCTAGATCCACTATGGAGTGGACTCTCACACTATTATGCTAGATCCACTATGGACTGGACTCTCACACTATTATGCTAGATCCACTATGGACTGGACTCTCTCACTATTATGCTACATCCACTATGGACTGGACTCTCACTCTATTATGCTAGATCAGTGGTTCTTAACCTTGTTGGAGGTACCGAACCCCACCAGTTTCATATGTGCATTCACCGAACCCTTCTTTAGTGAAAAATAAAATGTTTTTTTTTCAAATTCAAGACAAAGTTATATGTTTTTAGTAACACTTAAGTATGGGGAACATATTCTAAGTAACAAAGACTTAATTTAGAGTTATTTGGACACTAGGGGAACATATTCTAAGTAATAAAGACTTAATTTAGATTTATTTGGTTAGGGTTAGGGTCAGAATAAGGCCATGCCGAATAAGGCATTAATAAGTACTTAATAATTACTAGTTAAGAACCAATATGTTACTAAGTTGCTTGTTAATAAGCAACTAATTAATGGTGAATATCTTCCCCATACTAAAGGGGACGGCGTGGCGAAGTTGGGAGAGTGGCCGTGCCAGCAATCTACCATCCTAGTCACGTCCGTTGTGTCCTTGAGCAAGACACTTCACCCTTGCTCCCGATGGGCCTGGTTAGCGCCGTGCATGGCAGCTCCCGCCATCAGTGTGTGAATGTGTGTGTGTGAATGGGTGAATGTGGAAATTGTGTCAAAGCGCTTTGAGTTCCTTAAAAAGGTAGAAAAGCGCTATACAAGTACAACCCATTTACCATTTACCAAAGTGTCACCATGTTTTTTTTACTGGTGCATAAAATGAACCGTGCATGAACATCACCTTGTTCAAACAACAAAACCAACACAGTGCATAAACTCACAACAAATTAAACACCTGCAAACCAGTCAGCTGTTGCCGTATCCGTAATACGCTAATAGGGAGAAGTTTGTATTTACACGATGAGTCGGGTGTGTTTTGACCTCCGCCGAACCCCTGAGGCCGACTCACCGAACCCCTAGGGTTCGATCGAACCCAGGTTAAGAACCACTGTGCTAGATCCACTCGACGCCCCCCCCTCCAAGTTTTCTCATTGTAGCCCATTTGGTTCAGTTTTTTCTTGCCCTGATGTGGGATCTGAGCCGAGGATGTCGTTGTGGCTTGTGCAGCCCTTTGAGACACTCGTGAGTTAGGGCTATATAAATAAACTTTGATTGATTGACGTGACTGTTTCCATTTCAGGTCCTCCACAATCCAAACCATGACAACAACGTGACCAATGGACCACAGCAAGTTCGGAGCTAGATCATGAATGACAAACTAGTCTTCTTGGGCCTGCTGTACTTTGTCCAGGGTATCCCCTACGGTCTTCAATCCTCCCTGCTACCTGTCTACCTGCGTGGAGCTGGCCATTCCCTGACACGCATTGGCTTCACTAAGATCCTCTATTTCCCATGGGTCCTCAAGGTGCTTTGGGCTCCTTTGGTCGACAGGATTGGCACAAAGCGCCGCTGGCTGGTGGCGACAGTGTCTGGACTGGCACTGACATGCCTCTTCAGTTCTGTTCTTGCTCCAGAGATGCACATTTGGGGAGTAGCAGGGACCCTGCTTGCCATGAACACCCTGGCCTCCGTTCAAGACATTGCAGTGGATGGTGCCGCCGTGGGGCTGTTGAAAGGTCGCGGGGAGCTGGGATTGGGTAACACGGCCCAAGTTGTGGGCTACAAAGCTGGATCGTTGTTTGCCGGAGGCGGGCTGCTGGCTGTGATTGACGTGGCCGGGTGGAGTTGGATGTTTTTGTTGCTAACTTTCGTGTACGCAGGTGTGGCCCTGTTTGTGTGGGGAGCTCCTGTGTTGGATGAGGAAACTTTGAGGGGCCAGCAGGCTGATGGTGGCAAAAGAGGAGGACAGGTAGTTGATGCTATGAAGCCATGGAGTGTGTGGAGGAAGATGCTGGCAGTCCCGGGCACTACTTGGACGGTCCTCTATGTGCTCACATACAAACTAGGTGAGTCTGATTGATAAAAAAGCATGTATAAATGTAAATGAATAATACAACAGTACTAAGATATGATGCAATCGCTTGGTACAGCATTAGGTAAACCTGCACAATCCACGCAAATTCAACATGTACCACCTAGTGATATGCGATACCACTGATTTATTTTCCGATGCCAAGTAAAATTAAGGCTGTTATTGACGATACCAATCTGATACTTTGTGCAAATATACCTAATATGTCTGGTGAAATGTAATGAGTAGTGTATTATAATTGTTGCCGGTCTTGGGGAATGATCTTCAAACGATATAAAATCACACGGCAAAGCTAATGATTGATTGAGACTTTTATTAGTAGATTGCACAGTACAGTACATATTCCGAACAATTGACCACTAAATGGTGACACCCGAATACGTTTTTCAACTTGTTTAAGTCGGGGTCCACGTTAATCAATTCAGTCGGGGTCCACGTTAATCAATTCATGGTCACACAAGTTAATCATCATCAGAGTATATACATTGAATTATTTACAATCTGGGGGTGGGATGTGGAGAGGGTTGGGGCAGGGGGGTTAGGTTTGGTTGATATCAGCACTTCAGTCATCAACAATTATATCTGAGAAATGGACATTGAAACAGTGTAGGTCTGACTTCGTAGGACATGTACAGCGAGCAGTGAACATAGTGAGCTCAGAAAGCATAAGAACAAGTATATACATTTGATTATTTACAATCTGGGGAGGTGGGATGTGGGTGTTAGTCTAGGGTTGTAGTTGCCTGGAGGTGTTCTTTTAGTGCGGTTTTGAAGAAGGGTAGAGATGCACTTTCTTTTACACCTGTTGGGAGTGCATTCCATATTGATGTGGCATAGAAGGAGAATGAGTTAAGACCTTTGTTAGATTGGAATCTGGGTTTAACATGGTTTGTGGATGGCATTATTCTTCACCGAATATGTTGTCATATTTATCTTCAACTCTGTATGTAGTGTCTCCAAGTAGCCTACAATAAAATGTACGTCTGACAATATACTAAGTGTTTATTGATCAAATGCAGTTCAGACTTACTTACAGTTTCTGTCTGCGGCACTAAGCCTTCTGGGTGATGTAGTATATAAAGATTCAGTTCCTAGTTTTCTACACACAGTATTTGTATTTTTATTTAACCTGTATTTAGCCATGTTAAGACAGTCAGGAAGAGATTGTAATTTGCAATGCTGCCCTAGCAAACAGGCAGCATTTACATAACAGAGATGTTGAAGTGTGATGATAATCTTTCATCGTCTCTCATTTCCCAACAAAAATGATGGCCATTGTTTGCTCTCAACAATTTACAGATGTTACAATCCTTATGTAAGACATGAACACATGTTTTTTATGCATTCTAGATCATAAATCAGTGGCTTTGTAGTTAGAGTGTCCGCCCTGAGATCGGTAGGTCGTGATTTCAAACCCCGGGCCGAGTCATACCAAAGACTATAAAAATGGCACCCATTACCTCCCTGCTTGACACTCAGCAACAAGGGTTGGAATTGGGGGTTAAATCACCAAAATGATTCCTTTCTTGGCCGCCGCTGCTGCTGCTCACTGATCCCCTCACCTCCAAGGGGGTGATCAAGAGTGATGGGTCAAATGCAGAGGATAATTTCTCCACACCTAGTGTGTGTGTGACAATCATTGGTACTTTTTAAATGAACATTAGCAAAAGTAGACTAACAATGGCGCCAATGGGAGTCGCTCTATCCCCCCTATAAATCGCTCTAGAAAAAACCTCCATTAACGTTTTATATACACGCTGTGTAAGTACATACGTAATGTAGTAACAGGCACAATCATAATAACATGTTATATTTACGTATTTTGGTCATTTTAAGTATAAAGCGACATATTAATTTCACAGACACGTCCCAACGTTACCTTTTCCCTTCAACAACAACAACAAAACTTACTAATCATGACAGACTTCATGAGAGCCATCAGAGACTACTTTGGGACAAATGATGATCCAGAACCTTATCTTTTGAGCCTGAACATAAGTAGGATGAGCTACAAGTTTTAGAAGCTGAGTGCTAAATAGATCCAGCAAGCATCATGTAACAGTATTGCTCAGTACTGAATAAGAAATACAAACTCTGAATATAATAAAACAATCACTGTACAAGGTCTGCTCTCAATGGGATGTCATAAAGATGCCACAAGCAAGCGTTTTTTTTCGTGTATTTCTCGCCAACTCTGGGTCCAAGTTGGATGTCAAATTTGACTAACTTCTCGGTTTATGGGCAACTTCTTCTACTATGCAAGTGAGAGGCATGATTTATAATCTATAATTAATTTTCCCCAGCTCAGTGGCGAGGCATTGGCTCCATGTGTAAATATAGCAGCACAAGATAGTTAGCTCTCAGTGATCACAGCACCACTAAATAAAGATTGTCTGTGTTAGCGCTTATAATAACAGTATTGCTAATACTTGGTTAATATTCAAGTCACAAGCTGTAAATGGAGTATTGTTGGCGGTTTTTGATTTTTTTTTAGAGGGCTTTACAGGCAGAATAGTGTACTCTCATCAGCTGCATTATTACCCATCTTGTATTTTATGAAAAACAAAACAAAAATGTGTTCTTGTTTTACATAGGCATTGTGAATGATAGGCAAAATTTAGAAATAAGTGCAGTTCCCCTCTAAGATGGACAAACACTTTCCAAGCGTAAAACATACACGGGGAATGTCTGCAAATTGTGGATGACAAAGCGGACAATGAGGAAGCATTTGGTGTTTCTTTCTGTGTTTATGATTAATTGTTACTATTATTAGTTATAAATAAATAAAACTGTATACTAAGTCGATAATGAGCAAGTACATATGTGCTTTTACAACCATCTATTGCCTACTTTTAGGCGATGTGGTATACACCGAGTAAAACATCAATGCAGTTTTTGTTTCCCAATTTTTTCAAAATTCCTGTCCTTTTTTAGGTTAAAGGGGAACTGCACTTTTTTGGAATTTCGTTCACAATCCTGATGTAAAAAGTGTCTCGTTCTTGGTGACTAGCAATGCAGCTAATAGGAGCAATCCATTCTACCTCTAACTCACTTTAAAAATGCATTCAAAAACCGTCAATACTTCATTTACGTTCCATAATCTGTATAATAACCAAGCTGTAACAACATTATTGTTAGAGCGAACACTGAGGAACTCTTTTTCTAGCATAGTAACACATTGGCATGCTTCGGTATTAACCCTAAAAGCTAACTACGGCGAGAGATAAGCTAGCTTCTACGTCAGCACGAAATAAGTTTGACCAATCTGTACTGACTGAAATACATGAGCAATCATATTACAGTATAAAGTATTAGCCCACATTTCATGTTTTGTTTGTACACAGCTAACCAGACAGTGTATGCACTGTAGTTGTAAGAACACGCGTGTATCACGATCGATATATATAGTGACTTAGTCGATGGACAGTTGTTCGTCTGGTCCAGCTGGTCGGGGACGTTTATTTCCTATTGATTTTGGGTAAGCAATCCATTTATGTTAAAAAAGCTTGGCCTCAAGTTCCAGATTTGTAGTGTCGAAGACATTTTTACTTACCTCACTCTCTCGGCTTTTGTCTGTTCCAACATCTCAGTCTCTTCTTTGTGCTCTCTTCTATAAAAATACAAGTCCGTGATCCACAATAGAAAAAGGAGAAAGTGTGGAATCCAATGAACCCTTGTACCTAAGTTACGGTCAGAGCGAAAAAAAGATACGTCCTGCACTGCCTCTCTAGTCATTCACTCTCACTTTCCTCAGCCACAAATCTTTCATTCTCGCTCAAATTAATGGGGTAATCGTCGCTTTCTCGGTCCGAATCTCTCTCGCTCCATTGAAAACAATGGTTGAATATGAGGAGTCCTTCCTCTGGTGACGTCACGCTACTTCCGGTACAGGCAAGGCTTTTTTTATCAGCGACCAAAAGTTGCGACCTTTATCGTCGTCGTTCTCTACTAAATCCTTTCATCAAAAATATGGCAATATCGCGAAATGATCAAGTATGACACATAGAATGGATCTGCTATCCCCGTTTAAATAAAAAAAAAGCATTTCAGTAGGCCTTTAACAAATATATGGTTGTGAGTTTTTAATAAGTAGATGATAAATTGATGGTATAACAATAAAATATGCCTAAATTAATTTAATCTTAATAGCAAAACAGGTGAGGCAGACTAAGTGTTCTTTTTTGGAACTGAAATATTGCTGGGTTCCATTTTGAGGAACTCTTGTACCTTGTCCATATTGTATGCTTTTTCATAGTTTCTGTCTGCATGCAGGACTCAAACTCACCGCTAGATGTCTCTGTATGTCTATGAAAACTGGTTTTAGTCAAGTTACTGTACTGTCCAACTTCAAGTTTGGTCAGTAATGGCTCTAGAGAAACTGGCAGACTTGTCATGATTTTACAGTGGGATATATTTCCGTTAAGTTCTAAAGAATATTTTTGAAGGTAAAGCAATACTATCAATGAAACCATACTTAATTGAATGCATGTAAGTTCCTTAGAGAAACAAAGATAACAAGTTGAAAATCCTTTCAGTGAGTGTGTGTCGGAGAGAGAGTTTATATGTCTCTGACTTTGGTAGCATAGAGGGGATTATATAAGGATTAAGTGTCTTTGTGTCTGTAGCGTTCACAAACTGAAATGGAAGACAGCACATTATTCTGATGTGTGTCTGCATGTGGGTGTCGGAAATGTAATTGTGCACATTTGCATAGCATTCACTTATGCATGTGCGAGAATGCATAGAGCTTTTGTTTTTAAGTTGTGTGTGTGTCTGTGTTTGAGAGTGTTTGGGGTTGTTCTGTAATCGGATGAGCCCCAACAGACGACACTGCTAGACAAAATATGAAGGCTGGCTGGAGCCCCTAATCTGTCTAGGGAGCAACCCCCCACCCCCACAGAACTCTCTCTGTCACACGAGCCCGCGGGTGCGCTCAACCAGTAATAATTTAGGTGTTTTAAGCATTTCTACCTTTCGTAGTTGGGTTATTGACAGCCGTGCCACTTCTTGAATTTACTGTAATGCAACCCTAAATATTTATGAACTTTGTATGGAGAATGGATTTTGAAACATTTCAGGCCCAACATGCAGGCGCAATTTCCAGAGACCGTTTTGTTTTTGTTGCAGCAAAGTGGGTGTTTGTATAAGAGCGGTGATCTGCCTGTCTGGACCACCCCCCAGCCCCCTATTGTCTTTGTCGAGACACAAATATACCCCATCTTCTCAGCTCTCCCTAATGATCCCTTGAGGTTGACCATGTTGGATGCAGCGTTGCTGTGAGCTGTAACCCCCATGCCACCAGTGACCACGGGCATGATGGGAGCATGTGGTACCTAGAAGTTGCACATAGAAGGGAAGCACTGCATGTTTATTTAACTTCATTTTTAACTTGACATCTTATTGCTTGGTGTTGCCAAATTTTGATTTATTCTGCGTAACTCTGTCACTTACAACAAGTGATTTATTTGAACACTCATGCAACCTCAAGATTGACTTTACGTACTTACTCTTAGGATCCGCTCATGAAAATGTCGTAAGTCAGGAATAACATATATTTTTTTTACATTCAACACTTGAAGTCTTTGAACAACTTTAGATCTATGTTTCGATACAAGGTTTTAATAGTTTTTTTAATCGTTTTTATTTTTTATGGTCTTTTTGTCAAAAATGTCAACTGTTTTTGTATAATGACAAAATGCAAAACATACAATATTTCCAAAAAAACAAACAAGTTACAGTGTGGAATATTTGAGGTAGGGTAATTACAGAATAAGTCAATATTTTATGACAACATTGATTTTGATACAGTAGACAAAAATATTATTTTTACAGCACCTACTGAACTAGAATAAGAGAGAAAACAGAAACAACTCCATTAAGTTTAAGTTCACACAAGTCTTTTATATATATATATCTGCCATGTTATATATAACTGCCCAAGATAACTTGAATTGCATTTCAGTGGTTTAATGTCAGTTTAACTCATTAAAGCTCTGAGAATTGTGCTGTTAGTTATTTTGGCACCATTTGGTGATTAAGGGGCGCAATTACACCAAAACATTATTTTCTTGTTTTTCAATCGACAACAATGAGATTGATTCAGTTTTTATTGAAAAAGCGTAATAATGTACCAGGATTACAGTTCGTTAAAAAAATAGCTGCTAATGGGAGACAATGGGGCCGAAAGATTTCTAAAAAGAAAGTGTTGAAAGTTTTTGAATCTTCTTCTAACAATGTCACATTTAAAAACGTTCACATCGCTATCCTTCAGACTGAAAAATCATATCACTTAAGAAATACATATGATGCCTGTTTTGGGCCCAAGGGGTGCACAAGGGTTAAACATACTGTAGGTGTGTTTAGCATCCTTATATCGCCTACATGTGACATTAAGAGGCTGTTTCTTTGACAATTGTTAATGTGGATAATAAAGGTAGATGAAGAGTTAATTGCTGGTTAAAAAGTCCATTCAGAATTAGGATATAATGCCACATTTCAGCAGCTAGCACAGAATAAATGGGCCACTCTCAAATTACATTCATCACATGTCTATTTGCAGCTAATAGTCAAAATATACGGAATTATACTATTGATAATTATATTCCAGTACTGTATGATTGCTGATAATTACTCATGCACTGCACTTTTTAAAAATAATTTTGGCCATCATTCACAATCCTTATGTGAGACAAGAACACACATCTTTCTCTCTTGTGTGTTCTAAATAGTGAAAAACTGCTAGCAAATGGTGGCTAACAATACACAAGTCTTGGGGAGTCATCTATTCCGCCTATACAGTAAACCCCCCCTTCCCCCATAAAACTTCCAAATTATTCCCAAAGCTATAGCGACATTGTTAATGTAGAAGCAAAAAAGGACAAATTACTTTTCTTGCGTAGTGACAGTGCTTTGCTACTCATTCACAAATCAATGCGATATGACATCAGATTGTACTGACTGAAAAACAAAAACCATAGGAATTACTAGTAAAAGACAAACATTATCTGTAAAATATTAGCCCATGTTTCATGTTTTGTTTGTACACATCTACCCCAACTGTGTATACAACTGTGTATACAACTGTATTTCAGAATCAATATCATGGTGACTTACTTGATGGACAGTTGTTTGTCTTTTCTAGTTGATTTTGGGTAGATGGAAAAAAGTTTCTATCACTGGGTTTGTTAGCACAAACACTTTTTTATTCTTTGTGATGCAGTCTCTTAAGCAACGTCCTCCTCTGCAGGTACACAAAGCCTTTCCATCAATGTAGCGCTGTGTGCAGCAGACGCACTCAATTTCTCTTCGGCATGGCTTGGCAAGCTCTACATTTCGCCACCAAGTCATGCCAGTCCTGGCTCTCTCGGTCCCTTTCTACTACAACTTTTTCCCCTCTTTTATTGCCCACCCAGCTGCTATAAGCAATAGCCTATTCTCCATATATTCAGGCTTCAAAAAGTTCTGCGTCCTCATTTGTCCCAAAGTAGTCGTCGTCGTCGCTTACAAAGTCTGCCATGATTAGCAGTAGCAAACACAAAACACTTAGATGTTATTGTTAGAGCGTTCTTTGCCATGTTCCCTGTGAAATCAATGTGCCCAGGAAAGAAGTTTCGGTATTACTTAAAATGACCAAAATTCTGTAAATATTACGTTATTAGGTCTGGGTGTTATATCTAATTTGTCAATAAGTTCAAGTGTTTTTTGCAGACCATTTGACAAACCTGTTAGCTTTTGTAACCCTCACCTGCCTCCTTACTTCCTGAGCAGAGATTTAAAACATGGCTAACGCTATAACAAGAGCTAAACGTTTGTTTCAAAGAAAATAAAAGTATTTTCAGTACTTTGGTTTTGCGGCAACAGGCATGGAACAAATAACTGCACGGTGCAAAGTTTATTCAAAAAAGCAGCAGCAAAGCAAACTTTTTCCAGTACCTGAAACCGAAGCCTCCAGTCGTGTGCGGAAAATGCAACTCTACCAGCCGAACAAGACTGTAACAACAAACTCCAGTTAAAATGCATCTTACTGTGGTGGAATAATTTACACTAGGTATTTATGATGAGAAACAAGCACAGGGGAGAACGATTACTAAAGTAGTCGCTCTGCACACCGCCAAGATGTGTGAATGAAGGCTGCGTTTATCCATTTACTAAAACTGTTTTATAGTCTTTTCAATGTTTTACTTATTTATTTATTTGCATACAATGCATAGTACTACATTAGTATTGTATTCAAGACTAAAGTTTTAAGTTTTCACATTATTAATCTCAACGTTGGAGATTATTATTTATGTGCAATGCAACATTTTTGTTAACAGAAGTATTTTATTCAATACAGAAGAATTGCTTCACGGAGGAAGCTCTTATTTTAGTTCTTCAAAAATTATTCCATAAAAAGTACACATTTATATGTAGTCTAAAAACAAAACAAAACATCAAATTAGAATTTGCTTAGAGTAAGATGCAGTGTAAGTAGTGTCATACAACTACTCGTTTTTGATCAAATAAAAGAAAAACAAATTGTTTTGAATTATCCCTGTCATTTGTATTTAATGGTTTCTTTAAAAAGTAGGGAGAAATATCGGAAAATCTTAAGTTTTTGTGAAAAAATCTAAGATTTTATTTTTAGGCCACATTGCCTAGGCCTACTTACTACTGATGTGTCTATTACTACATTGCATATATACTTACAGCATGTATATGAAACCTTAATGGAGCTTTTGGATGTTTTAATAGTTTTTTTTTGGCAAAATCGGTCAATCCTTGCATTGTCAGCCACCTCTTGCTCGACGTTTTCACTATTTAGAATGCTCAGAAAAGAGAAAGACATGTCTGCTCTCTCTCATAAAAGGGATCGTGAATGATGGACTACATTTAAAAAAAGTACAGCTCCCCTTTAAAGGGGAAGAGCCCTTTTTTGGGAATTTTGCCTATCGTTCACAATCAATGTTATTATAAATGTGCCGTGACCACATTACATATATACTTAAATCATGTATATAAAACATCAATAGGTGTTTGAATGTTTTTTTAAAGAGCTTTGTAGGCGGAATTGGGCGGTTACAATAGGCTCCATTGTAAGCAGACTTTTGATCGCATTTATTTAATATTTAGAATGCAAAAAAAGAAATACCATCCATCGTCATATCTTTCATAATGATTGTGAGCGATAGGCAAAATTTTAAATAAAGTGCAGTTCCCCTTTAACGTACAGTTTCATTCTGAGCTTTTACTCTGTGACATACTCTACAGTCTACAGTATGTTGTACATAGTTTCAATTGAGTGATTTAAAAAAAACAAAAAAAAAACATTTAAATAATATTTTTAAACTAGTTTCAACAACTCAAATTCACAATTAGTATGAGGAGAATTGCATCAAATAATAGTCCATACTCCTGTTTTTAGTGGAGGATGGTAGTGGGGGAGGAGAGAAACTTATAGAGACAGGAGGATATTTTCCAGAGGGGAAAAGGACTTGCAGCGATGGAGGCTGATAGAGGGGATGAATTAATGAACAAGCACCACATGGTGCCCTGAGAGAGACAGAGCAACATGAGCATAGAGATAAACACATTTAGCCATGTAGAATCATACTGTGCTGGTGCATGTCATTCTTACATCATTGACCACATACTGTACGTAAAAAATAATGTGTGTCTTAAAGATGTTGCATACCCTTTAACAACAAATAAATCCATTATTGCTTGTGTAGTGGTCATAAACTGTTTCGGCCTGAATTCCTCACCACCTGTCCTCCAAGAACACTTTAAGTTACTATTTAAAGTCATTTTAACAAATTTTGCAAAATGCAGAAATAACCAAAAACAATCCTAAATATAAATCTTATGTTATGCTTAACATTAAAAGAACTAGCATTAATATATATTTGTTTCTACTTATTGCTGTAATTTTGTCTCTGTCTATATTTGGATATATTAGATACCAGCTATTTTTGGGGGTTCCATTCCAAGACCCACCCCACAATAAACTGCAAATAATGAACACGCCCATAAACAGATATTTATTAAAAAGCCTATCCAGTGATTGCCTACCCATTGATCGCGATTGCCTATTTGATCTTTATGACTTTTCATTTGACTAGAAGAATATGACAATGAATGCAGCTGAGATAGGCTCCAGCACCCCCCGCGACCCCGAAAGGGACAAGCGGTAGAAAAATGGATGGATGGAAGTTGACAATGTAACTTCTTTGCTTGTCTTATAGGCTTACAATGGGTGACAAACCCCACTAATCTACAACATTATGTTGTTACCCAAATTTTGGAGCCCCGAGGGCCACAGAGAACTCAGTGACATCTACACAGATCTGCAGTGATTTTAGGGATGTCCCGATACAACTTTTTCACTTCCGATACGATACCGATATTGTAGCCTTGAGTATGGGCCGATACCGATATCAATACGATACGATATAGGCACGAATCATACATATATTTATTCCTTATTTTGTTGTGTGGAATGTTAGAAAAGGCTTGATAAAGTGATGTTACTGTTACTGATGTTGTAGTGTTAAAACAGAAAATAATAGTCAGCAAGAGTAGGTATAGGAAAAACTGACCCATTTATTATTAACCAATTGGTTACATCAATTTTAACCTTCAACATAAGAGTATTACCTCAACAAATCCAATAAAAACAAAATGTTATATTTAAAGTGCAAAATAATCACTAATACCAACATAATTATACAATTGAATAGAATAAATTAAAAATAAATTAGAAGACCCTGAAAAATAACCTAAATAAATCCAATAAAATTTAAAAAAAAAAAACGTTTTAAAGTGTAAACAATTCAAGTTCACTTCAGTTATTTTTTTACTGTCAGCATATGTTGGAAACAACTGTGGGCAGGGACAAAAAAACAAAAACAACACAATATTGTCCACTGTCCAACTGCTCTAAGTTAAGAGTTCACAGCTCCAGTTTCACTGACTGACTGTGCCCAAAACAATGTAGTAATTACTCTTAGTCATCACTGAAGAATAGTGTAAACACAATAAACATATCACTCTAATAACAAAAGCATAAAACAAATAATAATCAGTCAGTGCTGACTACCTTTACTACTCCTCCTCCTCCTTCTCCACTTTCTGCAGTCCGAGCATAATGTGGATATTTTTTTTTAAGAAGATAAGCATTTCGGCATGCTGTGCGGCAATACACTTTTGAACCTCTTCATGCATCTGCGGTATAGTTTTGTCTACAATGTAGTGGCGGCTAGGAATAATGTAGCGAGGTTCGAGGTACTCCATTAAGCGTTTAAACCCGACAATACTCACCACCGACAGGGGCTGGTCATCAAGCACAATAAACTGGGCTATCTTTTCTGTTATGGCCATTGCCTTTTTGCTGTCCCGTGGTAGTTTGTCACGTCTTGCAAAGCTTTCGGCCAGCGTGGGATGCTGAAGCGAGCCAGAGGTTTGTTGCTTCGCCTTGCTGCTTTCGCCAAAATCTTCATGTTTTTTTTTGTGGTGTTTTTTCAAATGTGCGATGAGGTTGCTTGTATTGAACCTTCCCGGTTCTGTCCCTCCACGGGACACTTGCGCATTTAGCGGCAACGTCTTTGTCCGAGTTTACGTTAAAATACTTCCACACAGCCGACATCACTACACTTTGCACACGCAATGTCGTTGTTGTGATCACGCGGGCTGTGCATGCTGGATCAGAGACGCTCTTCTTCCGCGGCCGGCACCAATGTTAATTAAGGGGCATTGCCGCTACCTACTGTGTTGGAGTGTGATCAAACCAGAGTCACCTATTATAGACGTGCTGCAGCGGAAAATGGACAGTTTATATCGGAGCGCTTATATCGGAGTTTTTAGATTCAGTCCGATAAAATATCTAATATCGGACTGATTTCCGATATCAATATCGGATCGGGACATCCCTAAGTGATTTATCATGTCTTTATGTGGAAACTTGTGTCAACAGACTAATATTCATGTAGGATATTGTGAAAGTGATGTGTGTGCAGAGGTTTCTGAGTCCTTGCGAGCCCAAAGGGAGAAATATGCATTCTACTCAAACATGTCATATGCATGAACCTGTCTTTGTTTACTAAGCTCTGGGCCAGGAGTGATAATATTGTTGTGCAGAGTGACTGAGTGTCCTCGCTGATCTCTACTGCTCTGCCAGCTCTTTTGTCTAAGCTGCAGCATTGGATGTGAGGGTTTGACCTCACTGTCCTTGTCGACCTCTCACCCTCATCTTACCCTGATCCTACCCTGGTCTCAATCTAAACAACATCCCAACCCCCTATATGTTACACACAGGGCCGTTGCTAGGAAATCTGGGCCCCATGAAAGAATATCGGTGTGGCCCCTCTACCCCATTCATTGCCATCTTCAATATTCTTGTTTTTCAGTGTTCTTGATGGTGCCTGGTTTAATACACCCAGTTTGTTTTCGTAAGTCAGAATTTAGTTTTCTTATTCTCAATTCACTGATTTTGCAACATTGTTATTATACCTCTGATTGCAAATACATTTTAAATTAACCAATCAATAGGTTGTGGGTATTTTTGTATTTAACAATTAGGCACTCAAATGCAAAAAAAAAAGTGTCCTGCCAGGGTCCTGGCAACTGTTTGTTTATTTTGTTGACCACCGACTGAAGAAACAACATTGTTATTATACCTCTGATTGCAAGTACATTTTAAATTAACCAATCAATAGGTTGTGGGTATTTTTGTATTTAACAATTAGGCACTTAAATGCAAAAAAACAGTGTCCTGCCAGTGTCCTGGCAACTGTTTGTTTATTTGGTTGACCACTGACCGAAGAAATAATAAACTAACTGACTAGCTAAAATAGTCCACAGGTAAACATGTGGCATTTAACTTAAATGCCCAAGTAAAACAAAAAGCCTTGTTAAAAAACAAATATCAAAAACAGAAACACGCCTCATCTAATCTCAATTAAAGTTTAAGTCTCATCAGAAAGCCTTTCTGTTAACAAATTTGCTTATGAGATCTTTGAAGTCAAATTGTCGGCCTGACTGACTTTTACATGCAAGTCTAGCAAGGCTATTGCCTCTCTTGACTTGTTATGGATCTGAGATAGTTTTTAAACTAGTTTCAGTTTGCTAAACATCCTTTCTTTACCTGCAACAGTCAGGTAATGTTATGATATGAAAGTCAGTGTAAAAACTTTCCCAAATTCTGAATAGTCTTTTTTACTTTTTTGTTGTCAGCTATTATGAATGTCTTTAATTCTATATTGCTATAAATACAAACAACAAATCTGTGAATATTTACCTTTTTTGTATTTAGGTTATGTAAATGTCCCACTAATAACACATTTTACAAGACCACACAGAACACAATAAAACGTAACTAGCCAAAGACAATTATTTAGTCATTATTAATTACTGAGTAATATGTGTGAAACACACAGTCAGACAATTTACAATAAACTGGCAACTTTTTTTTTTATGAACTGGCTGTGACACTTGAGTCGCATGATGGCGATATTTGGCGTGCTCCCAAGATGCAGAAAAGCTGAGGAGGCAACGTGCATAGGGATGGCAATGCAAAACTGAAACTAAAACTGACAGACTGCAAAACAAAATTATGGAACACAGCAAAAGAAACTCACACATAGAGAAGTGCGGCAGGAGAAGCGTTCACATGAATAAGTATTAATTAAGTCCCAACAAAGAACGGTGGCTAAGACGCAACTTACAGTAAATAGTCCTAATTGAAAACACTAAACCGGTGTGGGGAACAGCATTCACAAGGCAGGAGTCAAGTGGTTACGGGAAAACACCCAACACAACTGGAAAAGATACCAAAATAAAATCACAGGACAGGAACTAAAACACTAAACACAGGAGAACACTCACAAACTCCAAATATGTGTAACAGGCTGTGCCACTGGCGACTTGTCCAGACGATAGCATGGCCAGATGACAGCTATCGTAGTCTCCAGAGTCCAACGTTTGCCCCGTCAAAGGTAAAGTTAAAGACATTAAATAAATGAACAAGTAGGCTAATTGTTTCAACCCTTGGTAGTTATACTCTCTCACCAAAACGTTTTTTGATTGGACCACTGCTGTGCTGCTCCTATTCCTGGCCTCCTACTCAAATCTTCTGTTTTGTCTGGACTTGTGCTATTTAACCAAAACTCATATCCCGATATATTTTGGCTGAACATTGATATACGATATATATCGCAAATTTTTTTTCAGAAAGTTAATATAGACAAAGTCAAACACAAATACGTGTGTCAAATTGTTTTTTTGAAACAAATACTTAACATGAGTAATTTTCTGGAAATGTTAAAGTTTCATGCATAGATAGATGCACATACAAATATTAAAAAAATCTTTTAAAATATATTTTTAAGGATTTTTAAGAACAGTACTTTTTAGCTCAACATTTTTCGAAGACCCTTAAAATTTTAAGCCAGGAACACCAAGTTGTTAACTGCAGGATGCGGTGTGGCAGGTGACAATATAAGCACTGCAGCTAAACACCCTTTCAGAATGTGTATACCGTAATTTCCGGACTATAAGCCGCTACTTTTTCCCCTCGTTCTGGTCCCTGCGTCTTATACAACGGTGCGGCTTATTTACGGCCTGTTCTTCTCCGACACCGACGAAGAGTATTTCGGTGGTTTTAGTACGCAGGAGGAAGACGATGACACAATGATTAAAGACTGACTTTTCATATACCGGTAGGCTGGTTATTTTGATAACGTACAGGCGAGCACTTTGTATTACTTTGCACCGTTGTATTATTTGTACTCTGCACAATGTTGTTCGCCATGTCAAAGATGTGAAAGTTTGATTGAATGATTGAAAGATTTATTGTTAATAAATGGGACGCTTTGCGTTCCCAAACAGTCATCTCTGTCCCGACAATCTCCTCAGTGGTAGCAGTAACCCCTATATACTACGGTAATTACACATCAAAACCCTGCGGCTTATAGTCGGGTGCGGCTTATATATGGAGCAATCTGTATTTTCCCCTAAATTTAGCTGGTGCGGCTTATAGTCGGGTGCGGCTTATAGTCCGGAAATTACGGTACATTGGATGTGACGGTGCTTCTTGAGAAAAGTAGTTGTAACTGCAAGCTCATATAACAAATAAATTATTTATGGCAGCTTCTTAAATCCGTTTTTTTCATACCGATGTAACTGGGAACATATCTATTTACACACAGGCAGAAATGTCTTCTTCATCGTTTTCATTTCCATCCATCTCTCACGCGTTGTTGATATGATAAAATTCCGTTAATTGAAACTCGCCACACTGCTGTCTTGAACGCGTGTTGACCCGAGTGATGCAGAGTGTTGCCGAGGCTTGAGTCGAACGGACCCCGATCACTTGCAACAATACTGCTCAAGATTATTTTTTCATTGAGAGCAAAATCCGGGGAAAAACGGGATCGGCAAGGCGCCGGGAAAGGAGGTCAAAATACGTGATTTCCTGGCAAAACGGTAAGGTTGACAGGTATGCTTCACACAGTCCTCGTACTGGAGTGTGTGTCAAGTGAGCGCGGCTCCTATCCCGCCTCACAGTGCGTGGAGGAGGTGGCGGGACAGCACCCAGCATAAACACAATGGGCAGAGAGACTTCCGCGTCAAGACATTGAGGATTACATTTATAGGTATTGCGATATTGTTTCAAATACATACCTCTTTCTAAAAATACCGACCAGCCCTAATCCTACACGGCTGGAGTTCGCTCGCACTCACTTAATTCAGATGAGGAAGAACCGTGGGAAGAATGAACCAAACCATTTTTTTAAGAAGGCGCCAAGGGGGTTATTGAAATGTTCCCAATTAGAATATTGTATGACTTGTAGCTTTGTTTTAATTCGGATTCATTCATATGAATATATATTAGTTCAGTGTATGCCTAATAATTTTGTCATAGAGGCTGCTGGGGGCTATGTGTGGGCCCCTAGAAATGTCATCACCTTTCCCCCCAATATGACAGTTATCCATATAGGGCCTGATCTTCTAAATGTTTGTGTGTATTAAGACACGTGCAAACTTGATAGTACACGCAAAGTTGCTTTACTAAACTGGTGCGCAGAGAATTGTGTCTCTTAAGTGAGCAAAGTAAGGAGCGCAATCTATTTAGTGTGATTGTCTTCATAAATATGCAGAAAATATGCTGATCTTTAGAATTCTAATATAATTATTTAGCACACACACTGTGATCTATCAAGGCTGAAACCTTTCTGCAACCTCTGTTTTGTATCTTTATTTAGTACATCTAGAAAGGTCATGCAAACTGGCAGTTGCGCAAACATAGCTGTGAGAAAGGAGGTCATCGCGCTGGTTTACGTATGCTTGTCAATATATGTGAGCTGTCAAAAATAAAAATAAAATTACATTGTCTATTCTGCAATATCAATGTATTTTTTATAGCTGCTCGATGACTTAAGGGGCTGATTAAAACACAATTAATTGATGCGTTTTGGTGGCTGTTGGTGTTATTTTTTTATTATGTTTTTTTTTTTTTATATAAAAATGATAACATTTCTCCAATGTAAAAAAAACAAACAAACTTGTTGCAATATGCATTTTCTTGTGTCTGGAACATTCCAGGGCACGCTCGCAGTTAGTGCCAGTATCTTCCATGAGCCCACCTTTAGCGCTAAAAAAGTGTGTTCTGTTGTAGATGCACTGCACGACTGCATTTAAAATGCTTATAAAATGTGGTACATAATGGTCTGCTGCATGTTTGAAAACACAGCAAAATGCCACAAGTAGGCTCATGATAACATGCATGTGCAATTAATAAGTGTCTCCTCTGTTAAATTCTAATTTAATAGGGCATTCTGCACCAGTTATCAATTGCAGTCTCAGTCTTTGTAGATATTACAAACCAGTTATCAATTGCAGTAGTAGTCTCTGTAGATATTATAAAGGTATTGGATCTTAGCAAATCAGGCCCATGGTGTTCAAACACGTGCCCGCACGCCATCTCTCATCACACCACTTGGAATAAAGGTTTGGTTTAGAGTATTTAAAATTCAGTGTTTTTAAAATTCAGCTCACAGTTAGCATCGGCAACTTGTCAACTGTAGCAAATGAACTAGGCTTACAAAGCTTAATCAATTAATTAAATATGAAACAGCTTTAAATTAATATCCTAATGCATCCATTAATCGTTCAATGAGTGAAACTAATAAAAATGTATAAAATCCGAACCACCTGAAGTACCTGGAATTTTAAACATGTGGACATATTTTCCGCACGGCCACTGCAATAGAGCGCACAGGAGAGCTGTGGTGAGTGGGTGCCATGATCTGTGTGGCGGCGAACAGTTTTTTGAAATTATTATTAATGCACACATGTTAAAAGTGAAATTTAAATGTTGATGATGCACATTTATTAGAAAATAAGTATGAAGGATAAGGTAAGCAGAACATTTTTGGTTATTGTAATTATTTTACTTAAAATACGTATTTAGACAATAGCATATGTTTATCTGATTGCTTGATTAATCAAGCAAACTAATCGATTACAATCCACTCTATTACTGAATAAGTACAATACTAAAATAATCAATAGCTGCAGCCCTAAAATGAACAACGACGTTTGTTCTTGATTTCCTTCTGGATATTTCAGATATGATGTTGCTGAGATTGTCTGCAAGATTTTAGCTTTGGCATGTTTGTACCGCTTATGCTGATTTTGTTTAAAAACTTTATTTCTAGTATGTATTTTATAAATTTTTTGAGCAATACTGTTTTTATAAATAGGCATGTCGAAATCACAATAATAATGACAAAACAAATGAAAGAGAGAGCACTTACAACAAAAAACAACACATGCAATAAAAACAGGGTATACTAGTTGCTGTTAAACATATTATAGCCTCAACTGCAATAGCAACTAAAAAAGGCTCTTGGAGAGTGCAGACCTATGCCAGGCCCTATCTCCCACAGAATAAGAAAAAAAGAATGAACCCTCTTGTCAGTAATCTACTCTCTGTGAGCCTTATAACATAAACATAAGGTAACATAGTAGAAATAATCTTGATCACCCCCAAAATCTAACAATATGTTCCTTATCTTATTTCTGATATTTCCAGAAAATGTCATCAAAAAAAAATAAAAATTCACCCCGTGTTCTCAGATACTTCCTGGTGAAGGTAAAACATTGTGTCCGATAAACATCTCTCTGGCAGGATCATGGTCAATCAAAACTGAGCCGCATTTTACAAAGACATATACCTTTTTTTTATCTCATTAGACAGTACAGATGTACTTTACCTAATGTTGGCTGCTTTTGAAACAGCTTGTATATAAGCATCTGCACAGCAAAGATGCCTAAGGCAGTTTTGCTATGTAAATGTTTAATTGTTTAACATAGTTATTCCATATAGCCAGATGTCTTCTAAGAGGTCTGCAAGGTTCGCACGGGGGTCAAAAGATCTGATGAAAAGAACAAACTAATTATGTTGCTAGTATTTGATATGCAGTAGAATATAACAGTGATTCTGTAACAATATAGCCAGCACAGCTATAATTACAGCTTTAATCAGTTACGTGGGCATTGTTGTAACTCATTAGCTGCATACAAGTATCAAACTCAAAGAACACATGTGTTCTGGCAATAATTTCTGTTATGAACACCAATCGAAATAATCACAGGAAGCACACTGCCTCCTCTATGTACCATTTTATGTGTTATAAAACTGTTCTTTTTCTGGTTTGGTGACTGATGAACGAGTATTGACTTTGTGGTTTCAAAATAAACTACAGGGGGGGTCGCACAAGTAGAGGCTCAATAATATGGAATGATGTAAATATTTGCAGAAGAGAATGTCTGTTTGCTCCGCTAGTATTTGAACAAGCCAATGTCGGATGAGTTAGCAAATCCAAGCCAGAATGTGGTAGAAGTCTTTTTTGGCTATTGATTTTTATTTAATCAATCTAATATAATGTATGTGTCCATTGAAGATAACGCAGATGATTTTAGCATTAATTTCACTTTAGTATAATAAAAATGTAACTATAGGGTTATGAAATAAACCCTGGTTTCCAACAGCTACTGTTTCTATTTTGGTGTCATTTAAATATTTTAAAGGGGTCATATTATGTTTTTCTTTTCTACATTTAAAACACTTCCTTATGGTCTACATAACAAGCAACGGTGGTTGTTTGGTCAAAATTTTGCAGAGATTATGTTTTACAGACTGTTTTCAAGCTGCTTTCTGACCATCTGTTCGGGATGCGTCGTTTTGTGCACCATTTTTTTTTTTACTGCGTTTTCTCCCAGTCATCAATGTTGTAGTTTTTAGTTAGTCTACTGACACATATACTGTAAGTTCGAACTATACCCTTCTTTCTATTAGAAATGGCAACAACGGAGGATGCATGTCAATATATGAGCCAGTCTGCCCCAAAGCAAGAAGACAGAGAAAAATAAGGAACTTATTTACTACAGCGCGGACTCGCGTAAAGCACTTTGGGTACATTTCTACCATATATGTAGATATCCACTGACCTCAAAATTGGGAAAAAACGTCACAAATGGGGCAAATTCCAAATGGCTCGTTTGGAGGAAGTATGAAGGAAGGCAATATTGTTTTCTAAACATCACCTCCATGCTTCCATGGTTTGATTTCAAATTTTCGGGACTTATGCAGATACCACATACACAATACACAAAGTTTGTTTTGCATAATAGGTGTCCTTTAAATCATGAGGCAATTTTTAGATGCCAAGGTGCTCTGTCATATTTAGGGACTTTTTTCATTTTATGTCACGTGAAACATTCAACATAAACAAATTAATAATTACAGTTTACTGGTTACTTGCTGAGAAATATGAGCATGGCAACATGACCACAGTCTACTAAAGTTGTATTCACACTTGTCATTATTTGTTGGGTTAGAACGAATAAATTCATTTGGTATAGTGTGAATGCAGTTCAGAACCAGAAGGACTGTGTTCCTTGGAGCCGTTCTTTGTCGAATTGTGCATCCACTAGCTACTACACATGCATATAACACCATTTAAAACCTGTTTTAAATGTTACAACCATCAAACTGTACATCCTTTTCAAGGGAATCTTTCATAGGAATCGTTGACTCAATAAGCCTCTATTGGCGTATTAGTGATTGTAAAATTATCTCATGATTTATAGTTTTTCAGCTTATTTATAAAATACATTTCTTGATTGAGATATGCTCTGGATCATAAAGGTGACAGAAATGGTACTGCAATCGCGGTCAAAATTTTGTAGTCCCCTCTCACTCTCCATGACTGAGGTTGCCAGATATGCAGCCGAATCGAATCCTACTCCAAAGAACTTCAAATAGCAATCGATGAGTCCTACGCTGTAGGATTCTCTTGTTTATGCTTCTTGCAAGATGGTTGGTTTACTAAGTAATTATGCCACATTTTACTGATGTGGATTAGCCAAATGTATTTGTAAAGTTATGCAGCAATATTTTCGTCGGGAGTCAGGACAGATTGTTGACATTACCCTGCTAAAATGTAGAGTTTGACCGCACGGACCACCACCGAAATAATTATATATAGTAATATATTATATATCGCATAGGCCTAATTTGATGGCAAGCCAAGGCCAACAGTAAAATTACAGCCACATTTCGTTCAGCATAACTCCATGTTGCATCAAACCTGACGCACTGCATTCTCTTCCATGTACGCACATCACCATCTTTCAATGCAGAGTGCAATTCTATGAGCCAACCCACGTTACCCAAAAACCACGTTACGCATACATCATATAGCCTACTACCATGTCAATACACAAAGTAGAAAATCATTACATGTAATGCATTATACTGTGCAAAGCAAATACCACCCCATGCACATACAGTACTAGAAACCGCAATTAGCTGTGCTAATGTTGGAACACATTTCCTCAGGGTATCCGCATATTGAGAACAAAATAGGCACTGACTCTACCCATATCCATATACCGGTAGGTTTTATTTGTCAAAAATATATTTTTCCCTGTCAGTTGGATGAATCATTCACATACAGGCTTACGGGCATATATTTCCCCCGTTAGCCTGTATGTTGATGTGTCATCCAACTCACAACAACATTGACCTTGCTAGCATGCTAACTAAGCTTTACACTAAGACAGGGGTGTCCAAACTTTTTCCACTGAGGGCCGCACACTGAAAAATAAAAGCATGCAGGGGCCATTTTGATATTTTTTATTTCAAAAACCAATACAATATATGTATAAAAAATATACATTTAGGCCTCCACTCAAGCTTGATCCCGGGGACCCCACAGGGTTTTGGTCAAAAAAATATAAAAAATGTGTCATTATTCAGTATTATTATTTTTATTATTATTCAAGTTTTAAATCTCTAGATCGACATTAGGTTTATCTGTCAATATAACATTTTTAAAGATTAAAGTTGTATGCTCTTTTTGTCAAAGAAAACCCATTTTTTTAATGGAAAAAATACAAAATATGCAATATTTTCACCCAATAAAATTTTTAAGTGGAATATTTGAGATTATATAATAATTGGAGCCTTAAAAAGGTCAATAACTCATAACACCGTTGATTTTAATTCATTATTATTTTTTAAGCAATGACACTTAAAAACAAATCACACTAAAATTATTGGGGATCCAAAAGGGTCCTACTCATTAAAGTGTTAAAAAATAAGTTATAATTTTTTTACTGTTGACTTTTAACACAATAATCTCGAGATCAACTTCAGATCTATCCGTCAATTATAAATTGTATTGTTGTTTATGTTTTTTGTTTGTTCGTTTGAGGCCCTTCTTTAAAAAAATAGTTAAGTTTTTTATATGGCGAACACAAAATATGCAACATTTTCCCCAAAAAATATCTCAAAGTGGAATATCTAATGTGACGTAATTGGAGCCTTGAATAGGTCAATAATTCATAATGACATTGATTTTGATTCATTATTATTTTTTAAAGAAATAAACCGCCTGCATGGCAGCTTTGTGTTATTAGAGTAAACATTGCAACATTTTCTTGTTACATTTCACCTGTTTGCTCTTTTATACCACTTTTTATGTTTTTAATTTTTTTCAATCGTATTTTTAAAATGTGCCGTGGGGCCGTTAAAAAATGACCTGCGGGCCGCTAATGGCCCCCGGGCCGCACTTTGGACACCCCTGCACTAGGAGCTGAGCATCACACTATAAGCATTAGTTGCACGAACATACTAGCTTTGTTAGACAAGATCATAGACTGTATTGGACAATATTGTTTACAGACGAAATGTCCATTTCCATTTATTACAAATAATAAGAAAACACAAATGCCTTACTTACCTATCAAGGAGGAAATTAGCAAGTTTGGCGTCAGATGAAAAATTCTTCTGCATCCTATTAATACCACTGTGGTCGCCACAGTTAAATGTAGTACATTAGGTGTAATTGAGATTGTGTTGATGGCGAAGGTATGTAGGTGTTCTTATTTAAAGGCCTACTGAAACCCACTACTACCGACCACGCAGTCTGATAGTTTATATATCAATGATGAAATCTTAACATTGCAACACATGCCAATACGGCCGGGTTAACTTATAAAGTGCAATTTTAAATTTGCCGCTAAACTTCCGTTTCGAAACGCCTCTGAGGATGACGTATGCGCGTGACGTAGCCAGTAGAACACGGGTATGGCTTCCACATTGAAGCCAATACGAAATAGCTGTTTTCATCTCATTCTGGATGTATTCTGGACATCTGTGTTGGTGAATCTGTTGCAATTATGTTCATTGCATTATGGAGAAAGAAGCTGAGCAAGCAAAGAAGAAAGTTCTCAGTGCAAAGCGGACGTATTTTGCGAAGGAAGTCAGCAGCAACACAACACAGCCGGTGTTTCATTGTTTACATTTCCGAAAGATGCAGTCAAGATCGAAGAACTCGGATAACAGAAACTCTAACCAGGAGGACTTTCGACTTCGATACACAGACGCCTGTGGAGAACTGGGACAACACAGACTCTTACCAGGATTACTTTGATTTGGATGACAAAGACGCAGACGTGCTACCGTGAGTATGCAGCTTTGGCTTCCAAACATTTGATCGCTTGACCGTACGTGCGCGTCACGTACGTAACTTTGTTTAAATATATAAGCTTTATGAACCTTGGGTTAGGTGAACTGTCTTTTGGGATGAGTGATTGTGTGTGTTGATCAGGTGTTTGAATTGTATTGGTGTGTTCTATGGAGCTAGGAGCTAGCAGAGGAGCTAGGCGCTAGCATAACAAACACGTAGGTGTTTTTATGCAGGATTAATTTGTGGCATATTAAATATAAGCCTGGTTGTGTTGTGGCTAATAGAGTATATATATATATGTCTTGTGTTTATTTACTGTTTTAGTCATTCCCAGCTGAATATCAGGTACCGTAAGTAGCAGCTGCGCTTCCAAACATTTGATCGCTTGCCAGTACGTGCGCGTCACTTACGTTACTTTGTTTAAATATATAAGCTTTATGAACCTTGGTTTAGGTGAACGGTCTTTTGGGCTGAGTGATTGTGTGTGTTGTGCAGGTGTTTGAATTGGATTGGCGGCTTATATGGAGCTAGGAGCTAGGAGCTACCATAGGAGCTAGGAGCTAGCATAACAAACACTGAGGTGTTTTTATGCAGGATTAATTTGTGGCATATTAAATATAAGCCTGGTTGTGTTGTGGCTAATAGAGTATATATATGTCTTGTGTTTATTTACTGTTGTAGTCATTCGCAGCTGAATATCAGGTCACCCCCGGCTCTCACAGCATCTTCCCTATCTGAATCGCTTCCACTCCCCACTAGTCCTTCACTTGCACTTTACTCATCCACAAATCTTTCATCCTCGCTCAAATTAATGGGGAAATTGTCGCTTTCTCGGTCCAAATCTCTCTCACTTCATGCGGCCATCATTGTAAACAATAGGGAACTTTGTGTATATGTTCAATTGACTACGTCACGCTACTTCCGGTAGGGGCAAGCCTTTTTTTTAATCAGATACCAAAAGTTGCGATCTTTATCGTCGTTGTTCTATACTAAATCCTTTCAGCAAAAATATGGCAATATCGCAAAATGATCAAGTATGACACATAGAATAGATCTGCTATCCCCGTTTAAATAAAAAAAATTCATTTTAGTAGGCCTTTAATGAAATTTGCCATACAGGCCGAATGCATGTTCTTTTTCAAATGGCCTTGGGGGTTTGACACAGGTGCGCAAGGGGGATGCAATTAGATGGTGTACGGCTCAATGGAACTCCAGCCCAAACAGGGGGCCAAGACTATTTGGGAGAAGGGTCTTAGTCTGCCTGCCAATCTGGTATAAAGGGTAAGGAAAATTTGGTAAAAAAAAAAGAAGGACCACAGCCTTCTAAGAAGCATCGTCCTCTGCAGTACACATTTGTTTTTGGGCCATTTATTTATTCAAAGTTGCACGTTTCGGAAAAGAAACATTCTTGTTACGCAAAACACAAATTTCGATGGTATTGCAGAGGACGCTGATTCTCAGGAGGATAGAAAGTAAGCTCCTACAAGTGTATGTGACCCGTAAGATGTCATCTCGGACAATTTACATGACGCGTCACATACGCTGTGCCATCGAAGCACAAATGTATGCATTTGCTTTACTAAGCATTGTTTGGTCCGCTGACAAAAATAGTTGAAGCAAACCAGTTGGTGCTTAAGTGACCACTAATTTTTTGGTCCGGACTACAAGTATGAACATCCCCTAAGATTCAAGACAAATGTAAAGACAGTGAAGGAATGTGCACAAACTAATGTGCTAACTTTGTTAGCCCAGGTGGAAATCTGTTTGTTGACTTTCCATCAACATATAGGATTGCATTTGAGGGATGGGAGAATCTCCTATTGCCATTGTCGTATGGAGCAGATGAATGTGTTTCTATGTGCCCAACAGGCACATAAGCTATACCTGCATAATAAAATGTGATTAGATCAAGACGAGACAATTCTTAACACCCCCTAGTATGATTTAGTGCTGTTATTTTACACAACGAGGGTGTCAAAAGCGCTAAGACCTCATAAGCCGACACAACAGGCGGCAGACTGTGCTGAGAAAAATGCCACTCGGACGAGCAATCTCAATAAACAGAAATAAACAAGGCAAGCAGACGTCCTTTTGTATGTCACCTACCCTCTTACTATTAAGCTGTTGTGTCTCTCTCTGAGTATTTTTTGTGCCGCCTGTCTCTAATGTAAACACAAACATTACATTTTCTTTCAGCCTGACATCCTCCTCTGTTTCCCCTTCACTAACCTCGTAACAATGTCTCTGTTGTTTTGCCCCCCCTGCTCTCCCTCTGTCTTTAACTGTCTTCATATCTGACTGCTCTCATTTCTCTGTAGTCATATTTAACTTACATTTTAAAGAAATGAATACATTGTGATTGTCATTTTTTCCATGCAGACATGTTTTTTTTTTTTCAGTTTCTCGTCTCCTCCCACCTATTTCTTTCTTTCTGACTGACTCTCCCTTGGTCTCGTTCCTTATTTTATTTTTACCTTTTTTTTTCTCTCCCAATGTGTTCCCGTTCTCGCCTGCCTTGATTCCAGCCTCTCCCCCTTCCGATCCCCTTTGCTCTGCTTGTTTAATCTTTGCACATGTCTAATGAAATCCCTGCTGAAATGGACAATTGTTGCTTTGAGAATATTTATAGTAAGGAATAATCAGCCTGCCTGTGTTAGTCTGCATATCCCCCAACCCCCCACTTTAAAGAAATAATTAGTTGAATGCAGAACTGTGGAAGCTCGAAGCGCTGAGCTGAACAACAGGCAAACATGCAGAGAAGCGTAAATCTATCATCATGGGTACAGCTGCTTTATTAGTACTAATATACGACCTACACAAGTCACAGGAGGTTTTTGTACTTTGAATGATCAAGATTTGAATGTAGATAATACACAGCGTGAGTGAAGGTCTCATTGTTATCAATTTACCACATGTTTTATCTGGTCATTAAATTGGCACAAATCACAGTACACCTTCAAACAAATGTTAAAATCAGATTCAGAAACTCCACTCCCTCGATGGTCGGTCAATTAGCCAATTTTACACTTCAAGACCTGGTGAGCGTTGGGAGAAAATATTGGTATTTACTATTTATATATGATTGCAGGAAAAATGTAAGTACAAGCTTTTTTGTAAGTCTTTCATATTGTGCAAGCAAACTAATTACAAGCCCACTAATGATGTATTTTATACCACAACACGCGTTGTATGTTATATTTGCATTTCAGCAGTACACTTTCCTTTTTCCAGTGTTCAGCGTTGTCACTTAAAAAAAGAAAGATCAGCGTTTAACGATCTCCCCCAGCCATGTCTCTTTTTTTGTCGGTCTGTTCAAACAGTTTTGCAAAAATCCCTTGGTCATGTTTCTGAATTTAGGAAGGATTTTCTCACAAAAGCTGTTTTACTCATTGAGCACAGTTTTTTCTTGTTTGTATTTTATTGATCTATATATTTTTTTCTTGTTCAATCAGATACATAAGAGTAATAAACAATAAGGTAAAAGTTTACAGTTGAGTTTTTTCAGTACAATTTACTTGATTTAAATTTTTTTTCTACATACAGGGTGACTAAAAAAACACCAATCTTCGAATAAATCTGTTAATTTCTCAGAGAGGCCGTAGGGGCATATTGGCAGCAATGTTCCCGTCAGTCTACCCCAGGGCATCTGTGGCTACAAATGTAGCTTACCACATGATGGGTTCTCAGTGTAACGCGCTTTGAGTCACTATAAAAAAGGACTAAATACATCTAATTTATTATTATTGATTCAAAGGTTTCTTCTTTTATTTTTCATATCGGAACTATAGTCTTCCCCAACATGTCTTGGTCAACGAAGGAAAATACATTTTGTGTGGAGCCCTATTTCTCCAACAAATCCTACACTGTAGCGCAGACCTTTCAGAGAAAAGGTTGTTGGCATAATGCTCCATCAAAAAATATATTTTTTGACTGGGTTCGTAAATTAAGAGAGTACGGAACTCTGCAAAATCTTAATTCTAAAATCCCAAAGAGGAACACAGAGTAATTGACAACTTTGCGCAACGTATGCAAGTTTGCCTCTAATGCTGCTGAGCCTATTTGGACATATTTTGGGAGAAAACATGGCTTGTGCAACACAACCAAGATAAGTACAATTTTGGGAATTATTTTACACAGGTTTAGGGTCAGCAAATTACTGGACCTTTGTAGGATACCATTTTTTATGGGTTTTATTTTTTGGGGTAACCTTTTACATAACATACACAAACAAAAATGAGACATCATATACCTGTATAGGAAATGCTTTTGTTTGATTTATTTGTATCTAAAACTAACAATGCATTTAAAATCCAATATAAAGTGTGCCAAATGCATTTTATTTTATTATATAATTTTTCCCCAAAAGATTAAGTAATTTAAAAATGCTGATTCATCCAATCTTACGTTAGCTAGTTTAAATAGAATTCTGACTATAGTTTTGGTTATGTTTTTAATTACATTTCAAACATGGATACAGTTTCAATATGGTACATCACATATTCACAGATTAAAACATGTCAGAAAATGAGTAGGACGAATCCTATCCCTTTTCAATTTCATAGCAATTTCATACACTTTTGTTTGTTCACTTTCTTTTTCCATTACTGAAAAACTATCCACAAAGGGTTAATATTTCTATCACACTTTCTTATTATTGTATTTCCATATTACAAATGATCACATGTGAAGATGTTAACCACAGGAAGCGACTTGTGCAAGTGTAAATGTGATGTTCTTTATTGTAACTTTGTTAAGCATGTAGCAATAAATAAAACATTACCATATTTAGTAATAGTCATTAGTGTGCCGCCACTCATTATGACTATTGACTGATTTGTCACTTTTAGAAAATACCCGTCTATTGCATTGGTAGCTTGTTTTTGTCCCTATAAACCTGTCTTGTTGGCTAATCATTATATTTTTTTAACCTGAATATAGTGACTTGTGGCTGTGATAACTGTGTAAACTGCCAGTAGGGAAACATGAGTGACAGAAGTGAAAGAAAGACATGTGTTACCAACACAGCAAATTCACATTTCCTTCCACACGTTTCTTTTTGTTGGTTTGTCACACCACTGTTACAGCAGTGACACTCATTCTACTCCAGCACTCCCGATCATTGGGAGCGTCTCAGATTCTTTTTTTCCGTGCAGTCTGTTTCATCTGTCTCTCTTCCTTTTTCTCTATTTTTGTTTGTCTCCTGGCTGACTGAGTGAGCGAGTCGTTGGTTGTGTTGTGCGTCTTTGACAGCAACCTGGGAGCCAAGCTGTCACTCTCGCAGCTCCTTGGTCCCACTGTCTTTCTGAAGTCAGTCTCCATTAATATAATAATGGCGTGTAGTCGGCACCACTGAATATTTTACTGTAATGTTCAGCAGAACATTACCCCCACACTCAACACCACACAGAGAAAGTCTGACTGGCTGACAGAAACTTTTTATTTTGACTGAAAGGTTTGTGTGATGTGCGTTTCATCTTGGAAGTTCTGGTGTTTTTGTTGTGTTTTCCTTTTTGTGCATTAGGAAGAGTGCGAGGCCTCCGTTTGATAGATTGACTGAGGGTATTCTTTTTCTTGTCAGGCATCTATTATTGACACTTTCCAGGAATAGGCCGAGGTGCGGCGCATGCTGGTGCTCGACATGATTTTGCAGTCATCATCTCAGATGAATCTTATTGTTCCGTCTTGCGGTCTTAACAATTTGGAGTAACATTCTCGGTGCAACCACCTGACTGGATTAGGCGTGTTCTTTAAGGAGGTTTGAGTTTATTTCAAACATACAAGCATACAACATGATACATCACAATTTCCAGTTTCTCTTTTCAACATGTCCGAAAAGGAGTAGGAAGAAGATTAAGATTAGATTAAAGTACCAATGATTGTCACACACACACTAGATGTGGTGAAAGCAGAGCTTATTTAATCGTACCCCTTTTCTTTTACATAACAGTTGCTAAAACTTTTGTTCACTTGCTGTTCTCAATTTATTCACAATATACTCCATAAGTAATCACAATAAAAATAAATAAATAATACTCTGTGAAGTAAGTTACATTTCATATGGTGAGATGAGTAAGATTATTTTGAAAAAAATGAACGGATGGATGGATGAAATAAATTCAGAATGTTTATCATGGTTCTTCTTCTTTGTACTTTGTAAACACTTTAAGTTTGAAGAGTTTCTTGAAGTGGATCATATTAGTACATTGTTTGATTGCTTTGCTTAATCAATTCCATAATTTATTTCCACATAGAGATATACTGAAGGTCTTAAGTGTTGTACGTGCATACAGATGTTTTAAATTACATTTTTCTCTAAGATTATATTTCTTCTCTTTTTTTGAGAAGGTGTGTTATAAGTTAACTACTTGAAACGTCCTATTGGGATCCTATCTTTATTTTTAGCGATAGTTCCAAATGTTGCCTTAATTTTCTGTTTGCAGCAGATAGTGGCTGCCTAGAGCAGTGTTTTTCAACCTTTTTTGAGGCAAGGCACATTTTTCTCATTAAAAAATCCGGAGGCACACCACCAGCAGAAAACGTTAAAAAATTAAACTCCACCAGGTCGTCGTGCCTTATTTTGTGTTTGTTGGTGTTTTCCTGTGTGTTTTCCTAACATGCGCCTCTGTTCGTTTTAGCAGTGTCACAACGTGACCAGTACCTATATTTTCCAGAGGCAGTACCGTTTTTAATTCTTTAGTACATATACCGGTACTTTATTAGTACTGATATACCGTACAACCCCATGTCTGACCAATCAAATGCCTCCCTGCATCGCCCCATGTCTTCACTTCCTTACTTAAATTGAGAGAGCGTCATTCGTTCACTCATTTACCAAGAAAAATGTACCACTATATATCGCTCTTGACAGTTACCCAATGTTCTCACCAAAAGTGTGGGTAGACAACGTTCAATGTGTTGGAACATACCGGTAAACAACATTTTTAGATCAACTACGAATGTCTGCAACTTGTGGACGACAAAGCAGACCATAATAAGACAATTTTTGGTGGTGTTTGTTTTACAAACAATGTACGCATTTTTTTCACATGAATAAACATGTGAGCAGATGGAGTGTGCTTTACAGTACATTTCTATAGTAATCTATAGTATTTGTATTGTTTACTTGACTTCAGCATAAATGGTTTTCAACAGTAAAAGGTTTTATTTATTTTTTTCTCACGTGAAGGCTGAGATATCATGTTTAGTCTTGTCAGTAAAACTAGTAGTACTACTTGGTTCTGGCTGAATAAAGCCTATTTGGCATATTTTTGTGTGCCATTTGATAAAATGCTTTTCTCATTATTTTTGTCTGTATTTGTTCATTACAGGTAATCACTTTTTTTTCTCAACAGACGTCCGTTTATAATTACAGAGCAATAATCACAGCAATTCATTGCAACTTTCACTTTCTTCCGCAGTGTTTTTTTTTTTTTTAAACCCTGCTCCTTTCGTTGGAATTTTGGGGAAGAACTTGTGAAAATTATGATATCTCAGAAAAGGCCTGTGAGATCCTGTGGGAAAATGATAAATTGATGTCAAATTAAAAATGTTAAATTCAGAAAAACTTAGGTTTTCGCTAAGAGGCTCTGCTCAAGTGTTTCAAAGCTCATGGAGTCCTTTTTTGTTGTATGTCAACTCTCTTGACTTATGCCCATACCCAGATGAGGTATAATCTCCATTTTATTTATTATTATTATTATTATTTTCCCTTTCTCTCTCCTTTCAGCCTCTGTTAGTCTCTAGCCTCGTATGGGTGTGTGTGTGAATGTGTCTGTTTTTGTCGTCTTACTTGTTGTATGTTTGTGCCATATGTCCCTTGTTGGTTTGACCTGAGTGGGGTGGGGGGTTTGGGTTTTAAAGGCCTACTGAAACCCACTACTACCGACCACACAGTCTGATTGTTTATATATCAATGATGAAATCTTGACATTGCAACACATGCCAATACAGCCGAGTTAGATTAGTAAAGTGCAATTTTAAATTTCCCGCAAAATATTCTGCTGAAAATGTCTCGGTATGCGCGTGACGTCACGGATTGTAGCGACATATTGGGACACCATTGTGGCCAGCTATTAAGTTGTCTGTTTTCATCGCAAAATTCCACAGTATTCTGGACATCTGTGTTGGTGAATCTTTTGCAATTTGTTTAATGAACAATGAAGACAGCAAAGAAGAAAGCTGTAGGTGGGAAGCGGTGTATTAGCGGCTGGCTGCAGCAACACAACCAGGAGGACTTTGAGTTGGACAGCAGACGCGCTACCTTGAGTACGCAGCTTTGGCTTCCAAACATTTGATCGCTTGCCCGTACGTGCGTGCCGCTATGTGCATGTCAGGTACGTAACTTTGGGGAAATATATGTGCTGTATGAACTTAATATATGTGCTGTATGAACTTAATTTGTGGAATACTGAATATAAGCCTGGTTGTGTTGTGGCGAATAGAGTATATATATGTCTTGTGTTTATTTACTGTTTTAGTCATTCCCAGCTGAATATCAGGTCTCACCCGCCTCTCACAGCATCTTCCCTATCTGAATCGCTTCCACTGCCCTCTAATCCTTCACTCTCACTTTCCTCATCCACAAATCTTTCATCTTCGCTCAAATTAATGGGGTAATCGTCGCTTTCTCAGTCCGAATCGCTCTCGCTGCTGTTGGCCATGATTGTAAACAATGTGCAGATGTGAGGCGCTCCACAACCTGTGACGTCACGCAACTTCCGGTACAGGCAAGGCTTTTTTATCAGCGACCAAAAGTTGCGAACTTTATCGTCGATGTTCTCTACTAAATCCTTTCAGCAAAAATATGGCAATATCGCGAAATGGTCAAGTATGACACATAGAATGGACCTGCTATCCCCGTTTAAATAAGAATATTTCATTTCAGTAGGCCTTTAAGGGAAAGGGTATGAAGAATTTACTGACTTTAAAATTGTACTGTTTCAACTTGCAGTTTTTTCTGTCTATTTGAAAATGTCAATAAAAAGAGTTGGATTAAAACATTTAAATTCAGGATTCAAATGAAGCATATTTTTGTTAGGTTTGTTGAACACTTGTGCTTTATGGGGTTGGGTTACAAAAACACTGATTACAAATTTATAAAATTAATGCAAAAATAAAGTGACACAATCTGCGACAATGGGGTCCCCTTTTCCCGCAGGGTTAAACTTTTTTGTTTCAGATCTCTCGATTTATTTTTATGAAAAATAAATTTTTAGAATTATTTAATCGTACATTTCTAAGAAATGCCAGTAAATTATACATTTTGTAAATGTATTGTTGTTGTCAATTCTGTTTTGTCTCTCTTATTCTATTTGTTAGTTAACTGACTTTGTCCGTTGTGTGTCCACGCCTTCCCCATTTGTACTGTTCACAGGTGAGCAGGGTGCAGTCACTATGTTTCCCCTGTTTCTTTTGGATCACCACATGACCGCCAGGGAGCTTGGCTTCTGGAACGGCGTCATCGCCATGGGTTTCTCCATCTGTGGGTCATCACTGGGAGGCTTGCTGCTAGCTCAGTTCAGGTAGCCGTGGTCAACAAATCCATATCATCCCTTTTAATGTCAGCTATTAGACCATATTCTGAAATTCACTGTGCCAAGGTCAACTTTCTGTAGGCTTCAATAGGCCACTTATATTGGATGGACTTATGACTATGGACTTTGTTTTCAATTTGTTTTAGGAAATGGCCAAATAGGCTGACATGAGAGTATAAACATGACATTTTATTTCCAGTATAACAATTTTATCAAGTTTGAGCTCTAATATTTACGTGAACTGATGACATTGATTATAAAACACTGTACACTACTTGAACCATGATGCATGCTCTGCCTCACATTTCTATCTCACCCTATTACCGCATTTTTCGGACTATAAGTCGCTCCGGAGTATAAGTCGCTCCGGAGTATAAGTCGCACCGGCCGAAAATGCATAATAAAGAAGGAAAAAAACATCTATAAGTCGCACTGGAGTATAAGTCGCATTTTTTGGGGACATTTATTTGATAAAACCCAACACCAAGAATAGACATTTGAAAGGCAATTTAAAATAAATAAAGAATAGTGAACAACAGGCTGAATAAGTGTACGTTATATGACGCATAAATAACCAACTGAGAACGTGCCTGGTATGTTAACGTAACATATTATGGTAAGAGTCATTCAAATAACTATAACATATAGAACATGCTATACGTTTACCAAACAATCTGTCACTCCTAATCGCTAAATCCGATGAAATCTTATACGTCTAGTCTCTTACGTGAATGAGCTAAATAATATTATTTGATATTTTACGGTAATGTGTTAATAATTTCACACATAAGTCGCTCCTGAGTATAAGTCGCACCCCCGGCCAAACTATTAAAAAAACTGCGACTAATAGTCCGAAAAATACGGTATCCGTTTTCATCATCAGCTGTTGGTGTCACTTGAAATTATTGGTTTCCCTGCTTTTTTTTATAGGAATAACTTTCTAATGCATGCTTCCTGTTTTTTTATTGTATTTTTTATTCCACTTTCGAGTGCATGTGTGTATGTCTGGCTCAGTGTGTTCAGTAATTTAAGTAAACAGAGCCCTGTTGGAGAGCTCGGGGACCCCCCATGTGTCTGTTGTGTGGTGTGAGAACAGCATGAGGAGCAAATCTATTACAGACGTACACATTAGCGTGCATGCACAAACACACACAGCCTCCTCAGGGTGCGCGCACACATTTGTTGAATTCACAGATACAAACATGTAAAACTTTTTGATTAGTATATCAGAGAAGCTGTGTAAATTAGACTTTGCTGTTTTTCAATTCTTAAATGTGAGTACAGTGTTGACGGGTTCATGGTATTTTATTTATATTTACTCGAATACTAATTGCAAATATGATTGAGAACAACAACTGTCAGATCAAGCTACGGCTTTGTGCTGGTAAGAGGCAGATTTTGTTAGTGAATCTTTTGTGATTTCAGTATTTTGGCAGGTGTGTAAAAACTCATTTTCGCCATATCAGCATAAGGACCTGTTGTAACTCGAAGACAGTAAATGTAACTAAATGTTAAAGAGGGACTGGAATTTTGCCTACAATTCACAATCCTTATGAGAGACAAGAACAGGTAAAAAAAAAAAAAAGTTTTTTAATCATTGTAACTCGTACATAAAGGGCCACTTACAAATAGAGCCATGATGTCATTGCTTCTATTGCTTTTATGTCGACCATAAAAACCACTAAATAGCCATCCAAAAAGAAGCAACATTACTCCATTTACATTTTGTGACCTGAATATTAACCAAGTATTAGCGATATTGTTATTAAAAGCGCTAACGTTAAGGACCTATTTTAATAGTCGCATCTTTACGCTGCTGTATTGACATGATCAGCTTGTGTGCTGCTGTCTCGCCTCGGAGCTTGTGAAAGTTTATTCTATTAAAAGTAATGCATCTCACCTGGATGGTAAAACGATGTGGACATAAACTGAGAAGTTGGTACACTTTGACAGCCAACTTAGACCCGGAAATGCAAAAAAAAGACCCCAAAACTGCTTAGCTCCACCCTCCTATTTTCTTTGCGAAGGTTATGAGTCATTCTTCATCCAAACGAGAATATATCAACATCCTGACAGTCAGCATCGAAGTAAGAGTAGAAATTGTCTAATTATGTTTGAGTAATAATCAGTGATGTTGTTGAAGGAAAAAGGGAATGTTGTGATGCATATGTGAAATAAATGTGGTGCCATACGCTAAAAATGAGCAACATACGTGAATATTACATGTTACTATGAATGGGCCTGTTTCTACATTACATATATACTAACAGCGTGTATATACTGTAACATGTTGATGGAAGTGTTCGGATGTTTTTTTAAGCACAGAATAGAGCAACTCCCATGGGTTCCATTGTAAGTATACATGTGCTTGCATTTATTTACTAGTTAGAGTGCATAAAAAAAGAAAAGCATGTGTGCTTGTCTTACATAAGGATTGTCAATGATAGGCAAAATTCCACAAAAAAAAAGTACAGTGCCCTTTTAAGTAACTACTCCTTAACATATTGTTAAATAACAGTTTTTTGCTGTTTTTTGTTGTTGTAATGTTTTATTTCAAACACTAAACTCTGAAATAAACACAGTTTTATCACTACTCTGTCATCCAATGAAACATGCAGAGAAAGTAAACATCAATACAAGCATGCATACAAGTGTCAATTATGTTGTCTCAAATCACCCATTATAGTTATTCACTTAGCAGTCAGATGCTATTTACTAAATGGCACAGCTGTAATTTCACCTTCGATGTTAAAACGTCACAAACATTTGGAAAAAGCTATTATTCTTCAAGTATGTCTCTTATAACGTTAGAAGACTTCTTTCTTCTTTCTTTCTTTAGTTTATTTCGAACATGAACACACTTACATCATAATACATCACACAATTTCATATAATTTCATTTTACATCATGCCCGAAAAGGAGTAGGAAGAAGCAAGGTTTATATAATCCTACCCCTTTCCCACTTCAAAGCGTTTACAAATATATAGAATCATTTACTGACCTTTTTATATAAGAAAATAACATCTATGAATTAGTATATACAAAGTTTTGTAATATGTAATTAATTAATTCAGTCATTATTAACATACTGAGATGAAGAATATCTTATTTTCAATAAGGTTGGAAGTATTTCTCATAATTCTTCTTCTTTGTACTTTGTAAGCACTATTATTTTGAACAACCTCTTAAACTGGATCATATCAGTACAATTTTTAACTTCTTTACTTAATCCATTCCATAATTTAATTCCACATACTGATATGCTAAAAGTTTTAATGATTTGAGCGCTGATTGAATGAGGAAGCAGGGTTAAAAAAAAAGTTACTGCATGTAGTAACATGCTGTAAGCAAAAGTGCCACTTTCAAAAATAAATGTTTCAAAATAAGAGTCTCCACAAAAACACTAAATACATTTCCTTGCGGGCCACATAAAATGACATGATGGGCCACATTTGGCCCAAGGGCCTTGAGTTTGATACATATGCTGTAGAGTGTATATTTGGGTCTTGGTTTATTTAGGTTTACGGAATGTTTGGAAACCTCCTGAGCGAAATATCATACCTTACGGATGAGTTTTAGAAGCTCTTGAAATAGCTACACTAACCACTCTCTGCAAATTAATGTAAAAAAAAACATTGTCTTGATAAATGTACTTGCTCACTGAGTTGAATCTTTTAAATAGTTTTTTTGTAATCTGACAATTATATTTTGTATGATACATGTGTATGTGATGTAACTTTTAACTGTTGTGCTGCTGCCCTATTGGCCAGGTGTCTCTCAAAAAATAGATTTGATCCCTTTGCAAGTTTTTAAGAGAAAAGATAAGATGAAGAAGAGAGCGAGGGAACTAGAGGATATGTCTTTCGCCAATGTTAAAATAACAAAGTACAACTGTAAACATACGGTACCATTCTGCCGGTCGTTAATATTCTACAAAGAAATTGCTTACAAAGCTTAACTTGTATCCAAATGGACACCGTTTTGTAACACAGTAAACTTGTGAGATTGTTAACTTAATACTAAAGAGATTTCAATAATTAAACATCAGGCAAGGTTAAAGACATTTTGAGTCCTATTTTTAGCTTAGTCACATAAAAAATCACACCTCAGCAAAATATTCTTTTTTTGCATTTTAACATTTATACAATTATTGTTTCTTTTTTACACAACACACAAGCACACACACTTTTTTGAGTGGCAGGTATACTCTTGAGTGATTGGCATCACTAATCCTTGATGTCAAGAAACAGTGTGGGTTCATGTGCGTGCCCAGGTATGTGTGTGTATATTAACAGTGATTAATTATCCCTCTCATGCTGGGATTCTCGTTAGCTTATTGATTACGTCATGAACCAAAACCACAGGGGGATGATTTTCTTGCACTAACAGCGAATCAATTAGTGTCTGGGGACTTGTTTACTTAAGCACCGGCGTGTGCGTGTTTTTTGTGTGTGGATGTGTTACTTCAAAGACTGTGCGTATATTTGAGAGCCACATGAAGACAAACATGTCAAATGTAGGGCCGTGGCTATGGATTATTTTAGTAATCAATTATTCTGTTGATTAGTTTGTTCGATGTATTCGACAAAACACACTTTATACACTTTATAATATGAGTATTTTAGAGGAAATAGTTTAAATAAACTAATATTTTTCTGCTTTTTTCTAATAAAAGCACACCATCAACATTGAAGTGGCACTTTTAACTTGTGTGTTGATAAAAATTACAATTAAAAAATCTCAGTGGTTCTCCATTACACAGATAACACATACGCACGTCCTCGCTAACATATGCGCCGGCTGTGCGGAAACTATGTACGCATATTTGAAGTTCCGTGCACTCCAAGAGGTCTGGATTTCATAAATTTTTAGTAGTCACACTAATTAAACAAATAAGCGAAGCCACTTAATATAAATCTATGCTTTTTTGTAATAGATTTCATCGATTAATCGTTGCAGCCCTAGTCAAATATACGAGTGCGGTCAAACAGTTAAGATTCAGAAGTTTTAGTGATCAGATTAATCACACTTTTGAGTTTGGATTAATCACGATTAATCACATTTGCTACATAGCTTAATTCATCTGTTTTGACAACATTGCCGTGGCTATACCATCCAGCATCAAACTACCTTGTTTCTATCTAACGTTTGGGGTGTATTTTGAAGCGAAATTTGCCACCTGTCGGAGTCTCCTCACTTATCTTTGCACCTGCGTATGCATTGACCTGATCATTGACCATAGAGCAAGCCTTTGAGCTAACCGTTCACGGTTAAGGTAAAGGATGTGTGTGATTAATGCAATAATATTTGTGATTAATTGCATGTTAAATGTGACAACTGATTCAAATCTCAATGCAGGGTTCAGAAAACTTTCAGCTTTTGATTTTCATGTGACTGTTTATTTGTGTCTTCTCAGCATTGGTGCTCTGATGCGGCGGGTCTTTGTCTTGCGGACTGTCAGTATGGTCTTCCAAAGCTCTTTACTCACTGTGCTGGAACCGTCGCCTCTCATGAAAGGTGAGCCATTCACTGAAATTAACTTATTTTTACGACGTATTTCAACAGCATGCACACCCTGCATAGTCTGAATAAATACAATAGAAAACGCTCTATAGCCCGCAGACTTTTTTGGGCTCTGGGAATCACTAATAAGCCAAAGAATTTTCAGAACACAGATTTCTGGCCCGGACATTTGGTACAATACATTACAAAAGTGATTCATCTGCTGACGCAAAAGCAAGTTTATCTCTTGCCGTAGCTAGTTCACGGCTAATGCCTTAGCATGCTGTCCCAAGACGATGTCTTACTATGCGAGAAAAAGAGTTCCCCTGTGTTCTATCTTACAATAACAATGTCACTACAGCTTGGGTAAATGAAGTATTGCTGGCGGTTTTTGGATGCATTTTTAGAAATATTTTAGAGGTAGAATGGATTGTTCCCATTATCTGCATTGTTAGCCACCAGGAACGAACTGATTTTTACATATTTGAATGCAAAAAAATATATATTTTGTCTTCTTGTTTACACTAGGATTGTAAACGATAGACTAAATTCCCCCAAAAATGTATTTAAAATACATTTAGACTTACAAGTTTATAGTGCAAACAGTCAAAAGTCAAATGACTGAAAGTTAAAAGCAAAAAAAAAGTAATAATTATTCAAAGGATGTTGGTGTTCCTTCTCCAGAGAGCCATTCAGTCGTTATTGCCTGAATGACACATATGATTGTGTTGCACAGCCCGTATCAAAGCATTTGGGAATCAGATGAGCACCATTCATCTCTGCCAGTTGTCTGTTCCCCATTTCAGGCCTCACAGTCTGAAAGTGAAGGCCTCTCCCCCTCTCCACTTAAAAGCCAGAACAAAAATATCGGAAAACGGAAGCAGAAAGAAAAGAAAAAGGAAAAACATTCAGTTTCAGAATTTTCAATATTACATGATAAACTTCTACTTCCACAGCTCCATTCTGATCGGGGTGTGTGTGTGTGTGTCTTATGTGATTGAAGTGTCTTATTGTGCACAAACTCTGGCAGCTTGAGTGAATAATTCAGCGTTTGCAGGAGCAATGACAGATCAGCTCTGTGGTTCCTCTGTGTCTCCCACCATCGCGAGTCTGTCGCTTCCCCTCAGAGAATACACTACATGTGTTTTGGGGATGATTGGGGGGTGTCAGTGCGAAGAGAGTTTTCAGCAAGCAGACTTTGTGTACGATGAGACAAGCACTAGCAGGATAAAGATGATCTTTCTGTACTTGCTGTGCATCATGGTGTGCGTGTTCGCTCCTTCAGGTATGGCCATCTTGAGTATGAGCGCTCAGCACTTCCTGGGCGGTCTGATCACCACGCTCACCTTTACGACCATGATGCATTGCACTCAAAGGGCTGAGGAGAGCATACAGGTAAGACTTATGTGGTGTTCTGTGATTATGCAACAATGTGACTCTTTTGTGCCTCCCTTGTTTTTCTTGTTGTGCTTTTAGTGTGAGGTCATTTCCTATTGAGAATATAATCTCTGCTTTGGTTCCTTCATCTCACTTTAGTAACATTTTCGGGATGTTAGGTCACTTCTTGAAGCAGCCAAGCAGGCAGGTCCTGCGAGACAGCAACACACCTAACACCATGTAGCCCCCTGCCACACGCGCTGCCTGTCACTTCTCATCAGCTGTTTCCACCTGGAAAATCTCAAAAGTCTCCGTAGACCCACTTTCTATTCATCGCTTCCTCTTTGACCCAAACCCTTTTTTGTTTTCCCCCCCGAATTGGCTTTGACCCCCCTCCTCCACATCCCATCACCTCACTCTATTTCTTTGTCATTCTCTCATCCTTAAGTGCTCTCTTTTCCATTCTGACTTTTTCTCTCCTCATTCGTCTTCTCCTCTTTGACATAACTCCTTTTGTCCTTCGTCGTAACTGGGCCATCATTGCCTGGAGGTGATCGTTGTTATAGCGCCGCCGTTCTCTCAGTCAATCTCAAAGTGACAAATTATCATTTTAATTGCCATCTTAAAGCGAACAAGAAAGGAAAAAATTAAAGGAGGAGAAAATCACTGCAATGACATAAAAATTGTGTGTGTGTGTGTGTACGCAGTAGATAGAAAGCATTTGCCAGGCCTGTGCATGCTGAGAGTATGTGAGTGTCATTGAAGGTAGAGCTATCCGGTGACAGAAAGCTGATCGTGTGAGTGCTTGTTAACGATCCCCAGGAGAAAGAAACCAAATCTGTGAAACAAGTTGCTCGGAATAAAGGAGATCCACTTAGATGTGGTCACACGGGCTTTTCGGTGTGCACAGCCGCATACTCTTAAGTCACCGTCACTCATCCACGGCATTTCATTCGCAGTCTCTTAGTGAGCGATATTCTATGGAATGATAAAGTGATGAAGGCTGGAACTGTTCTACATTGTTTGTAAAGGACAATAGAATCATATCTAGATTTACAGTACAGTACATGTTCTTAATTTAACATATTGCAGAAGCGGCTCAATGTTACCTGGCATTCTGCCATGATATACTGTACATTGTGTACTGTACAGTGTTGTGATGGAGTTACCTGCTGAATGCAGCACTCTTGGGCAGAAAAAGAAAATCAGGAGAGATTAGGTAATATCTCTCACTCGCAACCCATCCTGAAAGCCTCCGGGCTGGGATTGGATCCTCTTCTTTATTTGGCCTGCATCCATCATCTCAGGATATGATCTCACATATTCTTAGTGCTTTTTCAATATTTGGTTGCTCCCTTTGTGATATGTTTGAATCGTCATACTAACAATTTGACATATGTCACATTTTCCTTTTATGTACCTATTCTGATTTTCCTCAAGCTTTTTTGTATTTTCTATCCATTGTGATTTGTATGTATCATTGAGAGAAATAGAGAGAAAATACACTGTCAATTTAATTTGTTTAAAGGTCTGTTTTGACATGCACATAGCTTTACATCAGTGGTGTCCAAGCCATTTGCGGCCAGCAGCTTGACTTTGGCTGGCCTGCAGCAAATTGCCGAAATAAAATCAAACAAAAAAACTAGTAAGAATATGAGGGAAAGGAGCAGAAGGGCCTAATGTAATGAATAAAAGCAGACATACTTATGTATATGTGTGTGTGTGTGTTTGTATATACGTGTGTGTGTGTGTGTATATATATATATATATATATATATATATATATGTATGTATGTATGTATGTATGTATGTGTGTGTGTGTATATATACATATACACACACACACATACAGTATATACAGTCGTGGTCAAAAGTTTACATACACTTGTAAAGAACATAATTTCATGGCTGTCATGAGTTTGTAATAATTTCTACAACTCTTTTTTTTTTTTTTTGTGATAAGAGTGATTGGAGCACATACTTGTTTGTCACAAAAAACATTCATGAAGTTTGGTTCTTTTATTAATTTATTATGGGTCTACTGAAAATGTGACCAAATCTGCTGGGTCAAAAGTATACATACAGCAACATACATGATCAATTTTGGTGATGTAGAAAAGTTACAATATTAACATTGCTGTATGTATACTTTTGACCCAGCAGATTTGGTCACATTGGTGATTAAAAACATCCAAAAACCTATCAATATACATGCTGTAAGTATATATGGGATGTAGTAACCAGCACATTCATATTACCATTTGATATTTACCATAGTTTGGTCATTTTGAGCATTGCCAGAACCTTTATTTTTGAGTGTAACATTTGCTATTTCCTTCAACAACTCCTACTACTAATCATTGCAGACTTTGACAGCCAACGACGACTACTTTTATACTAATGATGGTCCATCACCTATAATGTTTTAGCCTGAATATAAGAAGGCTGAGCTACAAGTTTTACAAACTGGTTAAAAAGCGGATTTCGCTATGGTGAAACATCTAGTATCAAGTAGAAGTACTGTTTCCTGCTAAGTGCTAAACAAGAAATAAGAACTATGTCAAAATAAAACAATCACTTACTGTACAATGTCCCCTCTGAGTGGGATGCCAACTGATTGGATGTTTATATTTTTCAGCACAATACTTGTGTTCCCTGTTTTGATGATGAATTGATCATAATCCTCACTCCTTAGGTTGAAAAAAAAAAAAAGGTGGGAACAAACAAGCATCTTGTCTTGTCTTCCAAGCGTTGTCTTCACGTCTAAATTGAATTTCAAAGTTGAACAACTTCTCAACTTATGGCCACAACCTTCCACTATACAAGTTTAAGGCATGATTTATTATCCAGCACAAAGTTTTACCAACTCAGAGGCAACATAGCAGCTCAGTAGATCAATAGCTGCAGTAGTACATACACCTCCATGATCAAGGCTCTGTGTTACTAAAAGTAGTTCCTCGTAGTCAGCTCGTACAATAACAATGTCGCTAATACTTGGGTATTATGCAGGTCATGACGTGTAAATAGAATATTGTTGGCGGTTTATGCAAGATGTTTTATAAGGCTTCATATGCGGAATAGATGAATCCCATTAGATACCTCTTGTTGGCATTTTTTTTCGCAATTTAGAATAAACATAAAAGGGAAAGACGTGTCCCACATAAGGATTGTGAATGATAGCCCTATCAAAATTGTAACAAAAGTGCAGATACCTTTTAACAACTTAATACGCCTATCCATACCTCCTTTTTCATCTAATATACCCAATGCTGCTGTGCTCCCTCTCCTCAGGCAACCCACTACAGTTTTCTGGCCACTCTGGAGGTACTGGGCAAGCTGACGTTCAGTGCTCTGGCCGGGTGTGTGGTGGACTGGTTTGGTTACCAAGTGGCCTTCCTCCTCTTCCTCACCCTCTCTGCTGGAACAGCCTTGCACGTGTGGACGGCGACCTTCACTGGTGCTCTCAGGGAACACCAACTCAAAGAGCAGCCAAAATAAGTATCAAGATCTGGGCTAAGTCCACACACAGGTATTTTCAAAATGTATAATGTAGTGTGTCACATCTGCCAGGTTAGAAATATATACAGTATATCGTACGGCGTGTTAAAAAATTTGAAATGTAATCATTAATTCATTAACTGCTCAAAAAGAAATTGATGCACACAAGGCAGTAACACCATTACGACAATTGGAGATAAAATCTAACTATTTAAAGATTAAATATTTAAATGAGATGATTAAAAAAGTCTTTATTCTGGCTGAAGTTGTCTGAAAGCTTTGGTCAAAATTGAATACAAATAAGTACTTTTTAAAAAATACGTGTTTGTGGACATGGTCATAACGGGTGCTTTAAAGTCTTAAAAACATGGCTGCTAGTATCCAGATGAACGTGGATATTAAAAAGAACCTTCAAAATGTTGTGACATTGAAATTAGTATATTTTTTAAAGAGACATTTCTCTGTAACCCGTTTTATTTTCTTAGCAAATTCACTACAGTGTAAAAAAAAACATTGTGTGACAAGCGTGATGATTTTGTGTGATAAGCGGAGGCTTGTGGACTTACTGTACTCACTGTGCTGACAGTTGAGATCCAGAAAATTACAGCTCTTTAACTAAGCGAAGTATTTTTATTTTTTAATAGTCTTAACATTAAGAGCTTTAGCCAAAAGCAATATTGCAAGCCTCCCTTGTGATGCTCTATGTATGAATATGCATTTATCATTTCTGTGGATTACGGTTGTAGTAATTGAGTGTACTACCTCGTATCGACAATGTATGGTAAGACACACAAAATGTGAAGTAACAGACGCACAATGTTAACAAAGCAGCAACTGTCCACCAGAGAGGGTGTGTAGGATGTCCAGATGTAAAAGAAAAAAAGAGCATTGCTTGACAGATACTCAATTTGTAAGTTAGCAGTCTGCACCTTCAGCTGTAGCACAACTCAACTTATCACACTGCATGGTGCCATCTTAGAGACATCTCAATCAACTCAGCAATAAGCCTGTTCTTTGAAACTTGAAAGACCATTGTTACCCTTTTTTGTTACCTAAGGTTTGTTGGTTTATCTTTTAAAAAAAATTAAAATAAGTGCACTGTAATATGTAAAATGTATTGTAACCCTCCATGGTACTGTATACAATGTAACTTGTCAGGCTTACCTGGGATGTTTTCCTCGGAGGCTAAAAGTAATGCAAACAAATGTATCATAGCAAAGTTAGTCTTAGCTCTGAAGCCAGGATTCATTCTAAAAGTCAACTGCTTTTACAGCACAACGTTAATGCATGTCTACAAAGGAGTATAAAGACAACATTGAAAATAAATCATATATGATGACAAAAGTAGAAATGACGTAATACTAGGAGGGGAAAGTATGACTTGTATATATTGATAATATTATGTGGGAAAAAAAATTGAATATTTGCCCACTTTAAGCATAAAGTTTCACAAACAATGAAACAGTCATGGACACAATAAGACTTGTTTAGTTTTTCTCCATGTATTGCAGCTTTTTCCCACAGTCCAAACACATGCATGCTAAGTTAATTGGAGGTACTAAATTTTCCATTGGTGTAGGGATGGGTACTGTTCACATTAGAATCGATACTCTACCAATTGTCGGTATCTTAAACTCGATGCCGGTACCTAACTGTTCCAATTGTCTGTACCTTTGTGTCTGTTCATGTTCAATGTTTGTTTAATAATACAATTTAATTGTTTTTAACATTTAACAGTGAGTTGACAATAACTGTGCTGTCCATTTGTTATATTGTGATTTCTTAGACTTCTGAATCTCATTTGCACATATTATATAGTAGACCTTGCAATTTCAAAACGTTACATGGCAGTAGTGTATAGCCTACTGTGTGTTGACTAGCTAGATAGTCTTATGTTGCACCGTAGAAATTGTTAATACTGTAAATATTGTACTTATTACTAGGGGTGTAACGGTATGTGTATTTGTATCGAACCGTTTCGGTACGGGGGTTTCGGTTCAGTTCGAAGGTGTACCGAACGAGTTTTCACATGGACATATTAAGTAACATACCGCACGTTCTGTAAACAATGCAATGCTCACCGAGGCACAACACACAGCATGCTAGCAACGACCGGGCTACGATAGACTGACCATACGTCCTCTTTCCGGGCGGAGTTTCTTAAATGCCTCAAATGTCCGGCATTTTGAGTTAGGGTTCCGTGTATTATCAATGTACGTTAAGGGTTAAGAAGGGGTTAAAAACAAAACAAATTGTGCGCGTAGCAGCATTCGTGAGGGAGGGGCAAAGACAGAGAGCGCGAGAGAGTTATGATAAACGTGCATGCGTCGCCAGGCTCTGCTTTTTAGCCATAGATTTATCAGATTACATTTTTTATTATCTATAGCAGGGGTGTCAAAAGTGTGCCCCGGAGGCCATTTGCGGCCCACAGCTAACGTTTTAAAGGCCCACGACACATTGTAAAAATACTATTAAAATCAACAAAAACATAACAAAAGTGAAATAAAAAAGCTTAAAGGTTGAATGTAATTTAGAAAAAGTTGCAATGTTGACTAATAAAACAAAGCTGTTTTTTTTTCTTTCAAACTGTCATTGCTCTAAACATAATATTGAATCAAAATCAATGTTATTATGAATTATTGACCTATCCAAGGTTCCGATTACTTCACATCAAATATTCCACTAAGAAAAATATTTTTGGTGGAAGATTTTACAAATTTGGTAAATAAATAACCAAAAAATGTATATTTTGTTGTTTTCTTCCTGTACCGAAAATGAACCGAACTGTGACCTCTAAACCGAGGTACGTACCGAACCGAAATGTTTGTGTACCGTTACACCCCTACTTATTACACATCACATGTTTGATTGTAACGTGCATCTTAGTTGTTGTTTTCATTACCAAATTTGGAGGTGTTAAAAATCACCATGAAAAATCGCTAATCAGTAGCATGTCCAATATAAATTAGCATCGAGCGAGCACATTTTGATTAGTGGAGCTTACTGTACGTTCAAGTATTTTCTATCAGGCATACATGCTTTGTTGGCATAGAAAATTACAACAACAAGAGGCAGTCCGACTCAGTCCCTCTTGAGTGCTGCTTGAGTGCTTGTTTGCCCACCAAGTGTTTGAGCCGGCCAAGTCTGCAACCGGACGGGACGTCACGTGCAACAAAGGTATCAAATACTGCACCGTTTGATTTTATGTGAATTGATACCGAGTAGAATTCTGAATTCAGTCGGTGATGATAAAAGTACAGATTGGTACCCATCCCTACACAGGTGTGAACATGAGTGTGAATTACCGTTTGTCTATGTGTTCTGTGATATCAGCTGGGATAAACTCCAGCTCACCTGTGACCTGGAATAGGATACATGGTGAAAAAAAAAAAAAGGAATTATATTTGGTCAGCCTCAGCAACTGCTCAGCTGCTATATTATTGATCTTGAAAACATAAAAACTGCTTATTGTGTTTTGGCCATAATACTTGTTTGTAGACATCACGCCTACAATTACTAGCGTTCTGTCAGTAATCCTCTGACTTGTTGCAAAGCACATCTCTTAGCTCAACTATTGTCAGGTTGGCACATAAATAAAATAAAGAAAACTGCTGGGAGAATTTTGCAATTTTGTGTTTTTTATTGTAGTGGTATTTGTGTATAGTGGACAGATCCTGTGGGGTTTTAAAGGAAGAAGACTTGAATGTGGTGTCTGTACAGTGTGGCCGCCTGAGGGCCACAGGGCTGGATAGGTTCTATGTCACAGCATCCACATCCCATGCAGCTCTAATGACACAACAAATGCTGTAAAGGGGGATTACGCAGGTTTACACGGCCCCTCAAAGCACCTCCACTTTAGGCTTGCTCACCAAGCCTCATTATCTTGGAGTTGTGTTTGTGTAGTGGGTTAGGTCATGCAGGCACTGAGAGGAAGGACTTTTTTCCCCACTTGCTATTCTTAGTACTCAAGTGCAACAGACCTACTTAGTTAGTTCAAACCACAAGTGTTGTGTACATTTTGTTTTAAATTGATACAACTTTGATCAAAAGAGACATGTGATTTTTTTAGGTTTGTCCAATGAAATAGAATATAAGTCTTCTAATTCTTAATATGATAATAATAATGCATACTTGCCAACCCTCCCGATTTTCCCGGGAGACTCACGAATTTCAGTGCCCCTCCCGAAAATCTCCCGGGGCAACCATTCTCCCGAATTTCACCCGATTTCCAGCCGGACAACAATATTGGGGCGTGCCTTAGAGGCACTGCCGTTAGCGTCCTCTACAACCTGTCGTCACGTCCGCTTTTCCTCCAAACAAACAGCGTGCCGCGGCTTTTGCACACACTTAAGTGAATGCAAGGCATAATTGATCAACAGCCATACAGGTCACACTGACGGTTGCCGTATAAACAACTTTAACACTGTTACAAATATGCGCCACACTGTGAACCCACACCAAACAAGAATGACAAACACATTTCGGAGGTCTCAAGGTTGGCAAGTATGTAATAATGTGGCGTTATTTTTACAAAATACGCAAACCTAAAAAACTTATTTGTCAATGTTTTTTTAAAAGGCTTAAGTTAACATAGCTGTATACATTTTATATAAAAAAATATATGGAGATAGTAGAGATGCCGATATTTGCCTTTTTTAACTGATCTCTACTGCGGCTGTGACCCGGTGTTTACATGTAGTCACGTGAAAGATTCCTCCAAAAGGGATGCACGCTCTGGGAGTGAAGTAAAGTGAATTATATTTATATAGCGCTTTTCTCTTGTGACTCAAAGCACTTTTACATAGTGAAACCCAATATCTAAGTTACATTTTTTTAAAGCAGTGTGGGTGGCACTGGGAGCAGGTGGGCAAAGTGTCTTGCCCAAGGACACAACGGCAGTGACTAGGATGGCGGAAGCGGGGATCGAACCTGGAACCCTCAAGTTGCTGGCACGGCCACTCTACCCAACCGAGCTATACCGCCCAACATCTTTCCATATTCTTTGTTACACAAATGCAGGAGTTGCATGGAATCCGGGAGGGTGCATGTCTTGCTGGAACACTGGCTTGAAATTGAGATTTAGCTGCAATGAACACATTTTCTATCCACGGTCCATAGGTTAGATGTGGTGGAAAATAAACTTTTTCCAAGTAATAGTATCACTGGAGGACCAGGGGAAAGGGAATGGCTAAGCATACCACACACACACCGAGCAGGACGACACAAGAAGCTAACCACTAAACTACTAACGCTTTAATGTAGAGTAGGGGTGATCGATCCAGATGTCGATACTATCGATACCTAGTATACAGGTGGACCTAAAAAATTTTAAACATTGTGCAAAGGTTTGTTTATGCCAGCAATTAGATTCACTAAGTGAAACTGATATATGGCAAAGGCTCACAATGTGCAACTCAAGATATTTCAAGACATCTATTTATTTAGTGAAGTGAAGTGAAGTGAATTATATTTATATAGCGCTTTTTCTCTATTGACTCAAAGCGCTTTACATAGTGAAACCAAATATCTAAGTTACATTTAAACCAGTGTGGGTGGCACTGGGAGCAGGTGGGTAAAGTGTCTTGCCCAAGGACACAACAGCAGTGACCAGGATGGCGGAAGCGGGGATCGAACCTGGAACCCTCAAGTTGCTGGCACGGCCACTCTACCAACCGAGCTATACCGTCCGTAATTTTGATAATTATGGCTTACAGCTTATGAAAACCTCAAATCGAAAATTTCAGAGCATTTTGAGTTTTCAAAAACTAAACCACGATCATCAAAATTATTTAAAAAAACAAAGCTTGACATATTTCACTTTGCATGTAACAAGTTTATTTTATGTATTAGTTTCACATTTGAAGTTGATTTGCTCAAATGAATGGATTTTTTTTTCCCGTTTCACCTGGCATATCAGTTTTTGTTTTGGGGCTGGAAAGGGCACATTATTTTGCAGTGCATTGTGGGTGCCGGATAGCCATTTTTGCAGGGCATAGGTTTTGTTTACATGGCTGTACTGTACAGTATCCGCGGTAATGTGAAAGAGAGCAACAAACTGGATTTAAATGGATTGTACAAATAAAAAAAATCATTGGAACGGTACACAGACAAACTGTACCCTATTACAAAGGCTCGCTACCTCAAAAAAAATAAGTACAACTGGTGGAATTGATTCGTATGAACTCGTCCAATGGACAAGAGATTTGAGTAAGCTGCTGCCATTGTCGAAGCCAAACTTGTCTATATACACTATATTGCCAAAATTATTTGGCCACCCATCCAAATGATCAGAATCGGGTGTCCTAATCACTTGGCCCGGCCACAGGTGTATAAAATCAAGCTTTTAAAGGCCTACTGAAATGATTTTTTTTAATTTAAACGGTAATAGCAGATCCATTCTATGTGTCATACTTGATCATTTCGCGATATTGCCATATTTTTGCTGAAAGGATTTAGTAGAGAAAATCGACGATAAAGTTCGCAACTTTTGCTCGCTGATAAAAAAAAGCCTTGCCTGTACCTGAAGTAGCGTGACGTCAGAGGAGGTAATATCCTCACAATTTTCCTTTGTTTACAATGGAGCGAGAGAGATTCAGACCGAGAAAGTGACGATTACCCCATTAATTTGAGCGAGGATGAAAGATTCGTAGATGAGGAACGTTACAGTGAAGGACTTGAGAGGCAGTGATGGACGTATCTTTTTTCGCTCTGACCGTAACTTAGGTACAAGCTGGCTCATTGGATTCCACACTCTCTCCTTTTTCTATTGTGGATCACGGATTTGTATTTTAAACCACCTCGGATACTATATCCTCTTGAAAATGAGAGTCGAGCACGCGAAATGGACATTTAAAGTGACTTTTATCTCCACGACAATACATCGGTGACACACTTAGCTACTGAGCTAACGTGATAGCATCGTTCTCAAATGAAGATAGAAACAAAAGACATAAACCCCTGACTGGAAGGATGGACAGAAGATCAACAATACTATTAAACCATGTACATGTAACTACACGGTTAAAAATTCTCAGCCTGGTAAGGCTTCACAATGCTGTTGCTAATGACGCTAAGGCTAATTTAGCAACTTAGCAACCGGACCTCACAGAACTATGTACTCTCTCCTTTTTCTATTGTGGATCACGGATTTGTATTTTAAACCACCTCGGATACTATATCCTCTTGAAAATGAGAGTCGAGCACGCGAAATGGACATTTAAAGTGACTTTTATCTCCAAGACAATACATCGGTGACACACTTAGCTACTGAGCTAACGTGATAGCATCGTTCTTAAATGAAGATAGAAACAAAATAAATAAACCCCTGACTGGAAGGATAGACAGAAGATCAACAATACTATTAAACCATGTACATGTAACTACACGGTTAAAAATTCTCAGCCTGGTAAGGCTTAACAATGCTGTTGCTAACGACGCTAAGGCTAATTTAGCAACTTAGCAACCGGACCTCACAGAACTATGATAAAAACATTAGCGCTCCACCTACGCCAGCCAGCCCTCATCTTCCCATCAACAGCCGTGCTCACCTGCGTTCCAGCGATCAACGGCGTGACGAAGGACTTCATCCGTGGGTTTGGCGGCAAGCATCGGCTAGGCGTCTGCTATCAGGGTAAGTAGTCCTTGTTGTGTTGCTGTAAGTATTATACTTAGCCGCTAAGACACCGATCGATCCCACCTACAACGTTCTTCTTTGCAGCCTCCATTGTTCATTAAACAAATTGCAAAAGATTCACCAACACAGATGTCCAGAATACTGTGGAATTTTGTCGAAGAAAACAAGAGGTTTTTGTATCGGGTCCGATGGGGTCCAACCACTTCCGTGGATTTTGTGACGTCACGCGCATAAATCATATCCAAAGGAGTTTTTCAACCGGAAGTGTGGCGGGAATTTTAAAATTGCACTTTATAAGTTAACCCGGCCGTATTGGCATGTGTTTCAATGTTAAGATTTCATCATTGATATATAAACTATCAGACTGCGTGGTCTGTAGTAGTGGCTTTCAGTAGGCCTTTTAAGCATGGAGACTGTTTCTACAAACATTTGTGAAAGAATGGGCCGCTCTCAGGAGCTCAGTGATTTCCAGCGTGGAACTGTCATAGGATGCCACCTGTGCAACATAACCAGTCGTGAAATTTCCTCGCTCCGAAATATTCCAAAGTCAACTGTCGGTTTTGTTATGAGACAATGGAAGAGTTTGGGAACAACAGGACTGCATTGTGTCAAGTGTGAAATTTGGTGGAGGAGGAATTATGGTGTGTTTTTTTTTTTTCAGGAGTTGGGCTTGGCCCCTTATTTCCAGTGAAAGGAACTTTGAATGAATGCTCCAGGATATCAGTTTGGAGCGGGCCCCTTCGTCTTCCAACATGACTGTGCACCAGTGCACAAAGCAAGGTCCATAAAGACATGGATGACAGAGTCTGATGTGAATGAACTTGACTGGCCTGCACAGAGTCCTGACCTGAACCCGATAGAATACCTTTGGGATGAATTAGAACGGAGACTAAGAGCCAAGCTATCTCGACCAACATCAGTGTGTGACCTCACCAATGCGCTTTTGGAAGAATGGCCGAAAATTCCTATAAACACACTCCGCAACCTTGTGGACAGCCTTCCCAGAAGAGTTGAAGCTTTAATAGCTGCAAAAGGTGGACCGACATAATCTTGAGCCCTATGGGTTAGGAATGGGATGGCACTTCGAGTTCATATGTGAATTAAGGCAGGTGGCCAAATACTTTTGGCAATATAGTGTTGTGGAGGTTGCCCTCCAGTGGGTTCCTCAGACCACCGCACACTGCCACAAGAGCCCGGATCAGGGTTACAACACTGTTTTATTTCCATTTCAAAGTGCTCGTGCTTTGCTTTTCAGCCAAATGTTTTTCTGCGTCCGTCTCTCGCTCGCTCTCTCTCTCTCTCTCTCGCTCCCACTCCAGCTCCAACAGCGTGTCTCAATCCGGTTGCTGCTAATAAAGGCGACAGGTGATTAGATAACAAGGTCCACCTGGGCCATCCACTCACCTGTCGCTGTCTTCGAGGCCGGTCCTGGCACACCCCGTTCCGCGGGAGGCCCGCAGGCCACGCCCCCCTCCACAAGTGTATTTTGTCAACGGTGAACAATTTCAGAATGAAAAGTCTGTTAAGGCTCATTGTCCTCCATTCAAATTGCGCATCATCTACGGCTTTCATCTCTTATGTGTTCGAGATGGAGTGAGGGTGCCCAGCCTCATTTCATAAAGCAGGTTTCCCGGAGAAAACAAGTCCATTATTACTTTTAAATACTTTGATCACCGTTCTACTGCTCCAAAAATAATACTGATTCATTTTTGTGCTTAATCAAGACTTGAAGTAAACAGACAACATGCTTTCTTCCAAACGACGGTACGTTTTCGCCCGCAGCTATCTTGGCTAACACTAACTGCTATGTGCGTGACTGAATAAAACATGATTTTGATTCAAAATTACCAGTCTGAAAATGCAGTGAACGAACATGCACCAGGTGATGGCGTTAAAAGTCATGTTTGATTGTCTCACGGCTGCTATCCAGACTATTCGCCGTCTCTTCATAGTCCGATTTCCTTTGGCTTTGCTTTCAAGCTGGAAATGAAAAAACATTTAACCAGATCCCTTTTTTTTCCCTGAAGCAATCGTGACCAGGATTGTGGCAGTTAATGATGTTGCACGTTCGCGCCATGTTTTGAACTTGTTAAAGAAAAAAACTAATCTCAATCACAAATAAGCGATTCAGAATCCAGCAATACAATGTGTTTCCACGTTAAGCCCTATTGTTTACAAACACAGGGAATATGTATTTGGATACAGGAAGACTATGAGGGCAAAAACCCAAATGATTTACTGTAAATGGGAACCAATAGTAGTTTTTGCTTTTGTTTAGTTATTGTGCACCAGCCACTTTATTTTGTTAAAAAAAAATCATGCAGCGTTCAATACCACATGTGATTTACGACAATACCAGCACTTGCTAAATTTAATAAGATAGGCTTTATAAAAATGTGTTATTGTGTTAATTTTAGTTACTTGCTGTACAACATTTTCAGTTCTATAACCCAGTGTTTTTCAACCTTTTCTGAGCCAAAGCAAATTTTTTTTCACTGAAAAAACACCAGGGCACACCCCCAGCAGAAAACAAACAATGAAACAATAAAATATATAGGCCAAATAATAATTTGTCGTTGCTATAGAGTTGTCCACTGCAAAAGGGCCTTACCTAAAAAAATAAATGAACATTTTCTGAAAAAAATGAATTATATTTAAATATATGTACGGGTCTCGGAAGGTTAAGTTCCATTTTAAAGCCATTTGATAAGCAGTTTTCCCAGCTCACCCATAAAAATATGTTATTCCATGTTTTGTAAGCACTTTTTGTTAAAAAATAAATACGTCTGTGCAGGTTTAAATCTATTTAAAGCCTGTGCGGACAAGAGAAAAGCAGGTTGGGTTATTACAGTTCTGATGAGAGTGAGACCACCTACTGTGGTTGCCAGATTGGCAGATATCCCCCATGGAGAAGATGCATGTCTCAAGGCCACCACCCGCACCATGGTGACCACTACTGGATTTGATGTACATGCTGAATATTCTCTGAGGGCTAATCTCAGCCATGAGAGCTGCCACCTTCTAATGGTGATCCAACATGTGGACACACGTGTCCGACGTGTTTATGGTTACAGTATTATTTCATAGTCCTTCAGTTTCTCATGTTTACAAGCTTGTATGGAAAAAAAAAACATTCACCACACTGACAACAATAACGTTTATTTAATGATATGGAGAGAGAGTTATTTGACAGCTACGGTCTGATTTATGTCAGGAGAAGGGCGGAGAAAGCAACGTGTTTTAATCTCAGCAAACAAAGGTGTTGTGTCGCTTTTTCTCCCTCTTTTGTCTACCTGTACCTGAAAGGGGGAGAGGTGTTGGCTTTTTGCACGGCTTTTGTCCCGTGGCCAGCAGAATGGCCTTCTTGGAAACCTGAGCGAGCAGGTGGAGGAGCCGTCACCAGCATCGGGTTCCATAGTACTTTCTCCATTAGTATTTACGTTTTGTTGATTTGCAGAAAGAGACATGTACACCTTTTCTCTATCATCACTCACTCATCACTACCAGCATTATGGCTTTCTTTTCTTACTGTACATTAATGGTTTTCGGTGGTGTTCATTACGTCACCATTTTTAGCCTTGAATGTACAGTTAGAGACGGCGTGGCGGGGTTGGGAGAGTGGCCGTGCCAGCAACCTGAGGGTTCCTGGTTCTACCAACCTCGTCACGTCCGTTGTGTCCTTGAGCAAGACACTTCACCCTTGCTCCTGATTGGTCGTGGTTAGGGTCTTGCATGGCAGCTCCCGCCATCAGTGTGTGAATGTGTGTGTGAATGGGTAAATGCGGAAATGGTGTCAAAGCGCTTTAGTATAACCCATAACCCATTAGTCTAAAAATGTACAAGTGTATTTTTAATCCAAGTTTGCTTGTCTTTAATCACAAAAGTCTCAAAGGGCTGCGCAAGCCATAACGACATCCTCGCCTCAGATCCAACATCAGGGCGAGAAAAAAACTCAACCCAATGGGGACAACGAGAAATCTTGGAAGGGACCGCAGATGTGGGGACCCTCCTTTGGGTGACCGGTGCTATAGATGCCGAGTGGATACAGTTAATAACGTGAGAGTCCAGTTCATAGTGAGGCCAGCTTGCATGTAGACAACAAGTCCGTAGCGCAGAGACGTCACCAACTGATGCATAGATTAGTGGTCCATCCCGAGTCCCAAATTGGACCCAGACTTAAAGGGAAACTTCGGTTTTTTTCAACCTGGGCCCTGTTTTCATAATTTTTTCTGTATATGTGAGTGCTGGATAAAACATTTTTTGAGGTCGCGCCAGTATTGAGCAGGGCAGGCAGCCTCCAGCCCAGCTAACGCTCGTACACAGGGCAACTGGCTCTCGTCAAAATTCGGCCTATAAACATGCATTTTTTTCACACTGACAGGCTCAGATAGTTACAATGAGTGTCCGACAACATACTAGAAAGGAGAAATTAACGTATGTCTCTACCTTTAGCTGGAGATCGCTGTTTGTTGTGAGCAGTGTCCAAATCTCACCACGCTACAAATCTCGTTCCGAAATCTCGCGATAACTCGCGACAAAACACCGGTGGAAAAACAGTTACCTGACTGAGGTGAAGAGAGATGACTGAAGTGATTTTCTGTTGGATTACCGAAGTAATCTTCGGTAATCCAACAGAAAATCACTTCAGTCTGTTGGATTACCGAAGTAATCTTCGGTAATCCAACAGAAAATCACTTCAGTCATCTCTCTTCACCTCAGTCAGGTAACTGTTTTTCCACCGGTGTTTTGTCGCGAGTTATCGCGAGATTTCGGAACGAGATTTGTAGCGTGGTGAGATTTGGACACTGCTCACAACAAACAGCGATCTCCAGCTAAAGGTAGAGACATACGTTAATTTCTCCTTTCTAGTATGTTGTCGGACACTCATTGTAACTATCTGAGCCTGTCAGTGTGAAAAAAATGCATGTTTATAGGCCGAATTTTGACGAGAGCCAGTTGCCCTGTGTACGAGCGTTAGCTGGGCTGGAGGCTGCCTGCCCTGCTCAATACTGGCGCGACCTCAAAAAATGTTTTATCCAGCACTCACATATACAGAAAAAATTATGAAAACAGGGCCCAGGTTGAAAAAAACCGAAGTTTCCCTTTAAACAAGTTGAAAAACTTATTCGGGTGTTACCATTTAGTGGTCAATTGTACGGAATATGTACTTCACTGTGCAATCTACTAATAAAAGTTTCAATCAATCAATCAAACAGCTAGCGCTTCCTCCGTGGAAGCTGATCTGTGGCCACATCATAACCTCTCCACGCAGGAGAGGGGGGCAGAGCAGAAAAGAGAGACGGCAGATCAACTGGTCTAAAAAGGGGTCTATTTAAAGGCTAGGGTGTATACATGAGTTTTAAGATGGGACTTAAATGCTTCTACTGATGTAGCATCTCTAACTGAGTACTGGAGCCCGAATAGAAAACGCTCTATAGCCCGCAGACTTTTTTGGGGCTCTGGGAATCACTAATAAGCCGGAGTTCTTAGAACGGGCATAATTGTATTGTCATGTTAAGTTTGGCTTTAGTTACGTTCACACTTAAGGTCATTCTGATTGATATTTTTTCATGCTTGTGTGATTTCTTTTTTAAATACGACCCAGATCTCTTTTTTATGCATATCCGATGCAACGTGGTTCTTAACCTTGTTAGAGGTACCGAATCCTACCAGTTTCATATGCGCATTCACCGAACCCTTCTTTAGTGAAAAAAAAAGAAATACATTTTTCAAATTCAAGACTCCAGACATCACATTGTTCACAAAACAAAACCAACACAGTGCATGAACTCACAACAAATTACACACCTGCAAATCAGTGTGACTTCTGCTGTTGCCTTTGAGAGACCAGTTCAGATATGCATGGCTTCACCTTGGCAAGTGCCACTAATGTCATTTTCACAGCAAAGTCTGTTCCTTTTCTTCGTTTTTATGTCCAGCATCCTCGAAAAGGATTGCTCGCAAAGATATGTTGTAACAAATGGTATAAAAAATCCCAGGGCTTTCTTGGCAATAACTGGATACTTTTCCATTTGTCGACACCAAAACGTTGAGACCGTTGTTGTTCTGAAGAGTTGCTGTTGAACCTGGCTCTGTTGAATTTCAATGATTTCGTCGAGGTATTCATCATTGACATTTGCTGTTTCAACAGCAAACATGAACGGCTGTCTCACCCATGCTGGATATGACTATCTTGTAGGGAAATATCCGTCGAGAGACTTTGCAAGCTCATCTAAGTGCGTGGCAATTGTTTGCTTCAGTTCCATGGGTACATAAATGTCTCCGATTTCAGACACATCTTTGATCTTAAAAAAAAAGTTTTTGTTATTGTCATTGTAAGTGGGCCAAAACACTTATATTAGAAAATAATCTCATGGAAATGACTGGTGCCATTTGATTATAAAAATAAAACATTTATCTTGTTATTTAGTCAGGTTTGGAACAGGTGTGTTGCTGGTGTGGCCACAGTGCATGTGCACGTCTGACGTCGCTCACATGTGCTCAACTGAATGCTCAAGGAGTTTTTGCGTTTGCTCAGACATATGGAAAATTAGAGGGAACATTGTTTGGGGGTATCCATAATACGCCGATAGGGAGAAGTTTTAATTTACACGATGAGTCGGCTGTGTCTTGACCTCCACGGCGGAGGCTCCGCCGAACCCCTGAGGCCGGCTCACCGAACCCCTAGGGTTCGATCGAACCCAGGTTAAGAACCACTGAACTAGAGTCAGAACATTTGGGCTTTGTTCATCCATGCAGACTGGACACTGGCCGAGAGTTAGTGGGCGACCGAGGGTGGAGTCGGCTCCCTTGGTTGCTTTGTTGGGTCTGCTCCTGTCTCTGGCCATGCTCCCCCTACCCCAGCAGACGATGGCGTGGGACACCGCAGAGGCCACCACAGTGTATATGTTTATTTATTTATTTTTGTAGCTGTATGTATAAATAGCTGGTTGCATCAGTTCTGCTCTTTTAATGTCCTTTGTGTTCTTTGATATTTCCCTCGTTTACACATGCTTTTTGTGTGCTATGGCTATGAGGTTTTTTTTTCCTTGGCCTCAGTCTGGACACCCTCTCCAGGGGCCCAGGCTTAGACTGAATTTTTTTTCTTTTTCTCACCCCCCCTCCCTTCCCCTGTTTCTCACCTATTTTGTAAGGGGCACCGGAAGTTGGCAGACCCGTCAGCGATCCTGTTCTGTCTCCCTGTAATGTTTGTCAGCTCTTGAATGGGATTGTGCTGAAAATCTTAATTTCCCCTCGGGGCTTAATAAAGTATTTCTGATTCTGATTCTGACGCATTTAGACATTCACACCCTTTCGATTATATTTTTTCCGCAGTCGTATTTTCAGGTTGGGGTAATCCCCTCGTCTCGTATGTCATTTTTCATGTTGCCTGTTTTTGTGCTGCGGTTGTTGCTATAGTGAATGCTATGTTTCTTCTTTGATTTGTTTGGTCACGTTTTTTCAAGCGAAATTTTGGGCTTGAAGGACTAAAGAGTCTGGATCGCTAGTGGGACAAAATAGTTGAAACGTGGAAGGCAGCTATGGCGACGTGACCCCAAGATGCAGCAGACGGGAGACAGAAAGAGAGTGAAATAATATTTTTAACATAACAAAAGAAAATGCACTCACAAGGAGGTAGGAAAACACAACTAGGAGTAGAAAAAAGGAACAAAAGAAGGCAAGTGCAAGTAATTAGGGCACAAGACACGGAACTTCTTTTGTTTAAAGCATTAGGCACAGCAAGGAAGTGCATACCAATTGACAATGAACCAACGCTGTCAGGGAAAAAGCGCCGGACTGACAGCACTAGGAAGTGAAAATACAAAATAAGAGCACAGGACAGTAACTGGGGAAAAACCAAACATAAGTCCAAAACAGTCACACAGAGGGGTCAAAACTGTTCAGTGTCTGATTTTTTGAAATCTTTAAGTGTGGAGTCTTTAACAGAAGAAAAAAATAACTTCAGATTTAGAGATGTTCCAAACATGCGTTGTACGCCGCTCTACTTTACAGTGAATGCACACTGCCTTTTATTAGGAGTGAATGCAAGAGCCGTATAATGAGAGAGGAGTTGTGGGGCTTCACTTTGCTAAAACTGACTTGTAACTCTACCTTGAGGAGCGTCGCCGCGCAGGAGAGTATTTGTACCTGTTGACAAGGCACACCTTTGTCACGATCACATGGTCAGTTCACCACTGTGGGAATGAGCGTCGCGATACAGTCAGTTAGCCTTCAGAGGATTCTATAGAGTTAGAAGGAGCCCAGAAATCCCAGGGAAGAAGTGTTTGCATTATTAAAAGTAGGGATGTTCCGACCAGGGTTTTTTGCTGTCGATTCCGATACCGATCATCAATGATTGAGATCGGCTGATACAAATACCGATATAGATCACATGTATTAACTGTACATTAAAATACAAATAAAAATACAAAATATATATATATATATATATATGTGATGAGGTGGCAACTTGTCCAGGGTGTACCCCGCCTTCCGCCCGAATGCAGCTGATATAGGCTCCGGCACCCCCGCGACCCCGAACGGGACAAGCGGTAGAAAATGGATGGATGGATATATACACTATATTGCCAAAAGTATTTGGCCACCCATCCAAATGATCAGAATCAGGTGTCCTAATCACTTGGCCCGGCCACAGGTGTATAAAACCAAGCACTTAGGCATGGAACTGTTTCTACAAACATTTGTGAAAGAATGGGCCGCTCTCAGCAGCTATTAGGCTTATTTTTTGCGGGGCCCTACACACAGCATGTGATTTTGATTGATTGAGACTTTTATTATTAGATTGCACAATTCCGTACAATTGACCACTAAATGGTAACACCCAAATAAGTTTTTCAACTTGTTTAAGTCGGGGTCCACGTTAATTTAATTCATGGTACAAATATATACTATCAGCACAATACAGTCATCACACAAGTTAATCATCAGAGTATATACATTGAATTATTTACATTATTTACAATCCGGGGGGTGGGATGGGGAGGGGGTTTGGGCGGGGGGTTAGGTTTGGTTGATATCAGCACTTCAGTCATCAACAATAATATCATCTAAAATGGACATTGAAACAGTGTAGGTCTGACTTCGTAGGATATGTACAGCGAGCAGTGAACATAGTGAGCTCAGAAAGCATAAGAACAAGTATATACATTTGATTATTTACATTTGATTAATTACAATCCGGGGAAGTGGGATGTGGTGGGGGGAGGGTGTTAGTCTAGGGTGGTAGTTGTCTGGAGGTTTTGGAGGGTAGAGATGCACTTTCTTTTACACCTGTTGGGAGTACATTCCATATTGATGTGGCATAGAAAGAGAATGAGTTAAGACCTTTGTTAGATTGGAATCTGGGTTTAACATGGTTTGTGGAGCTCCCCCTGGTGTTGTGGTTATGGCGATCATTTACGTTAAGGAAGTAGTTTGACATGTACTTCGGTATCAGGGAGGTGTAGCGGATTTTATAGACTAGGCCAGGGGTGGGCAATTAATTTTTACCGGGGGCCGCATGAGCTACCCGAGCACTGCTGGAGGGCCACATCGACAATATTTCAATTAAATTTTGCTCAATATTATTTTTGATATATACCGTAAGATAAATAATAATAATAATAATTAATAATAATAGTAATACTTCAACATAGTGTGTGTAACAGCATTCCATGACTAATATAAATAAATTAACATTAATAATAAATGACAGTAAAATAAGCACACGTATGACTGAGGAGTCATAGCGTAACTTTGTGTGGTGTTTGAGTTGTCCGACTTTTTGTGTGGCCATAAACGCACCAGTGGTTTAGTGCTATGCGTGTTGGTGACAGATGACAAGTTGGTTTTGGCCTGGTTTGTACGGCAGAAAAGGACTAGTTTTTCGAGATAGAATTGTTTTACTCATGTTTTTGGTGTGGTTATGTCCGAATATAAACAGTTTTGCTCAATAAAGTGATCGATATAATTCCTGTCCTCGAAGCATCTCGATAGACGTTACAATAATTGAACGGTGTTCAATTGAACGGTGTTGTAAACGGTGTTGACGAACACCGTTAGGGCCGCTTGTTGTCACTGTCACTCAAAGTTGCATTGCAAAATTCCATAGAATAAATATGTTTATGTTGTTTAGAATTCAGATGGGATTTGATTTGGTGCGCGGCATACACTTGCTGCGCGCAGCGGACGCTTGAGCAGTGCGCAATTGCGCAGGCACGCACCTTCAATCAATCAATCAATCAATCAATCAGCTTTATTTGTCCATTCTTACATGTACAAGACACATAAGAACTGAAATTACATTTTCGGCACAATCCCGCTAAGAGCAGACATACGTTACAGGGAGACAAGACGGGACCGCCAACGGATCAGCCTCACTTAGGCGCTCCTTAAAAAGGTGGGAAAAAGGTGACATTGGGGAAGGGGGGAAGTAAAAAAAATATCAGTCTGAGGCTGGACCCTCAGGAATGGTCCAGACTGAGTCCGAGGAAAAAAACCTCACATAGCATGGCACACATAAACATGGTACATGTAATCACAACAACTCGCAACAGAGTCATCCAACAGGGCTTTGGAGGCCGGCAGCTGCTGTTGAGCGCTGCTCAGCCCCCACAACCCCGGAGGAATTAAGCAGTGGTGAAGGCGTTGATTTGGGGAGGGGTGTGTGCGTGCATGTATGCCCAATTAACTTGGGTGAGATGTTGGAATTGTCTTTATGGGCCGAGGCCGGCCCCAAGAGTTCAAAAGTTCAAGAGTCCGACCCAGGTGCTTTTGAAAAAAAGGGAAAGGTCAAAAGCGTCCATCTTTGAGGAGTCCTCAGGGGAGTGTTTTCAAACAGCCTGTTCCTCAAGGCCATTCGAGGGAGTCAAATCGTAGATTAAGATGTTGTTTTTTCTTCGAGCAGTCAAAACAATGACATTCCTGCTCTGTATGCTGGCTCTGACAATTCCAATTTATTCTTTCTATAACTTCATCAAGATGGAATCTACCTTGCGATTCAAATCAGCAATCGCTCCAGTCTGTGATCCCACAGCACGACCCAATCCTTCCATTGCGTTGAACAGCCTGTTGGCCCCTTGAGTGGCTGCCATCGTCTTCCGAATTTGACGATACACCAGAGCAATGCCCAGCCCAATCAGCAAATGCCCTGCGATCACAGCTCCAAATAGGTAGATGTCTTCCACGTCCTCGATGGAAAGGACTGAGAGGCACATGATTCTCCAAGTATTCCAGGAATCTCTCACGTACCCCGCAGCAATGGTTCCATCAGGGCAGCCAGGCTCCCCCGAACCTCTTTTCCTTGTCGAAAAGACTGTGTCAATTGCGTCGAGAGTCCAGTTGATCAAATTCATTTTGATGTTTAGATTTGAGGACAGCTCAAGAAAAGAGGCTTCAAAATAGTTCAGACAAGACAAAAACAAAGAGAGCAAGCAGGGAAGGAGGGAGCGGAGAAAAATGCGACCGCCCTCACCAGAGGCAAGACAGAAAAAAAAAAAAAAAAATAAAAAAAAAAATAGGCCTTAGAGGGGACGTTGCTTTGCAGTTCATGTGTTGTTGAAAACACGCCATTCCTCATCAACTTTTCTCTTTTTGGCGTCTCGGGTGTAAACCGTGCATCACTTGTCGCTGCATGTGCACCTTCACTCGCAGGTTACACACGGACACACGCCCTTAAATAATACTTTTCAAAATAAAAGCAGCACAGTTGTATTGCGCGCAGGACATAGATGTTTTTTCAATTTTATTTTGTAATTGCAGCTGTTCACATTCACTCACAACCATGCACACGCATACGTCCACACGGAAGTAATACAAATAACGATTTTCAAAACAAAAGCAGCAACGTTGTATTGCACACTCGACATAGATACTTTTTAAAATTTATTTTGTAATTTATAATTGGCGTCACGCGGGCCGGACAGGGACGCACAAAGGGCCGGATGCGGCCCGCGGGCCGCAGAATGCCCAGGTCTGGACTAGGCTCAGTGCAAGTTGTTTTACTCTGTCCTCCACCCTGAGCCAGCCCACTTTGCAGAAGTGGGTAGGAGTGATCTGCATTAAAGGAGGGGCGGTGCGGTGTGAAATGAATCGCAATGTTCCTCAACTAGTTAAGCAAACAAATAGACCATGATCATTAATTATTACTCTCCAAAAATATTAATTAACGTTATTAGTCCTCAGTCTTCCAACTTTGTCTCATACAATCAACTACAGTGTTTTGTGTTTTCGTACGTTGTTGCATCTCATTATCATGTAGTTCATCTTTTGGGGAAATGTAATACGGTTATCTAACAACCAAAGCCTATTTGATAACTTTAGGATAAACTGCATGTACAGTTGCGATCAAAAGTTTACATACACTTGTAAAGAAAATAATGTCATGGCTGTCTTGAGTTTTCAGTAATTTCTACAACTCTTATTTTATTGTGATTGAGTGATTGGAGCACATACTTGTTGGTCACAAAAACATTCATGAAGTTTGGTTCGTTTATGAATTTATTATGGGTCTACTGAAAAGGTGACCAAATCTGCTGGGTCAAAAGTATACATACAGCAATGTTAATATTTGGTTACATGTCCCTTGGCAAGTTTCACTGCAATAAGGCACTTTTGGTAGCCATCCACAAGCTTCTGGCAAGCTCCTGGTTGAAATTTTGACCACTTCTCTTGACAAAATTGGTGAAGTTCAGCTAAATGTGTTGGTTTTCTGACATGGACTTGTTTCTTCAGCATTGTCCACACGTTTAAGTCAGTACTTTGGGAAGGCCAATCCAAAACCTTAATTCTAGCCTTATTTAGCCATTCCTTCACCACTTTTGACGTGTGTTTTGGGTCATTGTCCTGTTGGAACACCCAACTGCGCCCAAGACCCAACCTCTGGGCTGATGATTTTAGGTTGTCCTGAAGAATTTGGAGGTAATCCTCCTTTTTCATTGTCCCATTTACTCTCTGTAAAGCACCAGTTCCATTGGCAGCAAAACAGGCCCAGAGCATAACACTACCTTAGACTTAGACTAGACTTCCTTTTCATTGTCATTCAAATTTGTGCTCTTTTCATCCGACGCAAAAAGTGCATGCGCTGCTGAGCTCTTTTACAAGAGCTCCGGTGTGTAGGGACCAGGTCATAGTGTCAGTTATCTGCACCCCCAGGAACTTGGTGCTGCTTACGATCTCCACTGCTGTGCCGTTGATGAAGAGTGGAACATGGCTGGACTGGTGCCTCCTGAAGTCGATGATGATCTCCTTGGTCTTGTTGACGTTCAGGACCAGGTTGTTGGTTCTGCACCAGTCAACCAGATGTTTTACCTCCTCCCTGTAGTCTATGTTGTTGTCACGGATGAGGCCCACTACTGTTGTGTCGTCCGCATACTTCACAATGTGGTTAGTAGTTACCACCACCATGCTTGATGGTAGGCATGTTGTTCCTGGGATCAAAGGCCTCACCTTTTCTCCTCCAAACATATTGCTGGGTATTGTGGCCAAACAGGTCAATTTTGGTTTCATCTGACCACAGAAATTTCCTCCTGAAGGTCTTATCTTTGTCCATGTGATGTCACATGAAACAAAAATTGAGCTGTTTGGCCACAAATTTAGCTGAACTGCACCAATTTTGTCAAGAGGAGTGGTCAAAAATTCAACCAGAAGCTTGTGGATGGCTACCAAAAGCGCCTTATTGCAGTGAAACTTCCCATGGACATGTAACCAAATATTAACATTGCTGTATGTATACTTTTGACCCAGCAGATTTGGTCACATTTTCAGTAGACCCATAATAAATAAATAAAGGAACCAAACTTCATGAATGTTTTTTGTGACCAACAAGTACCGGTATGTGCTCCAATCACTCTATCACAAAAAAAATAAGAGTTGTAGAAATTATTGGAAACTCAAGACAGCCATGACATTATGTTCTTTACAAGTGTATGTAAACTTTTGATCGTGACTGTATGTGACCTCATTTCAATGAAAATACACAACTCATTTTCATACAGGATTCATGCTCCCCACCAACATAATCATCATAGTTGCCTATTTTTAGACCCTGCCTTTTAATTGGCATGAATATTCCAATGAGACACTAAGAACTGCACGGTGGACATGGCGCCGCCAGTTTGAAAAAAGCTTTATCGGAACGGACAGAAAATTATTATATGGGCTTTTTCCTCATCCTTACAATTTTCTGCATCTTCCCGCCAACATCATAACTCCAGCTCTTTGTCAGTTTGTCAACCAGATGGAGACTGTATTTCATCCTGGTTCTTTCTGAAGATACATTTTCTACCTTTTTGGGTCCAGAAATCAACACTCAATCACAGATCATTGGCTTTTCTGTCCATGGAATTCATTTCTGATGGAAAAAGACCGATATAACATTTTTAAGCAAAGTTTGGGTTGAAAAAAGGTGTAATTCACCAATCAGCAACACATTTTGTTGAAAAAAAAAGACGTGTCATCAAAGCATGGGTGATGATATCACTCATCTACTACACCTATATATCATCCCACTACCATCAGGGCGCAGGTACAGAACCATCAAATTCCGGAGGGCCCGCCTCGGGAAAAGCCTTGTCCCTGCAGCTATAGCCGCCCTAAACAGCAGGCCCGGCCAACCTGTCTGACAAGCCTGTAAATGTGTTGGTCATGTTTGATGTCTTTTTGCTATTTTTGTCCGTGATGTGTAATGTTTATTGTTTAAATGTACGGTCAGTACATTTAGACAATAAATATTAAGACCAATAAATCTAAATCTAAAAAAATCTAATCTAAACTTGAGAAAACGGCTCGTGTGTGATTGAAAATGAACGCAAAAGTTTCCCCATAGTCTCTAGTTCCTTTTGTTTTTCAATTGGCTGGGCTTTGGAGGCTGTTCCTTTGAACTATGTCGTCGTCTTCTGGCTCGAAAAGAAAACGTTTGGCGAGGAAGATGACGGAAAACGCTACAACCGGAGCCTCAAACCCGCTAATTGAGAACTGCCATGACCATACTTGCCAACCTTGAGACCTCCAGTATCGGGAGGTGTGGGGGGGGGAGGGGGCGGGGGGCGTGGTTATTTACAGCTAGAATTCACCAACTCGAGTATTTCATACATATTTCATATATATATATATATATATAAATATATGTGTGTATGAAATACTTGACTTTCAGTGAATTCTAGCTATATATATATTTTTTTATTTTATTTACATAGAAAAAAAAAAAAATACTTGAATTTCAGTGTTCCAGTGGCTATCCATTAGATGGCAGTATTGTCCTGTTTAACTTCTCCGTTCATGATGAGTATATCATTTCGGCCGCCATGTCTGTGATTTCCTCGTTCTTCTGCTTCGCCTCCTTGTTGTGTGCGCAGTTGTGCACTCTATAAAAGCCCTAGATGTTATGACGTCTTTGGGCAGGCAAGCTGTTTATTTTGTGGGAAAGCGGACGTGAGAACAGGCTGTCCCCACTCAGTCTCAGGTCCGCATTGAGCTGGAGGGGGCGTGGCCTCCAGCTCCGGCTGAATACCGGGAGTTTGTCGGGAGAAAATCTCTGCCGGGAGGTTGTCGGGAGAGGCGCTGGATATCGGGGTTCTCCCGCTAAAAACGGGAGGGTTGGCAAGTATGGCCATGACTATTACATCGGTGAGGACAGCATGAAAATTTGTCTCATGAATGAAGAAAACATTCCTTCCTTGCCAGTAACACCGGAGAAGCCTCCCACCAAAAAAGGAATTAGCGCTATCCGCGCTAATTAACGCCCGCTTGGACGAGCTGAAGAAGTCGATCCAGACCAACACCACCCAATTTGCCAGCGTGAGCGTTAAAGTGGAACAAGTCTGCAAACAAGTGAGCGAGGTTAAGGGCGGAGTTTCTTGGCTGAAACTGCCTGTGGAGAGGGATAAGAAACTAATCAGTGTACTTCAGGAACGCATCACCCAGATGGAGAGATATTCAAGGCGATGGAACCTGAGACTGAATGATGTGGCCGAGCGTGTGGAGGACAGAGATGTACGTGAAGAGGTTATCGGAGTTTGCCAGGCTCTGCTGCCGTCTGATGCTGAACGGCTCTCGAATTTTATCGACATCGTGCACCGCGTTGGACTGAAGAAGCCGAAAGGTAACAGGTGTGTTTTACTGCGGTTTTTCTCCCGGGTGCACAGAGCTGCAGTCTGGGATTCCTCTTACGTGCGAGGCAACGGGTTGCGCTTCGCTTAGGATCTCTGTAAAGCCGACAGAGAAGCACGAATGAAGGTATGGCCACTGGTGGATGAAGAAAATACAAAATAAATCCCTCTTCCAGTCTGAAGATACACCTTTCAGACATGAAAGGAGACACAAAGTATGAATGATGACGTACAGTTTTGGAGATCTCAATGGGGTAATGAGATACATTGCAATCTGGTGGAGTCAGCACACTCAAAAACAATATTACAGGGGTTTTATTGCATCACAGTGACTATGATAAAAATGCCCATTATATTTGCCAGGTTTTTGAGATATAAAAAACTAACTTTATAGTTGTTAACATTCATGGATATAACTCAGTGCCTGACAATAATATTTTATTTAGTGAGGTGGAAAATAGAATTCTCCTTTGGCTTGCCAAATTTCCAAATGCTTATATACTTGTAGGAGGTGATTTCAACACTGTCCTTGACAATTCCCTTGATAGACTCTCAAAATAGTGTCAGCTCAAATCTAAAATTATTAATGCAAAGGCTTTATTTAATTGATGCCTGGAGATCTAAAAATCCTGATAAGACATCCTTTACCTGGTCTAATAAGTCAAGCTCAAGAAAGTCTAGCATAGATATGTGGTTAATTTCTAACGCACTGCAAGACAATGTTACTGGTAAAATTCTCTCCACTCCTTTGACTGATCATAGGGCTATACAGATTCACATCTCTCTACATCCGTTTCACAATTGTCCAAATAACTAATACTGGAAACTCAATAGTTCGGTTTTATGTCATGAAGCCGTTAAAATGAGGATTAAAGAACTAATAAATATTTTTTTGGAATAAAGCTAAGACCCAAAAAATTTATGGTTCCCGGCCGCTACTGTTAAAGACAACAGGTGATTAGACAACTCGTACCACCTGGGAAATCTAATCACCTGTCCAGCTGTGTTTCGAAGCCGGCACTGACACGCCCCTGTCTGTCGGTGCGCTGTCCTCAGCACCTTCGACAGGGGCTGTGACCTCCACTCCCGCAGGCAGCGCTGGCCACGCCTCCCTCCACAATCACTTTAATCAGTGCTTGCCATTGTCCCTTTGATTCAATGAATTTCATCACCAGCGATGCCTCTAATAGACAACACTAATTTGACCAATTATCCAACTCACTGCGCGTTACCGACCTTATAATTTCCTCAGTAAAAATAACTGTATTTTCTTTCTTCTTGCATCTCAGGGAATGACATCATACACGCGACAATGCACGTTTTCAGCACGAGGACGAGCCACGTGCAACACATACTTGGCATGGAAGCAGCAAGCCGCAGGGAGAAGAGAGATTGGCATTTTCTTGCTGAAAATACTGCCGTTATTTCTAGTCCTTGTCGGCAAATGACAACAATGTTAAGGTTCGTTGTACGCTCTGTGCCGGCGACATCTTCACATCGGCCTCACATCCCACCCGTCTCGACACCCTAGTACGGCTGCACACCTTGTCTCGTAAACGTGCGTTGCATTACATGCACATCTAAAAAAGTCAAGCCAAATACCGTCCATGATTACTGCTCCAAAGTACTAATTTTGTGTTGATTTATTTTATTTATTTTAAATGTAAAACCAAGCATTTACATGTGAAAAGGCAGTGATTTGTTATAAAACAAGGCGGTCAGCTGAAGGACTCCCTTTTAAACAAACACGAAAAACCAGCCAGGTGAAAGGCTGATTTTCCTACAATACCCAAAACCAGTGAAGTTGGCACGTTCTGTAAATGGCAAATAAAAACAGAATACAATGATTTGCAAATCCTTTTCAACTTATATTCAATTGAATAGACTGCAAAGACACGATACTTAACGTTCGAACTGGAAAACCGTGTTATTTTTTTGCAAATATTAACTTATTTGGAATTTGATACCTGCAACATGTTTCAAAAAAGCTGGCACAAGTGGCAAAAAAGACTGAGAAAATTGAGGAATGCTCATCAAACACTTATTTGGAAAATCCCACAGGTGAACAGGCTAATTGGGAACAGGTGGGTGCCATGATTGGGTATAAAAGCAGCTTCCATGAAATGCTCAGTCATTCACAAACAAGGATGGAGCGAGGGTCACCACCAATAATTCCACCTGAAAAGCTTCAAAAATTGGTCTCCTCAGTTCCCAAACGTTTACTGAGTGTTGTTAAAAGGAAAGGCCATGTAACACAGTGGTAAAAATCCTCCTGTGCCAACTCTTTTGCAATGTGTTGCTGCCATTAAATTGTAAAAAAATTAAGTTTCTCAGTTCAAATATTAAATATCTTGTCTTTGCAGTCTATTCAATTGAATATAGTTGAAAAGGATTTGCAAATCATTGTATTCTGTTTTTATTTACGAATTACACAACGTCAACTTCACTGGTTTTGGGTTTTGTACTTCCAGCGCTAATGTAAAACCATCACCACCCGTATGTAACCGTACAATGAACAAATATACTACGATATTAATTTGATTTGATTTTTATTTTTTATTAAGGATCCCCATTAGCTGGTTGCCACAACAACCCACTAGTCTTCCTGGGGTCCACAAACTCAATACAATTACAAGTAAAAACATATAATTATAACTACACAATACAGAAACAATCCAATCCAATCCACTTTATTTATATAGCACATTTACACAACAAAAATGTTTCCAAATTGCTGCACAGCCATGTTAAAAACAATATTAAAAACAATATTATGCTACACCAATGACTGAATAAAAACAAAGAATAAATGAATAGAAAACCAATACAGAGACAATATAAAAAATAAATATGATTAAAAACGATTTTTAAAGGGTAAAACCAATTAAAACAGTAAAATAGACATCAAAATTTATTTAAAAAAACACACAGGACAACAGAGGACAGAAGACCACACAACTCACGTAGTGTTAAAAGCCAAAGAATAAAAGTGGGTCTTAAGACGAGACTTAAAACACTCCACTGTGGAAGCAGTTTGAACATGGAGGGGCAGAGTGTTCCAGAGCTTAGGGCCGACCACAGAGAAGGCCCTGTCTCCCCTGGTTTTAAGTCTCGTCCTGGGCACCACGAGCTGGAGCTGGCTCTCGGACCTCAGAGCGCGCGCAGGAGTGTAAATTTGGATGAGGTCCGAGATATACTGAGGTGCCAGTCCATGTAAAGCTTTAAAAACAAACAGCAAGGATTTAAAATCAATTCTAAAATGAACAGGGAGCCAGTGCAAACTCCGAAGAATTGGGGTTATATGCTCACGTTCAGAAACAAATAAAAGCATCAACAAGCAAACAATTTACAGTCACAGAATATTAATTACCGTATAAATATAACTACACAATACAAAACCAAACAAAAATCATCTACAAGCAAACTAATTTATAGATTCAGATAAAATATTACTTTCCTTTTAAGATAATAGTGGCCAGAAAAAGGAAGGGCCTCATCCATTAAGTTGCATGGATTTCCGACTAACAATTGGCATACATTCAGATCCAGAAAACTGCGTAGGCAAGAAAAAATTATGATGTTTTAAAGCCTGCGCACTCACTAACCCAAGCACATTTCTTTGTTATATCGCAATCTACTTGGATTCCGCACTCTGTGTGGCTTGGCACGCCCAGGCCACGCCCCCTTATAAATACGCAAATCACATAGCAATTAGCCACGTGCCTGAGATCTGCACACTCTCACTGCAAAAACTGAAATCTAAGTAAGATTAAATATCTCAAATAAGGGTGATATTTGCTTGTTTTCTGTCTGATTCTTCTCACTAAGCAGATTTTATGTTAGTGTTTTACTTTTTATAAGTGTTTTGGTCCTAAATCATCTCAGTAAGATATTACAGCTTGTAGCTGAGATTTTATGATCTATATTGAGTAAAACATGCTTGAAACTAGAATATCAAGTGTTGCAAAGCTGTGTCATCAACACTCACAAGTATAAAACTGCTTTTTTAAAGTAATAATTTCTTATTTCAAGCATGAAAAAAAAATCATGACGTTGACACAATTGTGTCTCATAATTAAAACAGATGACAGCCAAATGGACTTTGCTGTTTTATTTTCAATGAAACAATAGAACATACGTACTCATATAGTAGTACAGTTGGCACAGTACAGTAAACTGACAGTTAATATTTAAACATTTAACATGTGACATTTCCAACTACAGAAATAGTTCATGCACATTCAGATTAATTCTTCAAAATTACAATTTTGGCCGGGGGCCGGGCTCTATATATGCGCACTAATTGACTGAAAGAGCACGCACTTGGCGCGATGATGTCATGTTATCGATGGAAAAATGCCTTTTTAGACAATATGATTTGCCTGAGCGGCTAGGAGACCCCGAGAGTAACAAGCGGTTGCCTTGTTGCCTTTCCATTAAGAACAATAAATTAGTTTTTGGTATAAGTTTGCTGGTTTCAAAAAATGTAATGCAGAGCGCATATCATTTTGTCAAGATAATGGCACTTTTAAGAATTTAAGAATATTTTTCAACATATTGAGAAAAAAGGTCTCATTTTTTTTTCTATCAAGAAAAGTGCACTTGTTATTAGTGAGAAAATACTTATTTTAAGATATTTTTGGGTTAATTGAAGTTAGCTAATTAGGGACCGCAATGTCCCTTTGGGACTGAGGACCCTATTGAAATTGTAAAGTTTTATTCTTTATTATTATATACCGCCGCCTCTTTGAGCTGTAATTTGTAATTTTGTAACTCACCATATTTGACACACACATCAGGATTGGCAAAAATTGCCATCTAATAAAAAAACCAAACCCCAAAACTCAAAATTGCGCTCTTGTGCTCCCTAGAAAAAAACACAGACAAAACTGCTTGTAACTTCCGGTAGGAGAGACATGAAACAAAAACGTCTATGTAGGTCTGACTTAGACCTAGATTTCATACATTGACATCCTTCAGCAAAAATCAACAGGAAGTTGGCAATTCCCCCTTCAAAACAAAAGTTTAGTAAAAACAGTCCCTTTTGCCTCTTTGAGCTGTAAATTGACCCCCTTAACATGCTTCAAAACTCAACAAACTGGACACACACATCAGGACTGGCAAAAATTGCGATCTAATAAAAAAACCCAACCCCAAAACTCAAAATTGCGCTCTAGCGCCCCCTAGGAAGAAAACACAAACACAACTGCTCCTAGGAAGAAATCTCAGACAAAACTGCCTGTAACTTCCAGTAGGAATGTCTTAGAGACATAAAACAAAACCCTCTATGTAGGTCTCACTTAGACCTACATTTCATATATTGACAACCCCCAGCAAAAATCAACAGGAAGTTTGCAATTCCCCCTTCAAAACAAAAGTTTTGTAAAAACCGGTCACCTTTTTTCAAACATTATCTCCTCTGAGCGCGTTTGTCTTGTCGGCTTCAAACTAGCACAGGAGAGAGATTGAACCCTTCTGATTAAAAGTTGACCAAAGAGTTTTAATTACTGCTCCGGTTTGGATTTTATGTGCCGTCAAAGTTGGTCCTGTCCATCGCTGCTTGCAGCTTTAATTTTACTTGTTTTGGAAAGTCTTGACAAGTCAAAATTTCTTGTTCTATTGGCAGATAATTTTGCTTAGTTCAAATAAAATACCCATAATTTATTTATTTTTTGTTTTTGTTTTTGAAAACTGACTTTTTGCAGTGCTGCCCAATCAGAGTTCAGCAGTAGGTGCTTCTTTCTCCTGTTTCTATAGCGAACGAAAACAACAACAAAAACAACAACTTTAAATCTAGTGTATGTAAAGTATGTTTGTGTTTTGAAGTGATAAATGTTGCTCTGTAGTCAAAACAGTTTCTGCTATCCAGTCCCTCAATGACAGGCCGGAATGTGACAAGCTGCCAGCTCATATGGTGCTGAGTCTGAGTCACTTAGCCCCGGTCTGCCTGCGTAGACCCTAACCCTGCTAGATCCACACTCTCTCTATGTATGTCCCACCACGCCTAGACCCCCCGCTGCTCTGTCACACCCACCCCCCGGTCTCATTTGGACCATTAAGGCCAAGACAGGCGAAGCCTCCATCTTCTGTGCACAACCCGCTTCTTCTCGCTCATTTCCTGTCTGTCTCTTTTCTGGTGCCCTCTATTCTTTCATCTCGTCTCTCCTCACATGCAGACACGTCGTCTGGTTTTGTTGTGGACAACTCTTGCAAGGTCTGTCTGTCTATCTGGCTGACTACATGCCTTCTGAGGATGAAGCCTTTATAGGTCACATCTATCCATCTATCCATCCATCCACCCTTCATTCATGTAATGAATGTAAATCTCACAACAACTCTTGTTTCGACAGTGTTGGGTTAGTTACTGAAAACCAGTAACTAGTTACAGTTACTAGTTACTTTATTTCAAAAGTAACTCAGTTACTAACTCAGTTACTTACACCAAAAAGTAATGTGTTACTGTGAAAAGTAACTATTTAGTTGCTTATTTTTTTCTTATTTTTTTTAAAAAGCTACCATCAATGCCCTTTCAGCCTACATTTCAGTACTGTTATTGCACTGGAGAATAATACAATCTGTTGATCAACTTGACATGCATTTGCATCACTGAACTCTGCTAAGCAATGTGGTCTACATACAACACACAAAGACAAAGATATGTTTCAAAGGGCCAATTTGTTTCGGGCCAGAACAAATTGACAAAACTATTTTAAATAGCTGCAACATAACATACATAAGTAACAAACAGCATAATAACAACATAGCTGTAAACCAAGGAAGGCACACACTACACACACTTCTCTCAAGGAATTCTGAAATAAAATCATGTCTGAAGCCCAGAACACTACACATTTCCCCAGTTTTAGTTTAGAGATAAGGAAAGATTGGCCTGGCCCACTAGCATCCCTCTTTATGTTTGTGAACTTTATAGTCTATACATTTAGAGTGCTGTGATATTCAAACACTCTAGAAGTCTAGAATGAAAGAGCAAAAGTATATAAGAGAATTGACAGAGTGTGTGTACCTTCAGTGCACAGTGCCTCGTTAAAATCCAGCCGCTGTTTAGGAGGTGAAGTGTGTCTCTCTTTACTAGCTTCGTCTAAACATGTTGCTTTTGTAGCTGTTTCAGCAGATTTGAATTGCTAGGATAGGATCTTTGATCCAAGACACTACTTACATTTAACTAAAATGTTATTTTCTTTGTGGTCGACAAAAGAAAAGTAGTGAGAATATCTCCATGTTAAGAAACTCGGCTTCGGGCTTCGCCATGTCTTGTTAGTAAACACAGACACGCCCCCTCCCACACACACACATACACACAGACAGCGGGCGGCGTGCCTCTTCCTTGTCGCCTCTTCCGCAGCGCTCCAATAAAACACACTCAGATCTTCTCAGTTTCTAGCCGTTACTACATAAAAAATAACGTAAAATAACGCAGTAACGCATCATGTAGTAACGGTAACTGAGTTACTGAATATAAAAAAAATGCGTTAGATTACTATTTACCGCTGAAAGTAACAGCGTTACAGTAACGCGTTGGTCCCAACACTGCATAGGACGTATACGCGCAGTGAGTAAGCCATCGAAAATTTATTTTTTAATAAAAAATCTATATCCCCACCTTCTACCATCCTAGTCACGTCCGTTGTGTCCTTGGGCAAGACACTTCACCCTTGCTCCTGATGGCTGCTGGTTAGCGCCTTGCATGGCAGCTCCCGCCATCAGTGTGTGAATGTGTGTGTGAATGGGTGAATGTGGAAATAGTGTCAAAGCGCTTTGAGTACCTTGAAGGTAGAAAAGCGCTATACAAGTATAACCCATTTATCATTTATAAAAACATATATTTTTGGATTTTTTCCATAGTCTTACAACAACTCATGATTTATTTTTGATTCAGAAAAAAAATCTTGATTCGACACGCTTTTCAATTTTTAAAGATTCTTGCTATATATAGTTTGATATGATAATATATTAGCTGCTGACATATAGTTTGTTGTATAGGCACAGCAAGCAAGCCAGAGGAAAATTGATTAAAAAAGTCATAGTATATTATTTTAATATTTTAAATATATAATTTAAAAAAATATTATTAAATAAAACAAATATTTCTTAATCTATTTATCTAATCTTTTTTTTTTTTTCAAATCCATCCATCCACTTATAGGTTCAGAAAGGTGAATAAACCTTTTTAAAATGGAATTATTAACAGCAAAAATAACTTATATTTTTAAAGAAAATAGATACTAATCAAACATTCACGCATGTAGTTTTTTCGTTTAGCTGATTGGTTAATATTTTTAATTCATTAAATGAACGATATTGCAAGATGACATGACTTTTTAATAACATGTTCATTGACGAGTGTATTGAAAAAATAATAGAAATAATAAAATAAAAATAATTTTAAAAAATTAAAACATTACTGGCTTATTTGTGTAGCCTATTCTATAATATTCTATATTCTCCTGTATATTGATTAGATGCCGCAGTGATGGTTGGACATATAAAGACAATGAAGGGACAAGCGGTAAAAAATGGATGGATGGATGGAATTCATGCTTCAAAGGTTATTTTAGCCTGGAAGACAACTACATAGAGCCAGATTAACACACTGCAAAAAAGAGCTGACTAAATATAAGATAAAAGGACTATATTTTAGAAAAGAAAAATACAAACAAATTGTGCAATTATTTGTCCATGCAGTTAGTTTTTATTTATTTGATAAGACAGCCTAAATTAGCTGGACTTTTTAAGATAGAAATAAGTATTTTATTCTGAAAACAAGCATTATTCAGTTTGCAATTCTTAAATCAAGCATCCTCTGGATGTTGCAAAATCTTTAAACCAGACTTTGTAGGGAAACCCAAAATATCTTATGTGAATAGCAATGTTCTTAAATTCAACATTTGTACACTAGAATAAAAAAAATATAATTATTCATGCTAAAATGAAGTTTACGATGTAAAGTCAATGACTAAAAATAAGTAAATAGCTCTTAAAACTAGAGACATTTCTAGAAAATAAAATTTCAAATCGTGGCAAGGGGCAAATAATTTGCAGTGTAGATAATGCCAATAAATATTTTTGAATTCAACCGCTGTGTTGTAACTAATGTTGTAAAAATAGCACTATAAAGGTTCGTGGCGGGCCGTGCGTTTCCCACCTAGGCCTTCAGTGATGTCCGACTTCAAAGACTACCTCTCGAAATACCATAATTGATGTCACCACATGACCATTGCTGGAGAAATCAATCAATCAATCAATCAATCAATGTTTATTTATATAGCCCTAAATCACAAGTGTCTCAAAGGGCTGCACAAGCCACAACGACATCCTCGGTACAGAGCCCACATAAGGGCAAGGAAAACTCACCCCAGTGGGACGTCAATGTGAATGACTATGAGAAACTTTGGAGAGGACCACATATGTGAGTAACACCACCCCTCTATACTATACAGCAGTGGTCCCCAACCACCGGGCCGATTGGTACCGGGCCGCGCAAGAAATAAAAAATAAAAAAATATATACACTACCGTTCAAAAGTTTGGGGTCACCTAAACAATTTTGTGGAATAGCCTTCATTTCTAAGAACAAGAATAGACTGTCGAGTTTCAGATGAAAGTTCTCTATTTCTGGCCATTTTGAGCGTTTAATTGACCCCACAAATGTGATGCTCCAGAAACTCAATCTGCTCAAAAGGAAGGTCAGTTTTGTAGCTTCTGTAACGAGCTAAACTGTTTTCAGATGTGTGAACATGATTGCACAAGGGTTTTCTAATCATCAATTAGCCTTCTGAGCCAATGAGCAAACACATTGTACCATTAGAACACTGGAGTGATAGTTGCTGGAAATGGGCCTCTATACACCTATGTAGATATTGCACCAAAAACCAGACATTTGCAGCTAGAATAGTCATTTACCACATTAGCAATGTATAGAATGTGTTTCTTTAAAGTTAAGACTAGTTTAAAGTTATCTTCATTGAAAAGTACAGTGCTTTTCCTTCAAAAATAAGGACATTTCAATGTGACCCCAAACTTTTGAACGGTAGTGTATATATTTTTTTAATTAAATCAACATAAAAAACACAATATATACATTATATATCAATATAGATCAATACAGTCTGCAGGGATACAGTCCGTAAGCACACATGATTGTATTTCTTTATGAAAAAAAAAAAAAATGGCAAGTATGACTGGAACGAGCATAATATGACATGAGGAGAATATGAATATTTTATATATTTAGGGAAAGTAAATACAAAAATAATTGCATCTTTAATTATGATCATGATTTCTGATTATGTTAGGCCAGCAGAGAAGGCCTTGCTGGCCCTGACGGCACACCACTGATAAAGGGACACGCGTTAGAAAATGGATGGATGGAAGCGTATATCTACACTAAATGTTAAGTTGTTATTGTAACACGGTGGTTTGTGCATATGAAGGGCAAGCGGATAGAAGCATTACTATGCTGTCTGACATCATCAGCCCTGGGCAACGCACACACATACACACACATACACACAAAATGCACACTACATGCGGAGATATGAATTCATGCATGCTGCAGTGCTTGCAGCTATACAAGCAGACACATGCAAATACACTATATGCACAAACAGAGCTGTCTAATGCAATGTGATTTTCATGCATAGTTTATAATGACGAATATTATAGTGCTGACCGTACCTTATGAAGCCACGTCATGTGTTCAAATCTGTGTGCTATTTGAGGAAAAGCAATGCAAGACTGGAGAGAAAAGCCAACTCATCCCCACTAGCATTTGATGTGTTCCGCTTAATCTAATTCAAACACTACCGCCCCTCTGACAGCAGCTCCTTGTAGCGAATTAGGCAGGAACAACATTGCAAATAAAGGTGACAGCGGCAAGGAGCCAAGACGCAGAGGGTACTGCACGCAAATACGAAGAGATGGATTGCGAGAGTTTGCACTAGCTGCAGCGGCGGATCTGGTGGGACGATCAAAACTGGCAGTGTCGACCCAAGCAGACGGTTGGACTTGGATTTTTTAATCTGTCCAAATAGGATCTGCCCAATTTAAGCTTTTCTCCCAAAGATCAGGCCTGACACAGAGGTTGTGACAGCCAGACGACAGCATGAGACAGCTGTGCAAAAAAAAAAAAATACACACTATTGGTTGACATTCAGTTTGTCCCGATTTCGAAACAATAGTTCACATTAGAAAAGATGGACACATGAAAAAAAAGAAGAAGCTTTTTAACATGAATCACCCAAGTGTAACAATAAATTAAAGATGCAGTTTGCAGAGGATAGGTGGCGGTCTAAAGAGCGCTCGTATTGGAAAAGAGCTTCAGTGGTATAAACCGCCCTCTTCCTGGTCCGAGCATGTCAGCCACGCATCACTAACACACACACACACACACACACACACACACACACACACACACACACACACACACGCACACATTCTTATGTTTGTACCTTCTTGAGACCTCCGGAAAATGCCTACCTTTTTAGGACCACCCTTTCTAGATATATAAAGATTTGTATTTACAACATTAATAATACATACATACTATGCAAGAGTTGGAATTTCACATTCATTTTGGCAGTATTGTAATAAAAGTCGTAATTTTACTCAACGCAAGTCAACATTTTACAAGAAAAAATGTACATTTGTGCGATATTATGATAAAAGTTGTAATTTTACTCAATAACAGTCGCAATTTTACAATAAAAGCTTAACATTTGGGCAAATTTATGAAAAGAGTTGTAATTTTGCTCGACAAAAGTCATAATTTTATAAAAAAAACTTTAAAATTTTGGCAATATTATAATAATAATCTGAATTTTACTTGGCAAAATTATGACAAAAGTCTTAATTTTGCTCAGAAAATGTTTTACAAGAACAACAAAAAATTGGCAATATTGTGATACAAGTCAGAATTTTATATGACAAATGTCACCGCTTTGAATTAAAAAGTAATAATTTTACATAAAAAAGTAATAATTTTACGAGAAAATAATGCGCTATTACAGAAACAGAAAAAATATGAAAAATTGTTCCCAATTTTATAAGAAAAATTTGACACATTGTGAGAAAAAGACTTCTTTTAGTTAATTGTATTTTTTTTTAAATTTTTTGTTTGGAATTGGTTTTTAATCTTCATTATTTACTTAAAGTTATTACAGTATGTCTCTATATACATATTTATTTTATTTTTTTTATAAATTGTGGCCAAAGGGGGAGCACTTCAAATTTTTACACACACTTGTTATTTCATATGTTGACCAGAGATGGAGCACTTTTAAAACCGAAAGAGTCAATTAGAAAAATCCCTTCTTTTTGGGACCACCCTCATTTTGATAGATGTCACCACCAGGGGTGCAAATGAGACATTCTCTATTAGATGCAATGGTTTTCCGTATTGGGACCATGGTTTAAATGTCCTAACTTGTTCACCGGTCCTCATATGGAAGGTACTTTTCCTTGTTGATGTCTCAAGAAGGGTAGAAATACAAGCACGCACACACACTCTCACACGCACACACACACACACACACACACACACACACACACACACACACACACACACACACACACACACACACACACACACACACACACACACACACACGCACTTACACTCTTGTGTTTGTTACCTTCTTGAGACCTCCGAAAAATGCCTACCTCTTTAGGACCACCCTTTCTAGATATATAAAGATTTGTATTTACAACATTAATAATATATACATACTATGCAAGAGTTGGAATTATAAAAGAAAAAGGGCGCAATTGTACATGAAAAATTTACAATGTTGGCAGTATTGTAACAAAAGTCATCATTTTACTCAACGCAAGTCAACATTTTACAAGAAAAAATTAACATTTGTGCGATACTATGATAAAAGTTGGAATTTTACTCAATAACAGTCGCAATTTTACAAGAAAAGCTTAACATTTGGGCAAATTTATGAAAAGAGTCGTAATTTTGCTCGACAAAAGTCACAATTTTATAAGAAAACTTTTTAATTTTGGCAATATTATAATAATAATCGGAATTTTACTTGGCAAAATTATGGCAACATTCTTAATTTTTCTTTAAAAATGTCACTATTTTACAGGAACAACCAAAAAAAGGGCAATATTGTGATAAAAGTCAGAATTTCATATTATTATTATTACATATTTATTTTATTTTTGTAATCAATTGTGGCCAAAGGGGGCACATTTCAATTTCTTATACACACTTGTTATTATATATGTTGGCCAAAGGGGGAGCACTTCAAATGTTTACACACACTCGTTATTTCATATGTTGACCAGAGGGGGAGCACTTTTAAAACCGACACAAAGTCAATTTGAAAAATCCATCCTTATTGGGACCACCCTAATTTTGATAGATGTCACCACCAGGGGTGCAAATGAGACATTTTCTATTAGATGCAATGGTTTTCCGTATTAGGACCATGATTGATGTCCTAACTTGTTCAACGGTCCTCATATGGAAGGTACTTTTCCTTGTTGAAACCAATATTACATACCGTATTTCCTTGAATAGCCGCAGGGGCGCTAATTAATTTAAAACCTCTTCTCACTCCTGCGGTTACCAAAACCATGCGGAATGAGCAAGCATGCTCTAATTATTTTAAAACCTCTTCTCACTCCGGCGCATACCTTATCATTAAAAACACATTTAATAAAAAAAACGTTATTATGATCTTACCTTTACTTGTAGATGGGTCCATGTGCAGCTGCTTCTGATCAAAGGCAGTCTTTCTCATCTTTCTTCAATTTTAAAAGTCTCTGGAGATATTCCTTTAAGTATTACCTCCTGCTTCGATTGAAAGTCCAGTTTAGAAAACGGTTTTTTTTTAGATATGTAATCCTCCATGTTAAAAGTGCAAGCAAACAATTGCTGCATGCTTGCTGCTTGTTGTCTTCTTCTGCAGTACCTGTCTCCTGCAGTACTGGTAGTCGCAAGAAGGATCACTAGCGCCCTCTACCACCTGGAGGCGGCAGTCATTTAATGACTCATATTTGACCCGGCGGAAGTGCCAAGCATGCGCTAATTATTTTGCGAAACGAGTTTGACCCGGCTGTAATTCTAGGCAGGCGAATACTATATTCCCGGCGCCAATTCAAGGAAATACGGTACATATAATGTGTCATGAGACATGCAAATATAAATTAAACACACAGAGGACATAAGTAATATACCTTCAAATATACCTACAAACGAGGCATAATGATGCATTAAGTACATACAGCTAGCCTAAATAGCATGTTAGCATCGATTTGCTTGCAGTCATGCACTGACCAAATATACCTGATAACGCAAATCAATAAAATCCACACAGCTCACCTTTGTGCATTCTCGCACAGTATACAACGTTTGGTGGACAAAATGAGACAGAGAAGGAGTGGCGTAAAACACGTCTTTTTGTGGCAGCTTCGGAGAAAGTTGCACATGTACACAAACTACGACGAGTTTAAGGATCGCTGAAATTAGTAGGACAAAACGGTGCTCGCTAAATGCTCTCATCAGTGAAGCATGTTTAAAGGCCTACTGAAACCCACTACTACCGACCACGCAGTCTGATAGTTTATATATCAATGATGAAATCTTAACATTATAACACATGCCAATACGGCCGGGTTAACTTATAAAGTGACATTTTAAATTTGCCGCTAAACTTCCGGTTCGAAACGCCTCTGAGGATGACGTATGCGCGTGACGTTGCCCGGCGAACACGGGTATGCCTTCCACATTGAAGCCAATACGAAAAAGCTCTGTTTTCATTTCATAATTCTACAGTATTCTGGACATCTGTGTTCGTGAATCTGTTGCAATCATGTTCATTGCATTATGGAGAAGGAAGCTGAGCAAGCAAAGAAGAAAGTTGTCGGTGCGAAATGGACGTATTTTTCAAACGTAGTCAGCAACAACAGTACACAGCCGGCGCTTCTTTGTTTACATTCCCGAAAGATGCAGTCAAGATGGAAGAACTCGGATAACAGAGACTCTAACCAGGAGGACTTTTGACTTCGATACACAGACGCCTGTAGAGAACTGGGACAACACAGACTCTTACCAGGATTACTTTGATTTGGATGACAAAGACGCAGACGTGCTACTGTGAGTATGCAGCTTTGGCTTCTAAACATTTGATCGCTTGACCGTATGTGCGCAACTTTTTTTTGCGTATGTACGTAACTTTTTAAAAATATATAAGCTTTATGAACCTTGGGTTAGGTGAACGGTCTTTTGGGCTGAGTGATTGTGTGTGTTGATCAGGTGTTTGAATTGTATTGGCGTGTTCTATGGAGCTAGGAGCTAGCATAGGAGCTAGAAGCTAGCATAACAAACACGCAGGTGTTTTTATGCAGGATTAATTTGTGGCATATTAAATATAAGCCTGGTTGTGTTGTGGCTAATAGAGTATATATATGTCTTGTGTTTATTTACTGTTGTAGTCATTCCCAGCTGAATATCAGGTCACCCCCGGCTCTCACAGCATCTTCCCTATCTGAATAGCTTCAACTCCCCACTAGTCCTTCACTTGCACTTTACTCATCCACAAATCTTTCATCCTCGCTCAAATTAATGGGGAAATTGTCGCTTTCTCGGTCCGAATCTCTCTCACTTCATGCGGCCATCATTGTAAACAATAGGGAACTTTGCGTATATGTTCAACTGACTGCGTCACGCTACTTCCGGTAGGTGCAAGCCTTTTTTTTATCAGATACCAAAAGTTGCAATCTTTATCGTCGTTGTTCTATACTAAATCCTTTCAGCAAAAATATGGCAATATCGCGAAATGATCAAGTATGACACATAGAATAGATCTGCTATCCCCGTTTAAATAAAAAAAATCATTTCAGTAGGCCTTTAATATAAACAGTGGGATTTATAACAATCAGGAAGGTTTGTGTCATGTTTGTCCTCCTACAGAAAATATAGTAAAACAAAAAATATAGTGTGTGTAAGTGTGTGTGTGTGTGTGTCACACCCTGTTCCATTCATCTTTCAGAGAGGCAAAGCGGGTTCCTGAGATGGTGATGAGAACTCTGCTTAATTGGGGTAATCGGTGCGCTTTTAGGGACCTGCCTATTAGGGACCTGCCTATTAGGAGGAACGCGCTGCACACATGCACAAACACGCACACACACACCCTCGCTTGTCAACATAGACTGAGACAAGCAAAGTGACAGTTCTGCCTTGCCACCCAGTGCCTTTCCTCACGTCCCCGAATCAGCGTGTAGGAATGTGTGTGTGACCTCAGTTACACTAACAATCTTTTACTACACTTGAATATGACCCCCACAGTGCCTCTGCCAGGATGTGAGAGAAACAAAGTCAGTTTTGACATTTGAATAAACTTTGGGTCACCAAACGTAAACAGAAAAAAAAGCCATGTTGCAGGAGAGTGTGTGTGTGTGTGCGTGTGTGTGTCTGTGTGTGTGTGTTCTTGTATTTCTACCCTTCTTGAGACACTAACCAGGAAAAGTACCTTCCATATGAGGACCGGTGAACAAGTTAGGACATAAGTTGTAACGGCTACTCTTGCATTCAAAAAAGTTTCGAAAAAATAAAAATAAAGTAATGCAGAGTAGTCTTGAGGAGGAGGTGTTTGACTCACTAAATTCCTTATAAGCACTCGCGGAGATATGTCGAGATTTCAAATGATCATAATTTATTTTCACAAACAAAAAATATTCTCCGTGGTTGACTTTCAATATAATCAAAATAACTTATTTAGCGTGGCTTCAAAATAAATTGTTTTAGCGGTAAACAAACTGTTCCACTCCTCACTCCTTCAACATGATAGACAGACAAAGGGCCCCCAGCTGTCCTGTCTTCTTAATTATAGGAGGAGGAAGTGGCTCACCAGTAGGAGCGTAAGCAGCTGAAAACAATCAGTCAATCACAATGCAATCTAAAACATCCAATAATTCATTAACATCATTCTTGACATTATTTGATTTCATTGTCAAACACTTAATAAATAAATAATATAGATAGGCTCCAACTGGCTCCAACATAAGTCATGGTCCCAATACGGAAAACCATTGCATCTAGAATGTCTCATTTGCACCCCTGGTGGTGAAATCTAATAAAATTAGGGTGGTCCCAAAAAGGAGGGATTTTTCAAATTGACTGTGTGTCGGTTTTAAAAGCGCTCCCCCTCTGGCCAACATATGAAATAACAAGTGTGTGTAAAAATTTGAAGTGCTCCCTCTCTGGTCAACATATGTAATAACAAGTGTGTGAGAAATTGAAATGCGCCCCCATTGGCCAAAATTAATAATATTTAAAAAAAAAAAAAAGAAGTATATAGAGACATACTGTAATAACGAAGATTAAAAACCAATTACAAACAAAGGATTAAAAAAATAAAAAAATAAAATAAAATCAGTCTTTTTCTCATAAAATAGTAAAATAGTGACATTTTTTAAGTAAAAATATGACTTTTGTCATGATTGTGTGTCGGTTTTAAAAGTGCTCCACCTCTGGTCAACATATGAAATAACAAGTGTCCCATTTTGGCTAAAATTAATAAAACAAATAAAATGAATATGTATGTAGAGACATACTGTAATAACTTGAAGTAAACAATGAAGATTAAAAACCAATTACAAACAAAAAACAAAACTAAAAGCTGTTTTTTTCTCACAATGTGTCGACTTTTTTCTTATAAAATTGGAAACAATTTCTCATATTCTTTCCGCTTCGGTGATATTGCAATATTTTCTCGTAAAGTTATTACTTTTACATGTAAAATGATTACTTTTTAATGCAAAATGGTGACATTTGTCATGTAAAATTCAGACTTTTATCACAGTATTGCCAATTTTTTTGTTGTTCTTGTAAAATAGTGAATTTTTTTTGGTAAAATTATGACCTTTGTCATAAATTTGCCAAGTGAAGTTCCAATAATTATTATAATATTGCCAACATTTTTAAGTTTTCCTATAAAATTGTGACTTTTGTCGCGTAAAAGTACGACTCTTTTCATAAAATTGCTAAATGTTTAAGCTTTTCTTGTAAAACTGCGACTGTTATGGAGTAAAATTGCAACATTTATCATAATATTGCACACGTGTTTAGTTTTTCTTGTAAAATTTTGACTTGCAAAATTACAACTTTTATTACAATACTGCCAACGTTCTAAGTTTCTCTTGTGAAATTCAAACTAATTTTTCACAACAAGCTTTTTTATATTGGCATAGTATGTATCAGAGGTGGGACCAAGTCATTGTTTTGCAAGTCACAAGTAAGTCTCAAGTCTTTGCCCTCAAGTCCGAGTCAAGTCTCGAGTCAAGACAGGCAAGTCCCGAGTCAAGTCCAAAGTCAAGACTGGAAAGTCTCAAGTCAAGTCCCAAGTCCTGCATTTTGAGTTTCGAGTCCTTTCAAGTCCTTTTAACCACAGACTAATATATTAACACAGATTGTGTATGCTTTTCAAACGCTGTATTTATTTATTAAAACAAGTGCATTTTAAATTGCAGGAAAGAAAATTGTGCTGACATTGCACTTTATAATAGCACTATTAACCAGTCATTTTAAACATTTGACTCATTCCTTTACAGAATAAACACATTTGAAAAATAAAGTGCAACTGTACTTATTTGTACAAAAGTGTTAACATTGAAAAAACATGACATATAACATAACAAAAAGGTTGTACTTTTTATATGTCAGGGCCATATGCTGCATTGCATTTGCAAAAGACCAAATTGGCCAAGAGTCTGTCAGTCATTTGTGCACGATGGGGGCGTAGTATGATGCCACCATGGCTGAAAACTCGCTCCACTGGAGCACTGGAGGCAGGCACTGCCAAGACTCTCATGGCCACTCGGAACAGTGAAGGAAGAGTCTTCATGTTCAATGCCCAGAACAAAAGGGCATTCTGTCCTTCAGCTATGTCAAGGTAGTGACTTAGCTGTAGTGCTGGAGTAGTCCCAACATCCTTCTTCTGTCTCTTGTGGTAAGCAGCAAACAGCCCTTCTCCTTCTCCAAGGTCCCCTTGCTCTTTTTCATCAACAAGAGGCGCAGGTTGCTCAGTCTCTGCAGCATCTTGCAGGATCAATTCTGGTAAACATGTAAAAACAATAGCAGAAACAAGAGACCTTATCATTACCATTTGTGTTGGTGATGCAGTGTGCTAGACTGAAATACTTAGTTATTGCTGCAGTCAGTTAGATCAGATTATGAGGGGAAAAGTTACATTAGACTCAGTTACATTTACCTTTAACCTGTTGTGCCACCTCTGCCTTGACGTCACGACTGACCAGCACATGGGGCTCCACCCACAACAGAGAAAAGGCTGGATCCAAGACAGCTGCTTTGAGGTAGACTGGATCTGAAAAGGGAGCAATGATCCCATCTTGTGTCCTGGCCATTTTCACATTGATGAAGATTCCAAGAAATCTTTTGTTCAGGGATGTCTGGAGACTTCTGACCAGGCCGCTCAGAAAACAGACCTGAGGCTTCAGTTTCTCAAGGTGGTGGTTGAGGGACAAGATGGATGGAACAACAGCACTGATTGTGATGACCTTCTCTCCCTGTGTCAAATCAGTTGCTTCTCCAAATGGCTTCAAGATGTCCACCAAATCTTTCAACAGATTCCACTCCCGTGCTGTGAATGACAACTCCCTGTGCCCAGCCTTTTCTAGAACAGCACAGAGCCTTACATGATTGCACTGGAGAACAGCCTTCGCTTGCCTCAGTGTTGAGTTCCATCTTGTGTTGACTGCAGCAGGAATGCCTTTCTGTTCCCCAAATTCAGCATCAAACACATCTTTGAATGTTGTGCTTGTGTGCAGCAGTGAGCTGAGTTTAGATAACTTCGAAAGAGAAGGAGATACCACTTTTGTTTCTTTCAAACCATCTCCCACCACCAGCTGAAGAGTGTGTGCAAAACACTGCAAGCGCTTTTTCTTTGCCATAGCAACATCTACCGTTTGCTGATCTTCCACGGTTAAATCACACCAGAGCTCAGGGTCATCCAGATGATCTCCATCATCGTCATCCTCTTGTTCACTGGGGAAGCACACAGTGAATGCTTTTCGCATGTTAGCAGCATTGTCACTAATAATGTAGTCCAGTTTAGCTTTAATGTTGTATTCATCACATATAGCCTCAAATTTGTCACAGATTCGTTCAGCTGTATGTGAGCCTTTGAAGCGCTCACAAGCCAAGAGATTGGACTTGAGCTGTATCCTCTCTGCCTCTTTGTCCATCCAGTGCACAGTGACACCGAGGAATCCCCTCATCTTTCGGTCAGACCAAATGTCGACAGTCACTGAAACATGGTCAGTGTGGCTCAATTGAGTTTTTAATTTTGATCGTCTTTCTTCAGTGAGGTTCTCTGTTTTTGATGTCAGTGTTCTGCGACACACTGGGGTGTACTTGCTGTCAAGTACTGTCAGAAAGTGGCGAAAACTCTTGTTTTCCACAATAGACAGGGGCAAGTTGCAATCAATAATCAAGTCAGACAGTATTGCATTGGTGATAGCTTTCTGCTGTGGATGAGTCATACTGTAATGCCCGACACGATTGTCCAGGAACTGCGAGATTGAAGGCTGTTGTGGTCCATTTGTGATGCTTTTGTTCATCGGGTATTCTTGAAATCTGTAAGCATATTAAACAGATGTCAGAAAATCCCTTATAGCCACATATGAAAAGTACTGAAACTACTCTTTATTACTCATATTATTAATATCAATCTTAACAGTGTGTGTGTGTGGTAAACATTAGGTTACAGTTGCTGCACTAGTCATGTATTTTAAAACTTATTTCGAGTTGAAGGGATAGTTTGGGATTTGTGAAGTGGGGTTGTATGAGGGACTACACGGAAAATGGCGGGCAACCCACTCACAATAGAGAGAAGTAGACAGGCTACCAGCACACGACTTAGGCTTTACATTGCTGTGGATGGGGTCAGCAGCTATTGATTGATTGAAACTTTTATTAGTAGATTGCACAGTACAGTACATATTCCGTACAATTGACCACTAAATGGTAACACCCGAATACGTTTTTCAACTGCTTAAGTCGGGGTCCACGTTAATCAATTCATGGTACAAATATATACTATCAGCATAATACAGTCATCACACAAGTTAATAATTGGAGTATATACATTGAATTATTTACATTATGTAAATTTGTATTTTATTTTTATTTTTTTGTCATTAAAAAATACAATCATGTGTGCTTACGGACTGTATCCCTGCAGACTGTATTGATCTATATTGATGTAAAATGTAGGAACCAGAAATATTAATAACAGAAATAAACAACCCTTTTGTGCGAATGAGTGTGAATGATTGTGCCAATGAGTGTAAATGGGGGAGGGAGGTTTTTTGGGTTGGTGCACTAATTGTAAGTGTATCTTGTGTTTTTTTATGTTGATTTAATTTTTTTTTTTTTTAAACTTTTTGTTTTTGTTTTTTTAATTTCTTGTGCGGCCCGGTACCAATCGATCCACGGACCGGTACCGGGCCGCGGCCCGGTGGTTGGGGACCACTGAGGTAAACAACCAGCAGTATGTCGGAAAGCTAGCTAAAACGGTACACATATTCATAATATAGTATACATTTTAACTGACCTTTATTTTACTATTTTTGACTTTTTTTAGGTGGCTAAAATACGCGGTGCTGCTAACCGCCGTCTAACGTTACGTTACTTTGTGTGATATATTGACTAACGTAACCCTGCTTAAAAAAATCACTGAACAAAAAGTATGAATAAGGTAGTGAACTACAACAGATTCCCGTGTTTGCAATAACGTTATAACGTTAGCAGTGAGTTTACAGCCTCACTGATTTAACTACACAGCAAATAAAAGTCACGTTACTTAGCCAATGAACGCTAGCTTACATTCAAAACTTACCGTTCTTTGTGCAACTTCAAATGTCGGACGAAGTTGGAAGTTGTTGCCTCTCCATCAGTAATTTTCGAACCGCATGTGTTGCATACTGCAAACCGTTTTGTGTTGACCACCTCGTAATTTTTATACCCAAACGAAATTATTTTAGGTATCATTTTTTGTTCACTGGCGTGTGGTTTGGACATTTCTTCTTCATCGGTTTTCCTGCAATTTGATTGGATGAATGCTGTGGGACGAAAACAACGTAGATCAAATTTGATTGGCTATTGTACTGACAGCACACACGCTTGACATGCAGCACACACGCTGACACACGCAACGCTGATAGACAAGTACACGATGAAAAATACGAAGCGCTCCCGAATAACTTTTTAATCTTTGGGTTTTGGGGAAAGTAGCAAGTCATGTCAAGTCATGTCAAGTCAAAAAGCTCAAGTCCAAGTGAAGTCACAAGTCAATGATGTTAAAGTCTAAGTCGAGTTGCAAGTCTTTTTACATTTTGTCAAGTCAAGTCTAAAGTCATCAAATTCATGACTCGAGTCTGACTCGAGTCCAAGTCATGTGACTCGAGTCCACACCTCTGGTATGTATATATTATTAATGTTGTAAATACATCTAGAAGTGGTCCTATAGAGGTAGGTTTTTTTTCGGAGGTTTCAGGAATGTAACAAACACAATAATGTGTGTGTGTGTGTGTGTGTGTGTGTGGGGGGCGGCACATTATACTGCACATACTAGTCCATTATTAGAAAGAGTTAGTCAAATATGGAGCATGCCCAGTCTGAAGCTCCTATGAAACAATGAACAACACTTTCATTCATTGTTTGAAGCAACAATGACCGAGACTGTTTTATCTTGTCTCATCCCGTGTTATTGTTGTTTTAAGAGAAAGAGGGATGTGAGGATTAGGCACCGTCTGACTCTGGCTAACCCCCAACCTCTCTCTCACACACACATACACACGCACGTGCAAATTCACAAATGCAGGATTTCCCTTTACTTCCATGCTATTTTTAAGCATTTTTTTTATGCTCACATAATGACAATATGAGCACAAGTATCATTTAACCCTTGTGCAAGTTTAAGATTGACTATACACTCTTACTCTTGGGATCCCGCTCATTAAAGTTAAAGTCAGCAATTATTGATATTTTTTTTACTTTCAATGCTTTAATCTTCAAACAACTTAATGTATACATATTGATTTAAAGTTGTTTATTATTCATATGTTTTATGGCCTATTTGTCAAAAATAACTGTTTTTTTATAATGGAAAAATTAACATGCAATAATTCTAAATGAAGTTGCAGAAGGGAATATTTGAGTTTGGGTAATTATAGCCTTGAATAAGTCAATAATTCATTAAAACAATTATTTTGATACCAGAGACAAAACCAAATATTATTTTTACAGCGCCTATGGCATTAGAATTAGAAAGAAAGTTTCATTTTTTTCCAAGTTTCTTTTCTTTCATTCAGACATTTAAACATTTGACGGATAACGAGAATACTTTTTTTTAAACATATATATATAGTCTGAAATGAAATAAGCATAAGCTTTTTACACCTATCCCAGTGTATTTACAACACAGAAAAAAACTGCCAAAGTCTTGTTGCACATTTTTTAGTTTTTCCCATTCCTCACAAATAAATATAATTTCATTATTAATTTAATTGAAAACATTTAATTAAAGCAGGCACGACTCGGTTTAGTATACATCTGCCACCCGAAGGGAATAAGCGGTAGAAAATGGATGGATGGATGTTATATATAACTGCCCCCCCCCCCCAAAAAAAAAAAAAAATATATATATATATATATATATATATATATATATATATATATATATATATATATATATATATATATATATATATATATACATATATATACATATATATATATATATATATATATATATATACATATATATACATATATATATATATATATACATACATATATATATATATATATATATATATATAAAAATATACATATATACATATATATATATATAAAAATATACATATATACATACACATACATACATATATATATATATATATATATATATATATATATATATATATATATATATATATATATATATATATACATATATACATATATATATATATATATATATATATATATATACATACATATATATATATACATACATATATATATATATATATATACATACATATATATATATATATATATATATATATATATATATATATATATATATATAAAAATATACATATATACATACACATACATACATATATATATATATATATATATATATATATATATATATATATATATATACATATATATATTTATATACATACATATATATATATATATATATATATATATATATATATATACACACACACACAAATATACATACACATACACATACATACATATATACATATATACTGTATATATATATTTATATATGTATAAAACATATACATATATATACATACATACATATACATATATATATACATATATACAGTATATATATATATATATATATATATATATATATATATATATATATATATATATATATATATATATATATATATATATATACATATATACATATATACAGTATATATATATATATATTACACGGCTAACCATCAAACAGAGTAATTGTATCACATAAGGAACACATGTAATGCCCGTTTTGGGCTCTAGGGGTGCACAAATAAAGGGGAATGAAATGCTGAATATGGCCATTTGTTCATCATGTGCATTATTGGAAAATGTTGTGTCCTTCTCCTTCCATTATATGTGCATTCTTAACAAACCAGCACTATGTCACTTCCATCCAAAACGATGGGAATTCTGTTTTTCTGCTTTTCTGCATCCCCTCCTCACACGCTCACCCTAAAACAAAAGGCCTTCTATGTTTTTCCGTGTTTTTCTGCTGCTCTTACATGTTGAAATATTGCCCCGTCCCGACCGAGGGTCAGCGCATATTGTTGATGAAAAACAAAAGGATGATGACGTGATGCCATGTCTAGACTCCATGCAAATGAACGCGCTTTCCCAAAAAAAGCCCGTGCCAGCTCGCGTACAGTATTTACCCGACCCACGTGACGGCGCGCACTGAGTGACAGACGAAGTGAGAATGATTATGGTAATGATAATAATCATGGCTGTCACCGCCGTGTCCTCCACCATGTTAAAAATTAATCTGAGTTAACGGTAATCCACGTCTCCTCATTAGATTACTGGTGTGGGGAGGGGAGGCTCACGGGCCATCTGTACATCATTAGCAGAGTCTCAGTGACAGCCCACTCCCGACATCAACTTATACGCTTCCGCCTTCTCACCAGTCCTTTATTATCATTATCAGGCTTCTGACACGTCATTTCTGAGACTCCCCCCCCCCTACCCCGCAACAAGAAGTCAAAGGTCAACCATCAACTAGAGCTGATGAGAATTGACCGACAACCTCAAGGGCGGGCATGCATTTCCTGCAAAAGGACAGTCCTTTTCTGTAACCTGCAGGCTCCTCTGCTGCCCAGAAAAAAAATTAGAAAGGCAGAAAATAGTCCAAATTAGTGTTGTAATGATACCAATATTTTGGTACCGATACTAAAATCATTTCGATACTTTTCAGTACTTTTCGGTACCTTTCTAAATAAAGGGGTCCACAAAAAAATTGCGTTATTGGCTTTATTTTAACAAAAAGTCTTAGGGTACATTAAACATGTGTTTCTTATTGCAGTTAAGTCCCTTAAATAAAATAGTGAACATACTAGACCAGTGGTCCCCAACCTTTTTGTAGCTGCGGACCGGTCAACGCTAGAAAATTTGTCCCACGCACCAGGAGGGGGGGGGGGGGGGGGGGGCTGGGTTGTTTATTTATTTATTTATTTGTTTGTCATAAAAAAATACAATCATGTGTGTTTACGGACTGTATCCCTGCAGGCTGTATTGATCTATATTGATATATAATGTAGGAACCAGAAATCATTAATAACAGGTCACCCACATATGCGGTCCTCTCCAAGGTTTCTCATAGTCATTCACGTCGACGTCCCACTGGGGTGAGTTTTTCCTTGCCCTTATGTGGGCTCTGTACCGAGGATGTCGTTGTGGCTTGTGCAGCCCTTTGAGAAACTTGTGATTTAGGGCTATATAAATAAACATTGATTGATTGATTGATTGATTGAAGAAACAACCCTTTTGTGCGAATGAGTGTGAATGAGTGTAAATGGGGGCGGGAGGTTTTTTGGGTTAGTGCACTAATCGTAAGTGTATCTTCTGTTTTTTATGTTGATTTAATTTAAAAAATATATATATTTATATATTATTGTTATATATATATTTTTTTTAAATTTCTTGTGCGGCCCGGTACCAATCGAGCCACGGACCGGTTGGGAACCACTGTACTACACAACTTGTCTTTTAGTAGTAAGTAAACAAACAAAGGCTCCTAATTAGTCTGCTAACGTATGCAGTAACATATTGTGTCATTTATCATTCTATTATTTTGTCAACATTATTAAGGACAAGTGGTAGAAAACGAATCATTAATCTACTTGTTCATTTGCTGTTAATATCTGCTTACTTTCTCTTTTAACATGTTCTATCTACACTTTTGTTAAAATGTAATAATCACTTATTCTTCTGTTGTTTGATACTCTACGTTAGTTTTGGATGATACCACAAATTTGAGGATCAATCCGATACCAAGTCGTTACAGGATCATACATTGGTCATATTCAAAGTCCTCATGTGTCCAGGGACATATTTCCTGAGTTTATAAACATTTTAAAAAAACGAAAGAAGATGTTGTGATGTCAAAAAATATTGACGTAATCATAGTAGTATTGACTAGGTACATGCCTATATCATTACAGTGAATGTTAGGTGTAGCTCCACCAATGGCGTTTGTTTACATTTTGACGCCGGTGAGCTTCGGTGTGTAGTGAAGCATGTTTAGCTATTCCTCGTCCTGCAGGGATGATATTTGTAAGAAACGTACTTTGTCGCCGTGGAGACCAGGATTAGTGATTTAGAAGTCGCTAAAACACTGACGACGGCGGATAGACTTTAGCCGCTAGCTAGCTAGCCATGTCTTAAAGCACCTCTTCCTGAGGGCGTTTCAGTGTTATAACTTCACCTTTATCGTTAGTTTTTAAGCCAAAATGCATCCGTTCTCCCTTTTCTGTCTACACACTGTGTCTGCTTGTAAGTACTCTGTGATTGTGTGCTGCCGAACATGCTCCTCTGCTCGTAAAACCTGCAATGTCACGACGTGACTTCGGCGCGGGCGCGGGACCGGTACCTTTCAGAGACTGTATAGTGCCGAAAATGATTCATTAGTACCGCGGTACCACACTAATACCGGTATACCGTACAACCCTAGTCCAAATAAACTGCAGACAGGAAGAGAAGCGGAGAAAGTCGCCGAAGGGCATCATCAGGAAATGACAATGAAAGGCATATGGACGCACAAACAGGAGAACGTGCACAGCAACCGTTAATGACGCCACAAATGAGAGGGAGCTGTAATTAAAAGAGAGAAGGGGTCGTGAGCATACAGTCGATGACTGCAAGGCCTTGATAATTAATAACATCTGTGCAAGTCCATCCTGCTGTGGACAAACATTCTTGACACTACTGAGCTTCGCTATCGCAGCACATCTGTCCACGACTGCTGCACCAACAATGCATGTTCATTGTGCTGGAGGAGCTATGCGGAAACACACCCGCATGAGAGAGTAATGCTGTCATATTGGGTCTGCAGACATTAGTAAGGGGCTTCATTAAAGAGATGTGGCTATCAAAAGTTGGCACCTAAATGTACAAATGCTAGGTATAGAACATACAAGTGTACTGTAACTAGACCTGTGCCAAGCCCTATCTTTCAATTGTAAAAAAAAAAAAAAGTCCTGAATGCAGAAGGTGATCCGGATCATCCCCAAAATGTACTAATTTCAATGAAAGAAATGGAGTGAACTCTCTCGTCAGTCATCCACTGTCTTTGTCTGTGTGTTAGAATAATTATGTATATATTATCACTCAACTCTTATGCTTAAGGGCCGTTGCTATAGTTATTATCAATTGTGCTGAAGTTGTACTTTTTTTTATCTGTGCAAAGCCAGTCGTCTCGTGTCAGTGTTTGTTTCCAGAATCGGCCTGCTGACTGCCAAGGCCGAACATCGAGTACCGTGACGCAAACAAAGCAGAAACAGAGCGATATCACGAGTGTCAGCACATTTCCATTTCATTAATAGTCATATATTGTGTCTAACTGGGGCTGTTGAGATTACCCCCTTCCTTCAGCGGCAGCTTCAGTGATGTAACAGGGACCTCCCAAATAAATAGAGGAAGCACGTGGGCTGGACTTTAGAGCGTAGTTTGGATCTGAAACTAGAGTACAGCTCAAAAAAAGGTCTCTCCTCATTTGAGCCAAATTGAACTCTGTCTCTGCAAGATTCCTTGCTTCTTGTCTGTTTAATAGATGTCGTCAGTGTTTGAACCTGACACTGTGTGAGTGGAGGCGGGGCCACTTACATACAAACTCAAGTTGAAGCACGTAATGTGAGGTAACAGAATAAAATTGATCCGCATCAGCCCCAAAATGTAATGACTTGTCCCTTATGCAATTGTAGGCATTTCCTGAGAGTTAGATGAAAAACCGCCCACATTTTGCTAACTTAATAACTAACTAACAAACTAACTAAGTAACAGACGGACAACCAAAGAGTACATAACCCAAGGTAACTAGCTAAAAGTTGATGAAAGTTATGAAAATGCTTAATTTCAATTAAAACAGTCAACAAATATATTAATACAAAATTAATATATACAATAGTATATATAATATTAAGTCAACATTTTTTTCTCAAGTACTGTCTTTGCTTGTATTGTTTACATGTGGTGTTCTTGTTGAGCATATCTGAGAAAAATAAACCGTAGCATTTGATTTGATTTTATGAATAAATGTATTACCAAGATACATATATATATATATATATATATATATATATATATATATATATATATATATATATATATATATATATATATATATATATATATATATATACCACATATACAGTATATAATGTCCATATTTATACTGTATATACTGTAGATATGCATCTATATACCGGTAATACATATATATATATATATATATATATATATATAATATATATATATATATATATATATATATATTAATCAGTGACGTGCGGTGAGGTTCATGACTGGTGAGGCACTGACTTCATCACAGTCAGATTTACAAACATATGAACCCTAAAGAGTATCTTATTCACCATTTGATTGGCAGCAGTTAGCGGGTTATGTTTAAAAGCTCATACCAGCATTCTTCCCTGCTTGGCACTCAGCATCAAGAGTTGGAATTGGGGGTTGAATCACCAAAAATTATTCCCGGGCGCGGCACCGCTGCTGCCCACTGCTTTCTTCACCTCCCAGGGGGTGATCAAGGGGATGGGTCAAATGCAGAGGACAAATTTCACCACACCTAGTGTGTGTGTGACAATCATTGGTACTTTAACTTAACTTTAACTTTACACATACAAACTGTAGCACACAAAAAAGCACATTTAATTAAAAAAACGTTATTATGGTCTTACCTTTACTTATAAATGAAGTCCATGAGCCGCTGTTGTGCTGGATTAATGCACTCCCGCCGTAGAATGCACCCCCTGACGGGAGTGTTATATCAACTAAAGCCCACACTTAAACTTTCCACGTGCAAGATTGAATCTATTTAAAAAAGTTATTTAATAAGAAGCCAAAAAGTGCAAAAACAATAATGTTCGTGTTGGAGAAGTTGTGAATGAATGAAATATGAAATCCGTGCTGCAGTCTGCAGGTGTGCCTAATGTTGTGGCCCTGCAGTCATTCACAACTCCTCCAACACGAACATTATTATTTTTGCACTTTTTGGCTTCTTATTAAATAACTTTTTTAAATAGATTAAATCTTGCATGTGGAAAGTTTAAGTGTGGGCTTTAGTTGATATAACACTCCCGTCAGGGGGTGCATTCTACGGCGGGGTGCATTAACCGGCACAAGGAGGCGGGATTACTGCGAGCCTCAGCCAGTGCGTCTTCGCAGCAGTTTTATGATTGCTCAGCACAAGAAATACGTTACACACATACAGTTGTTGACAAAATACACTGTACATTATATACCTTAGCTAACTAAACTATGGAAATGTATAATATAGTTCATATAGCAATACGGTCTCACTGCACAGCAGGCCGGCAGTTAGCTGAGTCCGCAATCCATGTTGAGGCTCCAGCTCCACTGATCACAGCAAGTCTCTTCTCAGTATTTGAACGGCAAATGTGAAAATTCAGCGATTTTGAATAAAAATAATCTAAAACTGGTGAAGTTAAATGGAAAATAACTTTATAGTATAATCGCTGGATACATATAACAATTTAATTAATTTTTTTTCTTTTTACATTTTTTTTCTTTCCATGATGGCAGGTGAGGCCCCGCCTCACCTGCCTCCAGTGACTGCACGTCACTGATATATATATATATATATATATATATATATATATATATATATATATATATATATATATATATATATATATATATATATATATATATATATATATATATATATATATACACACACTCTACCGTTCAAAAGTTTGGGGTCACCCAAACAATTTTGTGGAATAGCCTTAATTTCTAAGAACAAGAATAGACTGTCGAGTTTCAGATGAAAGTTCTCTTTTTCTGGCCATTTTGAGCGTTTAATTGACCCCACAAATGTGATGCTCCAGAAACTCAATCTGCTCAAAGGAAGGTCAGTTTTGTAGCTTCTATAACGAGCTAAACTGTAATGACCCCAAACTTTTGAACGGTAGTGTATATACACTACCGTTCAAAAGTTTGGGGTCTTACGGACTGTATCCCTGCAGACTGTATTGATCTATATTGATATATAATGTATATATTGTGTTTTTTATGTTGATTTAATTAAAAAAATATATACACTACCGTTCAAAAGTTTGGGGTCACATTGAAATGTCCTTATTTTTGAGGGAAAAGCACTGTACTTTTCAATGAAGATAACTTTAAACTAGTCTTAACTTTAAAGAAATACATTCTATACATTGCTAATGTGGTAAATGACTATTCTAGCTGCAAATGTCTGGTTTTTGGTGCAATATCTACATAGGTGTATAGAGGCCCATTTCCAGCAACTATCACTCCAGTGTTCTAATGGTACAATGTGTTTGCTCATTGGCTCAGAAGGCTAATTGATGATTAGAAAACCCTTGTGCAATCATGTTCACACATCTGAAAACAGTTTAGCTCGTTACAGAAGCTACAAAACTGACCTTCCTTTGAGCAGATTGAGTTTCTGGAGCATCACATTTGTGGGGTCAATTAAACGCTCAAAATGGCCAGAAAAAGAGAACTTTCATCTGAAACTCGACAGTCTATTCTTGTTCTTAAAAATGAAGGCTATTCCACAAAATTGTTTGGGTGATAGACAGACAGACAGACAGACAGACAGACAGACAGACAGACAGACAGACAGACAGACAGACAGACAGATAGATAGATAGATAGATAGATAGATAGATAGATACATCTATATATACATATATACATATATATATATATATATACATCTATATACATACATATATACCCATATATATATATACATATATATATATATATATATATATATATATATATATATATATATATATATATATATATATATATATATATATATATACATACATACATACATACATACATACATACATACATACATACATACATACATACATACATACATACATACATACATGTATGTATGTATGTATGTATGTATGTATGTATGTATGTATGTATGTATGTATGTATGTATGTATGTATGTATGTATGTATGTATGTATGTATGTATGTATGTATGTATGTATGTATGTATGTATGTATGTATGTATGTATGTATGTATGTATGTATGTATGTATGTATGTATGTATGTATGTATGTATGTATGTATGTATGTATGTATGTATGTATGTATGTATGTATGTATGTATGTATGTGTGTGTGTGTGTGTGTGTGTGTGTGTGTGTGTGTGTGTGTGTGTTAACAGTAAATATATTCTATTGATGTGAGTCACAGATCCCACAATTGTCAGAAATGTTTCCTCAACATGTACAGTTACATTTTTTTATAAAGCAAGCATATTGTGCACTCCCACGTTAATAATAATATAAAAAACGTGTAAACATCATTTTAAGATATATTTAAAACAGTTAAAAAATGTGATTAATTTGCGAGTTAACTATGGACAGCCATGCGATTAATCACGATTAAATATTTGATTTATTTATTATTTATTATTATAGAGACAGCACTAAACATTTTTTTTCTAACCTAATGAATACATACATGCTGGAGTCTAAGTGTCGCTCCATACCATCTAACAGGGGCTCACTGTCATTTTGTACAGGCAATGAGGGGACTTCCAAGTGGGAACCATCTTTTCTGTTTAACAGCACTAAGTAAAAAAAGAAATATACACATTAAAGGCCTACTGAAATGAAATGTTCTTATTTAAACGGGGATGGCAGGTCCATTGTATGTGTCATACTTGATCATTTCGCGATACTGCCATATTTTTGCTGAAAAGATTTAGTAGAGAACATCGACGATAAAGTTCGCAACTTTTGGTCGCTGATAAAAAAGCCTTGCCTGTACCGGAAGTAGCGTGACGTCACAGGTTGTGGAGCGCCTCACATCTGCACATTGTTTACAATCATGGCCACCAGCAGCGAGAGCGATTCGGACCGAAAAAGCGACGATTACCCCTCTAATTTGAGCGAAGATGAAAGATTTGTGGATGAGGAAAGTGAGAGTGAAGGATTAGAGGGCAGTGGAAGCGATTCAGATAGGGAAGATGCTGTGAGAGGCGGGTGGGACCTGATATTCAGCTGGGAATGACTATAACAGTAAATAAACACAAGACATATATATACTCTATTACAGTGACGTGAGGTTAATGTCTGGTGAGGCACGACTGCATCCTCACAGTCAGATTTACAAACATATGAACCTGCAGTGCAGGTGTACCTAATGTTGTGTCCCTGCGGTCGTTCGCGGCTCCTGCAGCGCGAGCATTGTTGTTTTTGCACTTTTTGGCTTCTTGTTAAGTGACTTTTTTTGGGTGGATTCGGTCTTGCACGTGGAGGGTTTGGGTGTGGGCTTTGGTTGGTGTGGCCGCGGCGCTCCCGTCGGGCGGTGCATTCTGCGGCGGAGGTGCTTGGCACCAGGAGGCGGGGTTATGAGACGAGCCTCACACAGTGTGTCTTCGCAGCAGAGTTTTATGAATGCTCAGCACTAAAAATACGTTACACACATACAGTTGTTGACAAAATACACTGTACATTATATACCTCAGCTAACTAAACTATGGAAATGTATAATATAATTCATATAGCAATACGGTCTCACTGCACAGCAGGCCAGCAGTTAGCCGAGTCATTGCGCACAATCCATGTTGAGGCACAACGCAGTGACGTGCCTCAACTGGCTGCTGATCACCGCACCGTCTCTTCTCAGTATTTGAACGGCAAATGTGAAAATAAAAATAAAAATAATCTAAAACTGGTGAAGTTAAATGGAAAATAACTTTAGTATAATCACTGGATACACATAACAATTTAATTATTTTTTTTTCTTTTTACTTTTTTTTTTCTTTCCATGATGGCAGGTGAGGCCGTGCCTCCCCTGCCTCTAGTGACGGCACGCCACTGCTCTATTAGCCACAACACAACCAGGCTTATATTTAATATGCCACAAATTAATCCGCATAACAAACACCTCCCCCCTCCCGTCCATCTAACCCACCAATACAACTCAAACACCTGCACAACACACTCAATCCCACAGCCCAAAGTACTGTTCACCTCCGTAAAGTTCATACAGCACATATATTTCCCCAAAGTTAGGTACGTGACATGCACATAGCGGTACGCACGTACGGGCAAGCGATCAAATGTTTGGAAGCCAAAGCTGCGTACTTACGGTAGCGCGTCTGCTATCTAACTCAAAGTCCTCCTGGTTGTGTTGCTGCAGCCGGCCGCTAATACACCGATCCCACCTACAGCTTTCTTCTTTGCTGTCTTCATTGTTCATTAAACAAATTGCAAAAGATTCACCAACACAGATGTCCAGAATACTGTGGAATTTTGCGATGAAAACAGACGACTTAATAGCTGGCCACAATGGTGTCCCAATATGTCCGCTACAATCTGTGACGTCACGCGCAGACGTCATCATACCGAGACGTTTTCAGCAGAATATTTCGCGGGCGGTGCATTCTGCGGCGGAGGTGCTTTATATGGGTTAAAAATATGTTTTGCAAACCAGTAATTATAGTCTGCAAATGATGTGTTGTTGTTGAGTGTCGGTGCTGTCTAGAGCTCGGCAGAGTAACCGTGTAATACTCTTCCTAATCAGTAGGTGGCAGCCGGTAGCTAATTGCTTTGTAGATGTGGGAAACAGCGGGAGGCAGTGTGCAGGTATAAAGGTATCTAATGCTTAAACCAAAAATGAAAAAAAGGTGAGTGCCCCTAAGAAAAGACATTGAAGCTAAGGGAAGGCTATGCAGAACGAAACTAAAACTGAACTGGCTACAAAGTAAACAAAAACAGAATGCTGGACAACAGCAAAGACTGACTGTGGAGCAAAGACAATGTACATCCGAACATGACATGACGATCAACAATGTCCCTACAAAGAAGGATAAAAACAACTGAAATATTCTTGACTGCTAAAACAAAGTAGATGCAGGAAATATCGCTCAAAGGAAGACATGAAACTGCTACAGGAAAATACCAAAAATAAGAGAAAAAGCCACCAAAATAGGAGCGCAAGACAAGAAGTAAAACACTACACACAGGAAAACAGCAAAAAAGTCCAAGTAAGTCAGGGTGTGATGTGACAGGTGGTGACAGTACACCTACTTTGAGACAAGAGCTATTGTGATGCATAGTTGGTTATGGTTTAAAGTCATATCCAACAATTGCGACGACGGCTTTTTACTGTCAACTGAGTTTCGTTTTTTAATGATTTCTGCTGGTGGTGTGCCTCCGGATTTTTTCAACGCAAAAAATGTGCCTTGGCTCAAAAAAGGTTGAAAAACACTGGTCTACATAACATGTAATGGTGGTTCTTTGCATAGATTACATTTCACAGACCTGTTTTCAGGCTTTAGAAGTCATATCCAACACTTGCCAGAACGACTTTTTACTGTCAATATCGGCTGCTGAGTTTAATTTTTTAATGATTTCTGCTGGTGGTGTGCCTCCGCATTTTTTCAACGCAAAAAATGTGCCTTGGCTCAAAAAAGGTTGAAAAACACTGCAATAATCTACCCAATCTTTTCAGTCAAGTTTACACCCGGTATTAAAATTTGACATATCATGGGAACTCTGCATATTTAAAATGATTGATTTAATGCCATACATGTCATCTGTTTCAGAAAACCAGTAGTTCCTCCTGTGAGGAGCACACTCAAAAGGTAAAGATAGATGAAATTATTTTTCTTTATATGCAATAACTTTAAATGCGCTCTCACACTTTTTCAGAGAGGAGAGCGAGCCAAGTTACTGCGCCCCTGAGACGTGACAGTGGAGCAACTTGAACCTGTGAGTTATGGTCTAGTCGCCGTCCACTTATTCAGCATCTAATATGGGTAATATTGCAGAAAAACGCTGTATTATTCTATTATTCAATGTGTCAGCTTCTGTTTTTGCCGGACGTCGGAGCACGGCACATCAAGTCCGCACAGAGCAGAGCTGATCGTGCGGGACAGGAAGTAGTGTACAAAATAAAACACCGGGTTAATTTTCAAAATAAAATGCACTGTGTTTACGGCGGATCACATTTTTCTTACAGTAGAGTTTTAGATATAAAGTTTATTGTGACTTTGCTATTACTGTGTGGGTTAACAAAATAATAATAATGATAATAATAACAATAATAATAATAATAATTATTATTATTATTAATAATGATCATTTCAGCATTCTGGGGATATAAGATGTAGGTTATCTGTTAGGAATATTACCATCTGTATTTAAAGTTGATTCATGTTGATTATGCCTGCAGCACAATGCCCAAAAAAGAAAGGATACAGCCCTCTACTGGCCCCTGGTCCATATTTTTGGCCCTGTATTGCGTTTCAGTTGTTTAGTCTGAGCATTAAGTGGAAAAGACCATAAGTTACAACTTCATGGTGTTTTCATCAAGTTAAGGGAAGAAGGACAGATTTTCACATTGAAGTTTTTTCCATTTGGGTATTTATTTTTGTATTTTTTTTTCAAAATTCACGTTGCACTGTTCAATGTTGAATATTAAAGTGCTTATCTTTAACAATAAATAGCCTAATAATAAACCAGTGTTTTGTTGCTTTTCATGTATTCCAAGCCTATGATAATGTGAATTAACTCATTGTGACCATAATTTGTTGACACAAAAGAAATGGCAATCACTTTTACCTACAAAGGACACACAGCTAAGTAGTTAGCTTCCTATTAGCAAATTTAATTTTACATTCATTTCCATATTGTGTAAAGGACCAAAAAAAAAATTCCTGCCCTTTTCTGACTTTGAGCCCCTGCCCCTCTATAATCATGTGCACGTCCCTGGTACATACGTTAATTTAATAATGTCATGTTATAATTGTGTGGATGTTTTTGCAATTTGTATATGAATAGGGATTATTTTTTTCCCAGATATCAACGACAAACTATATATCACTGACTTTGGAGCAAGCAGAAAACTAGATCTTGCACAAAGTTCTGGATCATTTTCTTGGTCCAGTTATGAGGATGTTGGAGGCATTCAATGCAAGTACAAGAAGGAATCCGATATACAAGTAAGCTGGGCTTGAAAATATCGATTTAAATGTACATTATGATGGTATTTTCATCCATTATCCCCACACTAAATTCTGCCATATTAAAATTGTTCTTCATGTTAATATTCATAGCATACTCATATAATAATAATAACATTATTATTATTGATTGTGCACAGTTTGGCCAGTAAATGTATTTGCAAATAAATGTCTTATTTACGTCATTATTTATAATGAATCCATTACATTTTAGGTAGCAGGGTGCTTGGTGCATTATGTCCTGACTGATGGGCAACATCCCTACCAAACCACAACACCCTACTCCAGTGACCCAGTGGGGCTATCTCAAAATGTGAGGAACGGCAACTTTACTCTTCAATGTGAAGAAAGACTGATGAGCCAAAAGGACATTATTTCAAGAATGCTGAGTAGAACATTTGAAGAACGTCCTACTATTGAAGAATGCCTTCAAGCTATCACATGTAAGTGCACAGACAACCACTCCTTAATACTATGCATTCATTGTTCACATTAAGAAAATATCGATAGATTGGAAGAGGTATATTTTAATCACTTCTGTGAAAATAACAGACCCTATTATGTATTTACAGGTTTCACACGTCCGTCTAATTTCACTGGAACAACAAACACGTCTGGCCACAAGAATAAAAATGAAGTAAGTACTTTTTTTAAGAGACTTTAGGTATTGTCAAGTTTATTTACTGTTTGAAAACAACGATTGTTCCTGTTTTGGGCTGTAAATTAACATGTGGTACTGCTTTAATAGTTATTTTCTAGATTAGTCAAAATTTAAAGGCATACTGAAATGAATTTTTTTTATTTAAACGGGGATAGCAGATCCATTCTATGTGTCATACTTGATCATTTCGCGATATTGCCATATTTTTGCTGAAAGGATTTAGTAGAGGACAACGACGATAAAGTTTGCAACTTTTGGTCGCTGATAAAAAAAAAAAGCCTTGCCTGTACCGGAAGTAGCGTGACGTCACAAGCTGGAGTGCTGCTCACATTTCCCTATTGTTTACACCAGCAGCGAGAGAGATTCGAACCGAGAAAGCGACGATTACCCCATTAATTTGAGCGAGGATGAAAGATTTGTGGATGAGGAACGTGAGAGTGAAGGACTACAGTGCAGTGCAGGACGTATCTTTTTTCGCTCTGACCGTAACTTAGGTACAAGGGCTCATTGGATTCCACACTTTCTCCTTTTTCTATTGTGGATCACGGATTTGTATTTTAAACCACCTCGGATACTATATCCTCTTGAAAATGAGAGTCGAGAACGCGAAATGGACAATCACAGTGACTTTTATCTCCACGACAATACATCGGCGAAACACTTTAGCTACGGAGCTAACGTCATAGCATCGGGCTCAAATGCAGATATAAACAAAATAAATAAACCCCTGACTGGAAGGATAGACAGAAAATCAACAATACTATTAAACCCTGGACATGTAAATACACTGTTAATGCTTTCCAGCTTGGCGAAGATTAACAATGCTGTTGCTAACGACGCCATTGAAGCTAACTTAGCAACGGGACCTCTAAGAGCTATGATAAAAACATTAGCGCTCCACCTACGCCAGCTAGCCCTCATCTGCTCATCAACACCCGTGCTCACCTGCGTTCCAGCGATCGACTGAAGGACGAAGGACTTCACCCGATCATCCGTGCGGTCGGCGGCTAGCGCGTCTGCTATCCAAGTAAGTCCTCCTGGTTGTGTTGCTACAGCCAGCCGCTAATACACCGATCCCACCTACAACTTTCTTCTTTGCAGTCTTCATTGTTCATTAAACAAATTGCAAAAGATTCACCAACACAGATGTCCAGAATACTGTGGAATTTTGAGATGAAAACAGAGCTCTTTTGTATTGGATTCAATGGTGTACCAATACTTCCGTTTATCTAGTGACGTCACGCGCATACGTCATCATACAAAGACGTTTTCAACCGGAAGTTTAGCGGGAAATTTAAAATTGCACTTTATAAGTTAACCCGGCTGTATTGGCATGTGTTGCAATGTTAAGATTTCATCATTGATATATAAACTATCAGACTGCGTGGTCGGTAGTAGTGGGTTTCAGTAGGCCTTTAATGTCCCATTTGTATATTTTATTTGTGAACAGTGTTCTTTTAATTGATTTTCCAGAAGAGCTGTATTACAGTGAAAAGATCCATGTTGTCTACACCTATGTTAAACCATAAATGTGATATGAGCATATTTTGACCAAGTCTTTAAGGACCACAGCAAGGATCAGCAAAGCAAAGTCCTCCACTATAGCCTAATGAGAGATGTGCCATCTCATCCTCATCCAACCTAATGATCTCAAAGGCTGATGAATCAGTGCTTCAGTGGAAAAGTGTGAAGTGGTTAATTTGAATAGAGACAGTGGGGGAGGGGGGTTGAATGGATTTTCAGGTGGGCCCTAAGTAGGTGAGAAGTACCGGTATGCAAGTATGTGTATGGGAGTTGGGAGAGGGACTTTTCACCATTTGACAGTTACTCTGCATCAGTAATATGTACTGAATAAATGGTCCCACTAAAGAAAATCAATCCCTTTTTTTTTCATGATCAACAGCAAAAATGGCAGGAATGGAAACAATCAGAAAAAGAGACCACAATATAGGAAATTATGTATGGACTCATAAGCTGTTTTTTTGTGTTACAGGACAGGATCATTGCAGCAAATTGCTGTCCCCAAACACCAGATGAGATAGACATCTCAGAGAGTATTTTCAGCGATCAGCTTGAGATTACTAGCAGTGAACTTAAGGATTCATCTTCTCCCACTGAAGAGGAATTATCTGTGTGTGAAATGGTAATTATTGGTTTTTATTAGGGTACAAGTGTAAGAGGTGGTTAAATACATATATGATATCTTTGTGATATGATGATGATGATCATTTTGAGGATTATGACAGCTTATGAAAACCCCAAATTCAAAATCTCAGAAAATTAGAATAATTACATATAATCACTAAAAAAAGGATTTATATCTGAAAAGTATAATCATGCATACTATATGTACTCAGTACTTGGTTTGGGCCCCCTTTGCATGAATTAATGCCTCAATGCGGCGTGGCATGGATACTATCAGTAATTCAGTAAGGTAAGGCAAAAGGGGTCCAACATTTCTGTTTGGGGTTTTTATAAGCTGTAAGCCATAATCATCAAAATTATAACAAGTAAAGGCTTGAAATATCTCACTTTGCATGTAATGAGTCTGTATAATATATTAGTTTCACTGCAATTTTAATTACTGAAATATATGAACTTTTGCAAAATATTCAATTTTTTTCGAGTTTCACCTGTACATGAAAACGTTGTACAAATAGGTAATGCAGGCATGAATTTATTATATATATATTTTTTTTATTAATAATACATTTTCTTTTCCTTTTTTTTCCAGACAACTGAGCCACACTTTTCCCTTTCTCTGGAAACATCAGATGAAGAAGACCAACAAGCAGAAGAAGACGAACAAGTAACACGCACAAGAAAACCACCTTCAAGAATGGATAAAACTGTTCATGGAAGTAACCCTCAACGACGCCATATCAACGTGAAAATGTCCTCAAACAAGGAACACCAGCGGATATATGACAAGAAGAATTACTGCCTTTACCGTGAGAAGTCGTTTGCGAAGCTCACAAGACATCTGAAGCAAAAGCACGCTGATACGGTTGAAGTAGCTAAGGCACTTGCACACAGGCAAGGTTCCACACAGTACCGTCTTCTGCTGGAGAAAATACGAAATATGGGGAATTACCACCATAACTGTTCAGTGCTATCCTCTGGGAATGGACTCATAATACCAAAAAGACAAGGAACATATCGATCCTCAGCAACAGACTATCTGCCTTGCAAGTTTTGCTTCGCTATGTATGTCAGAACTGACCTCTGGAGACATCATAAGCGTTGCAAACTGCAAGTGAAAAACGATGGACCGGTGAAAAGAAAAGTTCAGGCAAGTTCTTCCCTGATGTTGCCCTTGGACACAACAATTTCTGCCGGACTCAAAGAAATTCTTCAGGACATGACATATGACATTGTTACACAAGTGGTGAAATCTGATGACCTGATTCTTTCACTGGGAGAAAGATTGGTCCTCAAAAATGGAGAAGTTCGACGTGATTGGGCAGACATCAGGAACAAGATGAGGGAACTTGCCAGACTTGTTTTGTCGGCTCGAAAAATTGACAAAGACGTTATCTTTTTGAAGGACTTGATCAACCCAGGAAAGTTCAACACAATACTTCAGGCTGTAAAAAATATGACTGGGTTTGATGCCTTAAACAGATTCTCAGATCCCTCAACAGCACTGAAACTGCGCCACTCCCTTGTGAAGGTGTCGCATATTGTGCAAGGAAAGGCTCTGCGTCAAGAGGACAATGCCTTAAAGGGAAGGGCGGAACAGTTTGTCAAATTAATTGAACTAGAATGGACAACACATGTGTCATCCAACGCACTGAAAACCCTGTACCAGAAGAAATGGAACAGCCCCCAAACGTTGCCTCTATCAGAAGACATCAAAAAGCTCCAGGATCATTTAAAATCCCTTGAAGAGTTGAACAAAAAGGCTCTCATTGACCATCCATCAAAAAGGTCATGGAGTGAGCTCTCGCAAGTCACCCTGACACAGCTGATTTTATTTAATCGACGTCGCGAAGAAGAAGTTTCAAGGATGGAGGTACATACATACCTGCTGAGAAACAAACGCAGTATGCATGATGCAATTATGAAGAGCCTGTCACCATTTGAGAAGAAATTGTGTCAGAATCTCATCAGGGTGGAAATCCGGGGGAAAAGAGGCCGCAAGGTACCAGTGCTGATTCCAACAAACGTACAAGAGTCTGTGGAACTTCTGATAAAAACAAGAGATGAGGTCGGAATTTCCCCAAGCAACCCTTACGTTTTTGCCCGCCCATATTTTGGATCTCTGGAGAACATTCGGGGATGTGACAGCTTAAAGCGATATTCCGAAAGCTGTGGAGCTCAACATCCAGAAAACATCACATGAACAAAACTACCCAAGCTGGAAGACATTACCCCAAACATCAACTGTAAGTACAGCATTTCAAGAAATGTTGTACATTTTATTGAACAAAGCAAAGGCTTTATACTCTGTAGAAAAATGACTTGCTTATGTGCACACATGAATTAAAATGATGGTAGAAGGTGGGGGTTGAACCCCAGTAACCAGCAACCCTCCAATTGCTGGCACGGCCACTCTACCAACTTCGCCACGCCGTTACTGATTAATGCGAAGGGCTACCAGTTTGATACACACTTAAATAAATTGCCAGAAATAGCCAATTTGCTCAATTTACCTTTAACTCTATGTTATTATTAATAATTAATTATATTTATCTTTGTGGAAACACTTATCATCTTAATGATTTATCCCAATAAATATATATAGAAACAGATAAATACCAATATGCAACACTTTATTTTTATATTTTCTCTAAGTGCACATTTTTCAAATTGAACATTTTCAAATGATCACTTCTAAGACAGTCTTGTGAAATCACAATATCCCATTTTAACTAGCTAGCCACTAACATTTTTTAACAAATCATGAATTACTTTGCACCATGTTTGTACAAATAATAACTCATGTAAAATACAAAAGTCGACTCTCAAATTTTTAAATAAATCATGTCACACTTTGAACTGGACACCAAATCTGTTATCTGTTTCTTTGTCAGTTAGTGAAGACCAAGTCTTTAAAATATTTTCTTGGATTTTCAAATTCTATTTGAGTTTTGTCTCTCTTAGAATTAAAAATGTCGAGCAAAGCGAGACCAGCTTGCTAGTAAATACATAAAATTTAAAAAAATAGAGGCAGCTCACAGGTAAGTGCTGCTATTTGAGCTATTTTTAGAACAGGCCAGCGGGCTACTCATCTGGTCCTTACGGGCGACTTGGTGCCCGCGGGCACCGCGTTGGTGACCCCTGATATAGACACTATATTGTGTTATATTGTGACTCTAAATGATTAAATCACTTACATTTTTTTCTAGAGAATTACAAGAATTAATAGTTGTCATTTGCCTTTATCCATTAATTACTTTCTCAATTTATTTATAGCGAAACCCAGAAGACTATTGTCAAAGATCGAGAAGCAAGCTGTTGAACATCATTTCAAGGACTTTCTGAAGCAAATGAAGATCCGGGGAAAAACTGACTGTCAAAGATTCTTGATTGGAAATCCGAGGCTAAGGGATAGTGGAAGAGACTGGAAAGTAGTGAAATACTTCATGCACAACAAAATAATGTCTATAAAGAGGAACTTGTGCCAATAGAAGACCAATAATCTAAATTAACTGCTGAATACTGGGAGCTTGCACTATGGAGCATTAATGTAAAGTGCCTGAATACTGGGAGCTCGCATTATGGATCATCAATGTTATGTACCTGGATCCTGGGAGCTTGCATTATGGATCATCAATGTTATGTACCTGAATACTAGGAGCTTGCATTATGGATCATCAATGTTATGTACCTGAATACTGGGAGCTTGCATTATGGATCATCAATGTCAGGGTTACAACATTGTTAGTCCATGTAAACGGAGCATCAGTGTTAAGGTTGCAACATTGTTAGTCCATGTAAATGGAGCATTAGTCTGTTAGGACATCAATACAATTTATTGTTTTTATAATTCCAATCTTTTAAGAATCTCTCTCTATCCATTTTGCTTATTTATTTCTTACTCATCCATGTTGGAGTGTGAATGTCACTCTATGCCAGGGGTGTCCAAACTTTTTCCACTGAGGGCCACACACGGAAAAATTTAAGCATACGGGGGCCATTTTGATATTTTTCATTTTCAAACCATAACAAAATATAAAGATTTTTTTTTTTTTAACCTTTAGGGCTCCTGGGGACCAGTCAAGGGTCAAGGGTCTCAGTCATTAAAATGTTAAAAATAAGTCAAATTATTATTATTATTTTTTACAGTATATCTATATCAACTTCAGGTTGATATCAAGTAAAAAAAAAACAGGTTTTATGCCTTTTCTGTCAAAGACAACTTTTTTTTTTATAGTAAAACTGAAATATGCAGTATTTAGTAATTAGAGCCATAAAAGTAATAATGCAGGACACCATTGATTTGAATTATTGAATATTTTGGAGTAATCACAGTGAAAAGTTAAATAAAATCCCACTAAATATATTTGGGATCCAAAAGGTCTCCCACTCATAAAGTGATACATTTTTATTATTTTTTTAAAAAACTTTTCACACTTAAATTACGAGATCAACTTCAGATATATCTGTCGATTTTACGTTTGAACTATTATTTTGTTTGTTTTATGCTCTTTTGTCAAATAAAACTTTGATGTGTTTATATGGCAACCACACAATATATGCAATATTTTTTCCACATAAAACATTTTAAAGTGAAATTTTTAAAGTAATAATTCATTGTAACATAGATTTTTTGTCTTTTTTCTTCTTTTTTTTTCTCGAGCAGTGGCAAATAAATAAATAAATAAAAATAAACAAAGACAAAAGGAAAAAAAACAGCCTGCATGGCAGTTTTGTGTCAACATTGCAACTTTTTCTCGTTAGATATCACCTCATTCCACTTTTTTAAAATGTTTTTTTTAATTTTTGCAATACTATCAATTTTGCAATTTTTGCAGAATGTGTGGGGGGGCCGGTAAACGATTAGCTGCGGGCCGCAAATGGCCCCCGGGCCGCACTTTGGACACCTCTGCTCTATGCTATCTAAGAGGGAACTTCTGTCATTATGTATCAGCCAACAGTGGACCCCTGTCATTCCATACAGTATAAGTGTGGACCATTTTCTGTAATGCAAATCAACAACTCTAATGCATTTATTTACATGTAGATTGGAGACTGACAAAATTGTAAATGTTTTTAAATATTTTTTTTATTGATACAAATGAATAGATAGGTTTTTGTTGGACTGTTCTATTCCTAAAAACACTAACAAATCAAGTTTGATGAATTATTATTACATTAGTTGAGATTACTATCTTTTCCTTACAGTATATATAGTTATTTCCTCTTTTCTTAAAAGCAGGCGTGTGAATGTCGCTCCACGCTATCTAAGAAGGGACTTGTCATTTTGTAACAGCCAACAGTGGACCCCTGTCATTACATGCAAAAAAAGTGTGGAACTTTTTATATTTTGTTAGAAAAATACAGTATTTTTGTTTGTTGTTTGCATGTTTGAAGACATACAAACCCTAACCCTAACCCATACACGTGCAACCCTAACCCTAATTGCTAAACAAGAAATACAAACTACGTACATAATAAAACGATAGCTTTCTATACGATGTCTGCTCTTTTTTCGATGACGACTGATAGGATGTCCATATCTTCCCGTTTAGATGAAGAATTAATCATGATGCACACAAAGGATTGACAAGGAGAAGTCTCCCTGCAGACACTGTCTTCGGTGTGTGTGTTTGTCTCCATCTACGGGTAAATTGAATGTCACAGATGAACAACTTATAGATTTATGGCTAAATCCTCCTAATATCCAGATGAGAGGCATGATTTATAATCTACAATAAGTTTGACGAGCCGAGACGCGATGATATGGGAGCAGCAGGACATCGCGGCCAGATCACAGTAAGGGCTACTTAGCTGTGGGTTATCAATCTGCCGCTAAAAATAGTTTGTATGCGTTAGCACAATAACAACATCGCTAATATTTGGTCAATACTGAGGTCACGATATGTATACAGAGTATTGTTGGCGAGTTTTAAATGGTTATTTAGAGGGTTTTGTGGGCAAAATCGAGAGCCCACATTGACTACATTGTTAGCGGACTTTTTATGTATTTATTTATTTACGACTTAGAATGCATAAATACAAGAAAAACATATGTGTTAATGTATAGGGATTGTGAATGATAAACAGCACATCTCTCTCAATTTTTTGCATATTTCCAGTACGACTGATGTGATACTATGGTCAGAGTGTAGAAGTGTTACTCCGGTAACGTCAATCTACGGAAATTACCGAAGACGTTCGGAGCGGATTATTCAAAATGACTGACTGAATTTGTGGCATTTTGTGATGTTTAGACGGTTGTGGAGGTTGCCCTCCAGTGGGTTCCTCAGACCACCAAACACTGCCACGAGAGCCCGGATCAGGATTACAACACTGTTTTATTTTCATAAATTAGTGCCAGGGTTTTGCTTTCCAGCAACCTGTCTTTTTGTGTCCGAGTCTCTCTCGCTCTCACTCCAGCTCCAACAGCGTGTCTCATTCCGGCTGCTGCTAATAAAGGCGACAGGTGATTAGATAACAAGGTCCCACCTGGGCCATCCATTCACCTGTCGCTGTCTTCGAGGCCGGTCCTGGCACACCGCATTCCGCGGCAGGCCCGCAGGCCACGCCCCCCTCCACAAAGGTATTTTCACATACTTTGTGGATTGTAAATACAATTGGATATGGTTTAATGGATACAATGAAACACAATTCAGCATATAGAGTCAACTTGTTTTTCCACTCTACTGATACTTTAAAACAAAACGTTTGGACTATGACTGTTTAGATGGTTATTTAGAGGGTTTTGTGGGCGGAATAGAGAGACTCCATTGACTACATTGTTAGCGGACTTCTTGTGCATTCATTTATTTACACCTTAGAATGCATAAATAAAAGAAAAACATGTGTTCATGTCTTTTGTGGGGATTGTGAATGATAAACAGCACACATCTCTCTATTTTTTGCATATTTCCAGTATGACTGATGTGATAATATGGTCAGAGTGCAGAATTGTTACTACAGTGACGTCAATGTAAGACATTCGGAGCGGAATATTCAAAACGGCTGACTGAATTTGTGGCATTTTGTGATGTTTAGACGGTATTTTCACATACTTTGTGGATTGTAAATACAATTGGCTATGGTTTAATGGATACAATGAAACACAATTAAGCATTTACAGTTGTGGTCAAAACTTTACATACACTTATGTATTGTGGACAAACAGCTCAATTTTTGTTTCATCTGACCACAGAACTTTCCTCCAGAAGGTCTTATCTTTGTCCATGTGGTGTCAGATGAAACAAAAATGTAGCTGTTTGGCCACAATACCCAGCAATATGTTTGGAGGAGAAAAGGTGAGGCCTTTAATCCCAGGAACACCATACCTACCGTCAAGCATGGTGGTGGTAGTATTATGCTCTGGGCCTGTTTTGCTGCCAAAGGAACTGGTGCTTTACAGAGAGTAAATGGAACAATGAAAAAGGAGGATTACCTCAGGACAACCGGGGCGGCATGGCGTAGTGGGTAGAGCGGTCGTGCCAGAAACCTGAGGGTTGCAGGCTCGCTCCCCGCCTCTTGACGTCCAAATCGCTGCCGTTGTGTCCTTGGCCAGGACACTTCACCCTTGCCCCCAGTGCCGCTCACACTGCACTGGGGGCAAGGGTGAATGATAAATGATGGGTGGTGGTCGGAGGGGCCGGAGGCACAAACTGGCCGCCACACTTCCGTCAGTCTACCCCAGGGCGGCTGTGGCTACAAATGTAGCTTACCACCATCAAGTGTGAATGAATGATGGGTTCTCACTTCTCTGTGAAGCGCTTTGAGTGTCCAAAAAAGCGCTATATAAATCTAATCCATTATTATTATTATTAAAATCATCAGCTCGGAGGTTGGGTCTTGGGCGCAGTTGGGTGTTCCAACAGGACAATGACCCCAAACACACGTCAAAAGTGGTAAAGGAATGGCTAAATCAGGCTATAATTAAAGTTTTAGAATGGTCTTCCCAAAGTCCTGACTTAAACGTGTGGACAATGCTGAAGAAACAAGTCCATGTCAGAAAACCAACAAATTTAGTTGAACTGCACCAATTTTGTCAAGAGGAGTGGTCAAAAATTCAACCAGAAGCTTGTGGATGGCTACCAAAAGCGCCTTATTGCAGTGAAACTTGCCAAGGGACATGTAACCAAATATTAACATTGCTGTATGTATACTTTTGACCCAGCAGATTTGGTCACATTTTCAGTAGACCCATAATAAATTCATAAAAGAACCAAACTTCATGAATGTTTTTTGTGACCAACAAGTATGTGCTCCAATCACTCTATCACAAAAAAATAAGAGTTGTAGAAATTATTGGAAACGCAAGACAGCCATGACATTATGTTCTTTACAAGTGTATGTAAACTTTTGACCACGACTGTAGAGTCAACTTGTTTTTCCACTCTACTGGTACTTTAAAACAAAACTTTTGGACTATGACTGGGTCAATTGACCTAATTTCCTGCAACTTGATCAAATCTAACACAGAAACCAATCTTGATGCTGCCACCATCATGCTTCCATACTTGCCAACCCTACCGATTTTTTCGGGAGTCTCCCGAATTTCAGTGCCCCTCCCGAAAATCTCCCGGGGCAATCATCTCCCGATTTTCACCCGGACAACAATATTAAGGGTGTCTTTAGCATCCTCTACAACCTGTCGACACGTCCGCTTTTTCACCATACCAACATGCCGGCCCGGTCACGTGTTGTATGCGGCTTCTGCATACACACGAAAGTGACTGCAAGACATACTTGATCAACAGCCATACAGGTCACACTGAGGGTAGCCGTATAAACAACTTTAACACTGTTCCAAATTCTGTATTTCCTTGAATTGCCGCCGGGATATAGTATTCGCCTGCCTAGAATTACAGCCGGGTCAAACTCGTTTTGCAAAATAATTAGCGCATGCTTGGCACATCCGCCGGGTCAAATATGAGTCATTAAGTGACTCCCGCCTCCTGGTGGTAGAGGGTGCTAGTGATCCTTCTTGCGACTACCAGTACTGCAGAAGACCGGTGCTGCAGAAGAAGACAACAAGCAGCAAGCCTGAGCAGCGATCGTTTGCTTGCACTTTTAACATGGAGGATTACATATCTAAAATAAAACAGTTTTCTAAACTGGACTTTCAATCGAATCAGGAGGTAATAATTAAAGGAATATCTCCAGAGACTTTTAAAACTGAAGAAAGATAAGGAAGACTGTCTTTGATCAGAAGCAGCTGCACATGAACATAATTTATAAGTAAAGGTAAGACCATACTAACGTTTTTTTTATTGAATGTGCTTTTCATGATAAGGTAAGCGCCGGAGTGAGAAGAGGTTTTAAAATAATTAGTGCATGCTTGCCCATCCCGCATGCTTTTGGTAAGCACAGGAGTGAGAAGAGGTTTTAAAGGCCTACTGAAACCCACTACTACCGACCACGCAGTCTGATAGTTTATATATCAATGATGAAATCTTAACATTATAACACATGCCAATACGGCCGGGTTAACTTATAAAGTGACATTTTAAATTTGCCGCTAAACTTCCGGTTCGAAACGCCTCTGAGGATGACGTATGCGTGTGACGTAGCCCGGCGAACACGGGTATGCCTTCCACATTGAAGCCGATACGAAAAAGCTCTGTTTTCATTTCATAATTCCACAGTATTCTGGACATCTGTGTTCGTGAATCTGTTTCAATCATGTTCATTGCATTATGGAGAAGGAAGCCAAGCAAGCAAAGAAGAAAGTTGTCGGTGCGAAATGGACGTATTTTTCGAACGTAGTCAGCCACAACAGTACACAGCCGGCGCTTCTTTGTTTACATTCCCGAAAGATGCAGTCAAGATGGAAGAACTCGGATAACAGAGACTCTAACCAGGAGGACTTTTGATTTGGATACACAGACGCCTGTAGGGAACTGGGACAACACAGACTCTTACCAGGATTACTTTGATTTGGATGGCAAAGACGCAGACGTGCTACTGTGAGTATGCAGCTTTGGCTTTTTTTTGCGTATGTACGTAACTTTTTTAAAATATATAAGCTTTATGAACCTTGGGTTAGGTGAACGGTCTTTTGGGCTGAGTGATTGTGTGTGTTGATCATGTGTTTGAATTGTATTGGCGTGTTCTATGGAGCTAGGAGCTAGCAGAGGAGCTAGGAGCTAGCATAACACGTACCGTACCGTACGTGCGCGTCACGTACGTAACTTTTTAAAAATATATAAGCTTTATGAACCTTGGGTTAGGTGAACGGTCTTTTGGGCTGAGTGATTGTGTGTGTTGATCAGGTGTTTGAATTGTATTGGCGTGTTCTATGGAGCTAGGAGCTAGCAGAGGAGCTAGGAGCTAGCATAACAAACACGCAGGTGTTATTATGCAGGATTAATTTGTGGCATATTAAATATAAGCCTGGTTGTGTTGTGGCTAATAGAGTATATATATGTCTTGTGTTTATTTACTGTTGTAGTCATTCCCAGCTGAATATCAGGTACCGTGAGTATGCAGCCTTGGCTGCTAAACATTCGATAACTTGACCGTATGTGCGCGTCACGTACGTAACTTTTTAAAAATATATAAGCTTTATGAACCTTGGGTTAGGTAAACGGTCTTTTGGGCTGAGTGATTGTGTGTGTTGATCAGGTGTTTGTATTGTATTGGCGTGTTCTATGGAGCTAGGAGCTAGCAGAGGAGCTAGGAGCTAGCATAACAAACACGCAGGTGTTTTTATGCAGGATTAATTTGTGGCATATTAAATATAAGCCTGGTTGTGTTGTGGCTAATAGAGTATATATATGTCTTGTGTTTATTTACTGTTGTAGTCATTCCCAGCTGAATATCAGGTCACCCCCGGCTCTCACAGCATCTTCCCTATCTGAATAGCTTCAACTCCCCACTAGTCCTTCACTTGCACTTTACTCATCCACAAATCTTTCATCCTCGCTCAAATTAATGGGGAAATTGTCGCTTTCTCGGTCCGAATCTCTCTCACTTCATGCGGCCATCATTGTAAACAATAGGGAACTTTGCGTATATGTTCAACTGACTACGTCACGCTACTTCCGGTAGGTGCAAGCCTTTTTTTTATCAGATACCAAAAGTTGCAATCTTTATCGTCGTTGTTCTATACTAAATCCTTTCAGCAAAAATATGGCAATATCGCGAAATGATCAAGTATGACACATAGAATAGATCTGCTATCCCCGTTTAAATAAAAAAAATTCATTTCAGTAGGCCTTTAAATCAGACCTGGGCATTCTGCGGCCCGCGGGCCGCATCCGGCCCTTTGTGCGTCCCTGTCCGGCCCGCGTGAGGCCAATTATAAATTACAAAATAAATTTTAAAAAGTATCTATGTCGAGTGTGCAATACAACGGTGCTGCTTTTGTTTTGAAAATCGTTATTTGTATTACTTCCGTGTGGACGTATGCGTGATTGTGAGTGAATGTGAACAACTGCAATTACAAAATAAAGTTGAAAAAACATCTATGTCCTGCGCGCAATACAACTGTGCTGCTTTTATTTTGAAAAGTATTATTTATGGGCGTGTGTCCGTGTGTAACCTGCGAGTGAAGGTGCACATGCAGCGACAAGTGATGCACGGTTTACACCCGAGACGCCAAAAAGAGAAAAGTTGATGAGGAATGCCGTGTTTTCAACAAGACATGAACTGCAAAGCAACATCCCCTCACCTAAGGTGCGTGCCTGCGCAATTGCGCACTGCTCAAGCGTCCGCTGCGCGCAGCAAGTATATATGCCGCGCACCAAATCAAATCCCATCTGAATTCTAAACAAAATAAACATATTTATTCTATGGAATTTTGCAATGCAACTTTGAGTGACAGTGACAACAAGCGGCCCTAACGGTGTTCGTCAACACCGTTCAATTGAACACCGTTCAATTATTGTAACGTCTATCGAGATGCTTCGAGGACAGGAATTATATCGATCACTTTATTGAACAAAACTGTTTATATTCGGACATAACCACACCAAAAACATGAGTAAAACAATTCTATCTCGAAAAACTAGTCATTTTCTGCCGTACAAACCAGGCCAAAACCAACTTGTCATCTGTCACCAACACGCATAGCACTAAACCACTGGTGCGTTTAAGGCCACACAAAAAGTCGGACAACTCAAACACCACACAAAGTTACACTATGACTCCTCAGTCATACGTGTGCTTATTTTACTGTCATTTATTATTAATGTTAATTTATATATATTAGTCATGGAATGCTGTTACACACACTATGTTGAAGTATTACTATTATTATTATTATTATTATTATTTATCTTACGGTATATATCAAAAATAATATTGAGCAAAATTTAATTGAAATATTGTCGATGTGGCCCTCCAACAGTGCTCGGGTTGCTCATGCGGCCCCCGGTAAAAATTAATTGCCCACCCCTGTTTTAAATCAATTAGCGCCCCTGCGGCTATTCAAGGAAATACGGTATGCGCCACACTGTGAACCCACACCAAAAAAGAATGACAAACACATTTCGGGAGAACATCCGCACCGTAACACAACATAAACACAACAGAACAAATACCCAGAATCCCTTGCATCCCTAACTCTTCCGGGCTACAATATACACTCCCGCTACCACCACACCCCGCCCCCCCCCCCCAATCTCCAGAAGTCGAAGGTCTCAAGGTTGGCAAGTATGCATGCTTCACTTGTGGTTTTGTCAACTGTCTGCCATCAGCTTTTATCTACTGGACAGGAGAGTTGGGACATAAACGGAAACAATCAGCTGCTCTTTCTCCCAAGCTCTTTGCCCTCGACAGAACTGTATTGATCGCCTCTGCTGAAGGTGGAGTGTGTGTCTGTGTGTGTTATTGACAGATGGTTGTCAATGTGTGAGAGCCGCTCTGCACATTCATGTAATGCCGGCAGAGCAACATAGCAAACATATGCAGTGGACAGCAGGACTCGGTGACTGGAACTAAAGAACTAAAGCATCTTCTCAACACACGCAAGTGTTCCAGGTTTTGTCTTTTTAAAAATAAACCACGTCATGCTGAGCTGGAGGGGCGGCGAGGTGAACGAGTCATCATTGCTGAGAAACTGTGTAAAAAGAGTCGGCGACTTGTGCTCAACCAACTCTGAGCTCGCATTTGTGTTTGTGTGTGTGTGCTGATTTGTGAAGGCCTCCACCCCTCCACCGGGCCCCGCCTTACCCTGTGCAGACGCCTAACCATTCCTGACAGCCACTGGCTCATTATCTTCTATGTTGCTACCTCCAGCCGCCCGCCTCCCAGTTATCCCGCGCGCCTCTCCCCAAACACACAGCGTGTGTGTGTGTGTGAGTGTGTGTACGTGTATGTCAGTGTGTGTGTCAGCTGGCCATACTCAGGCCTGAGTTGGGACAGGAGCGGGGGCAAGGACGGGAAGGGGGGGGGGGGGTCTATTCATCAGCACAAAGACATAATTAACCAAATTGGCAAAGTGTTCAAGAAAGCGCTTCTTGAACACTTTGTGCTGCTCTGTGGTCACTATGACAACTCTAAATGTGTGTCCGCACACTCGTATTGTCGTGTTGAACAACAACGCTGGAAGTCGCACACAATCAGTTGCATCATCGCTGACCACGTGCACACATGCACCGTCCTTCCTGTAAATGTTACTCACTCACACACGTTTAGGGGCTGCAGCTATCGATTGTTTTAGAAATCCAGTAATCTAGCGATTAGTTTATTCGATTAATCGAGTAATCGGATAAAAGACACTTTAGCCCAGGGGTCACCAACCTTTTTGAAACCAAGAGCTACTTCTTGGGTACTGATTAATGCGAAGGGCTACCAGTTAGATACACACTTAAATAAATTGCCAGAAGTAGCCAATTTGCTCAATTTACCTTTAACTCTGTTATTATTAATAATTAATAATATTTATCTTTGTGGAAACACTGATCATCTTAATGATTTCTCACAATAAATATATATAGAAACAGATAAATATCAATATGCAACACTTTATTTTTATATTTTCTCTAAGTGCACATTTTTCAAATTGAACATTTTCAAATGATCACTTCTAAGACAGTCTTGTGAAATCACAATATCCCATTTTAACTAGCTAGCCACTAACATTTTTTAACAAATCATGAATTACTTTGCACCATGTTTGTACAAATAATAACTCATGTAAAATACAAAAGTAAACTCTCAAATTTTTAAATCATGTCACACTTTGAACTGGACACCAAATCTGTTATCTGTTTCTTTGTCAGTTAGTGGGAAGCCTGGCATTGCATGCTGTTAACTAGTGTGTTGTACTCTGGTGTGTAACTTGACACTGCAACTCTGAGTGAGTCTTGCAGATGTGCATCAGTGAGGCGTGTTCTGTGTTTGTTCTTGATGAAGTTCATGTCAGAAAAGGCTGATTCACAAAGATAAGATTTTTCCTCATTGTTTGCGGAACCTTCTTAATCTTTTGGACATATTTTCACAGCAATCTGGCCTTAAGCTTAATTATGATAAATGTAAAATGTTAAGGATCGGAAATCTAAAGGGAACGTCCTTTCGAATGGAATGCAAAGTGTTTTGTTTATAAATTATATGCAATCTGTTGTGTTCCCTAATTTTTTTCTGTGTACATGAATGAAGGTGTGTGTTGCTGAGTCCGACTTGGACATTATCTGGACTGGGCCTGGTTTAAAAAACCCTTTAAAAAAATCTAATTTCATTGACAACCTGGTCTGTTGAAGATAAGGCCCTTTTTTAAAAAAAATAAAATAAAATAAGATAAATAAATAAAAAACATTTTCTTGGATAAAAAAGAAAGTAAAACAATATAAAAATAATTACATAAAAAATAGTAATTAATGAAAATGTTAGTGGACCAGCAGCCTATACAATCATGTGTGCTTCAGGGACTGTGTCCCTTGCAGATGTGTTGTCTATGTTGTGGGAACCAGAATATTGGTAGCAGAAAGAAATAACCCCTTTTGTGTGGATGAGTGTGCATGGGGGAGGTTGTTTGGGTTGATGCACTGATTGAAAGTGTATCTTGTGTTTTTTCTATGTAGATTTAATTTAAAAAAAAAAAAAAACATTTTTTTTATTTTTATTTTATTTTTTTTAATTTTTTTTTTTTTTTTTTAGAACAGGCCCGCGGGCGACTCATCTGGTCCTTACGGGCGACCTGGTGCCCGCGGGCACCGCGTTGGTGACCCCTGCTTTAGCCTATGTTAGGGAAAATGATTGAAATAAACAATTATTCTGCTCGCCATAACCTTCATTCATTTTTCCCCCTAATAACTACACATCATCAACATTGAAATTACACTTTGAACATGTGTGCATTATTATTATTATTATTATTTATTTTTGCATTTTAAAATTATTTTTACTATTTTTACATTTTAGGAAAATAATACAAAAATATTTGATTTAAAAACCCCAAAAAAGCAAATGGGTTACCGTATTTTTCGGATTATAAATCGCTCCGGAGCGATTTATACTCCGGAGCGATTTATAATCCAAAAAAATACGGTAACCCATTTGTTTTTTTGGGGGTTTTTAAATCAAATATTTTTGTATTATTTTATAAGTATAGTATAAGTCGCACCGGCCGAAAATGCATAATAAAGAAGGAAAAAAACATATATTAGTCGCATTTTTTGGGGAAATTTATTTGATAAAACCCAACACCAAGAATAGACATTTGAAAGGCAATTTAAAATAAATAAAGAATAGTGAACAACAGGCTGAGTAAGTGTACGTTATATGACGCATAAATAACCAACTGAGAACGTGCCTGGTATGTTAACGTAACATATTACGGTAAGAGTCATTCAAATAACTAACTAACTCGCTTACTCCAAACTTTCTTTCTGCTGCTCGATTGCCGTTTTCTGCTGCATATTTCACTACTTCCAGCTTGTAACCTGCAGTATATGATTTCCTTTTCGGTTCCATTTTTGTTCAGCCCTTCTCAGTTTTTATAAGTTACCGCCAATGTTGAAATGATCAATTTTCATAGGTACGGAAGTAGCAGGGAGCATCTTTTTTTTCACAATGCACTTCTGCCATGACCTGCCCCCGCCAAATTTTTATTGTTTGACGTGTGTGTGTGACGATTGCTGATATACGCCTAGTCTCTTACGTGTACTCCAGGACTTGTTCTCCTCCAGGACCAGGAGGCGTGTGGGTCGGATCACAGCTGACTCTTCTCACCCTGGACACACACTATTCTCCCCTCTCCCCTCAGGCAGGAGACTACGCTCCATCCAGACCCACACCTCCCGCCACCTGAACAGTTTTTTCCCCTCGGCCATCAGGCAAATGAACAATAACTCCTAACAGTAGCTCCTTGAATCCCTTCTAAGTCTATTTGATAGCTCAGTCACAGCTCTTTTTATACCAAATATGTGTTATATGTGTTTTATGTCGCACGTTTGCACCAAGAAAAATTCCTAGTTTGTGAACCCGTTCTCAAACAATGGCAATAAAACTATTCTGATTCTGATTCTGATTCTGGTTCTGAATGAGCTAAATAATATTATTTGACATTTTACGGTAATGTGTTAATAATTTCACACATAAGTCGCTCCAGAGTATAAGTCGCACTCAACGTTCCCTCTAAGGTGCGCGCCTGTGCAATTGCGCACTGCTCACGCGTCCTCTGCGCACAGCAAATTAATGCAGCACAAAATAAACACATTACAATTTATTCTGTATGATTTTGCAATGCAACTTTATGAGTGACAGGTGACAACAAGAGTGGCCCCAATGAATAAAACCATCTTTGTCAACACAGTTCAATTATCGTCTGTCAAGACACTACGGACAGGAATTCCATCAATCACTTTATTGAGCAAAACTGTTTGTAACCAAACCAAAAACACTAGTAAAACAAACTTTTATCTATTAAAACTGGTAATTTTCTGCCATACAAACCAGGCTTTAACCAACTTTGTCATCCGTCGTTTTAACAGAAGCCGTTCGCTCTGTCTCACCTGCACCAACACACGCACTCATGGCACTTAGCCAGTGTTGCGTTCATGGCCACACAAAAAGTCGGACAACCTCAACGCCAAACAATGTGTAAATGTCAGGTTGTAACACTCTGACTCCTCAATCAGATGTGTGCTTATTTTACTGCCATTTATTAAGAATGTTACTCTAAGGATATTATTAATGAAATATTGTCACTAGATTTCATAAATGCTAATGAAAAGATGCATTTTACAGACAGAAAGTTACAGGAACTAAATGTAATCTCTGAAATGGGTAACATTTCTTTTAAAGGCAGGACCCGCAGCCAGACATACAATACTAGCACATGGGTCATGAAAAACATGTTTTTTTTTGGTTATTTTCATTGTAAGAGGGCAAAATCACTTATATCAGAAAATTATTTTAATAAAACATTTAAATTGTTATGATGTCAGGTTTGGGACAGGTGTGACGCTGGTGTAGCAACAGTGTGCACGTCTGATGTTGCTCACATGTGCTCCACTGAATGCTCACACACATGAGAAATTAGAGGGAACATTGGTCGCAAAAACTATAAAAAAAAACTGCGATTTATAATCCGAAAAACACGGTATACCCATATAGCGCTTTTCTACCTTAAAGGTACTCAAAGCGCTTTGACACACATTTACACAATGCAAGGCCCTAACCACTACCAATCAGGAGTAAGGGTGAAGTGTCTTGCTCAAGGACACAACAGACGTGACGAGGTTGGTAGAAGGTGGGGATCGAACCAGGAACCCTCAGATACTCCATGAGCACTCAGGATGAGTTACAGTCATAAGCAACATAATATAAACGGAAGCTTTTTCCTAATCGAATTAAAGTTAAAAGTTAAAGTACCACTGATAGTCACACACGCACTAGGTGTGGTGAAATTACTCTCTGCATTTGACCCATCCCCTTGTTCCACCCCCTGGGAGGTGAGGGGAGCAGTGAGCAGCAGCGGTCGCAGCGCTCGGGAATCATTTATTTTTTTTTAACCCCAATTCCAACCCAATTACCTCCCCCAAGCAGGGAGGTATTTTTTATAGTCTTTGGTATGACTCAACCGGGGTTTGAACTCACGACCTACCGATCTCACCACAATGCAGGTGTAGCAGAATTAATCGATTTAATCTTTGCAGGACGACACACATTTACTCACTCATACTCATTCACGTCTACACACTCGCATGTCAATTGTTCACACTCAATAACGCATTACAGTGACATAGACATTACTAAGAGAGTTTGCATAATATTATGCCATTTACAAACCCAGTACCGTATTTTTCGGAGTATAAATCGCTCCGGAGTATAAGTCGCACCGGAAAATGCATAATAAAGAAGGAAAAAAACATATATAAGTCGCACTGTAGTATAAGTTGCATTTTTTGGGGAAATGTATTTGATAAAACCCAACACCAATAATAGACATTTGAAAGGCAGTTTAAAATACATAAAGAATAGTGAACAACAGGCTGAATAAGTGTATGTTATATGACGCATAAATAACCAACTGAGAACGTGCCTGGTATGTTAACGTAACATATTATGGTAAGAGTCATTCAAATAACTATAACATATAGAACATGCTATACGTTTACCAAACAATCTGTCACTCCTAATCGCTAAATCCCATGAAATCTTATACGTCTAGTCTCTTACGTGAATGAGCTAAATAATATTATTTGATATTTTACGGTAATGTGTTAATAATTTCACACATAAGTCGCTCCTGAGTATAAGTCGCACCCCCGGCCAAACTATGAAAAAAACTGCGACTTTTAGTCCGAAAAATACGGTGACTCCAATGAGAATGCATCCTTGTGGGCTGGGGTTAGGGTCTGAGACCACCCATGGGTTGGGCATTCAGCATTGATGGGAGCAGGGACTCATTTTCATTACATTTTTTTTGGTTTCATATACTAGTTTCGATGCCCGGCCGGAAGAAACTGCTGTCGAATATGCGCCGAACAACATAGGAGAAATAGAAAAATAAAGTTTTATTTTTAAAGTGGAAACTTTTGTCTAGTATAAAGAGGATGTTTCATCAACAACTAACTTTAGTTAGCATGCCCTCATTTAAACCCTGCAAACTTTCATGATGACCCAGCCTATTAAAAAACGAAGAATCGAAACGAAGATTTGGAATTGTTCTAATTCATACAATGCCCACTCATGTAAAAAACAACAACAAAAAAACGTGAATATTGGACACCACAGGGGGATGTCAATAATTCCCTCAATTCCCCCCCCCAAAAAACGGATTAATTTGCTGGAATATAAAGACAATATAACATACATCCATACACGTGGATGCATATGCAAAAGTGCAATATATTTATCAGTACAGTAATCAATTTATTTATATCTGCACCTTATTGCTCTTTTATCCTGCACTACAACGAGCTAATGTAACAAAACGTTGTTCTTATCTGTACTGTAAAGTTCAAATTTGAATGACAACAAAAGGAAGTCTAAGTCTAAGTCTCTAAGTCTAATAACCTAAAAATAAAGACAACTTCTGATTGTTTCCTTTGTTTAAAAATAAAACAAGCACGTTCTGAAAATGTACAAATCATAATATTTTTTTTTTTTTACACTTACATGTTGCGGTTAGAGACGTCCGATAATGGCTTTTTTGCCGATATCCGATATTCCGATATTGTCCAACTCTTAATTACCGATTTCGATATCAACCGATACCGATATATACAGTCGTGGAATTAACACATTATTATGCGTAATTTTGTTGTGATGCCCCGCTGGATGTATTAAACAATGTAACTTTACCATGAGTTTGGTGGGGTTAGGGGGGGGGTTTGGTGGTAGCGGGGGTGTATATTGTAGCGTCCCGGAAGAGTTAGTGCTGCAAGGGGTTCTGGGTATTTGTTCTGTTGTGTTTATGTTGTGTTACGGTGCGGATGTTCTCCCGAAACGTGTTTGTCATTCTTGTTTGGTGTGGGTTCACAGTGTGGCGCATATTTTTAACAGTGTTAAAGTTGTTTATACGGTCACCCTCAGTGTGACCTGTATGGCTGTTCATCAAGAATGCTATGCATTCACTTGTGTGTGTTTTAAAGCCGCATATATTATGTGACTGGGCCGGCACGCAAAAGCAGTGCCTTTAAGGTTTATTGGCGCTCTGTACTTCTCCCTACGTCTGTGTACACAATGGCGTTTTAAAAATTCATACATTTTACTTTTTGAAACCGATACCGATAACTTTGAAACCGATACCGATAATTTCCGATATTACATTTTAAAGCATTTATCGGCGATATTATCGGCAGGCCGATATTATCGGACACCTCTAGTTGCGGTTAATAGTATCCTATCTTCATTTGTCGTTATTTATACATTCTGAATAAATGATGTGATAATGTTCATCGGTCAACAGGTGGAATTGAGTCTGGCAGAGTTTCAGAATTCTCTAATTGGTGTTGATTTTTTATCTATCAAGATAAAAGATTCATATCCAAATTCAATTACAGGATGTTATTTATGTAGTTTACTCATTTTTCTCAACTGTACACATCATCTACAACAGGGATAGGGAACCTATGGCTCTAGAGCCAGATGTGGCTCTTTTGATGACTGCATCTGGCTCTCAGATAAATCTTAGCTGACATTGCTTAACACGATAAGTAATGAATAATTCCGCTGGTAATCACAGTGTTAAAAATAACGTTCAAAATATAAAACATTCTCATGCATTTTAATCCATCCATCCGTTTTCTACCGCAGCTGTTCAAGAAGTCGCATTAATGGTAAGAAGTATTTTATTTGTTATTGGTTAGCTTCAGAATAACAATGTTATTAAAAAGAATAAGAGACTTATTATGCTCTAAAAATGTTGGTCTTACTTAAAAATGCATGCATTTAGTTGTATTCAGTGTTAAAAAATATTATATGGCTCTCACGGAAATACATTTTAAAATATTTGGCTTTCATGCTATCTCAGTCAAAAAGGTTCCCGACCCCTGAACTACAAAGATACAAAGAATTGCTAGAGCGACATCCAGTGGACACATTTAGAACAGCTGTTTCTTTCATTCAAGGATTTCAGCTCGTTTTTATACTTAACAGACTCATCCCGCAGACCGTATATTTGACACCCTTGCTATTGTAGTAGAATTTCTGACCTTTTGACCTATATTTCTTGTCTTTTAAGAATGTCCGCTCATTTTCAATACTCTTGTATTTTTGTGCCATTGAATGGACCAGTTGTGGGACAAAAGTGCATATTAAGTCGTGCCAACCTGTCTATAGAATGTGTTGACTGTCTAAAGGATTCGAGTTGTTATGGAACAGATAGGAAAAGCAAAACAAGACACTGACGCACTCGATAAGGAACGATGACGCACAACAGACATATAAAAAATGGCAGAAGACCGGAACTCGGGAGTGATTTTGGCTTGTGTGTGTCTTGTTGGCTCCGGAGTAACATGTGGTCTGTCTGCACGACCAACTCAATTCAACCTGCACTTCTGATAATGGGTAAATAAATTTGTTGTACTAAACTACTTTTGTTGCCTGCTTAAGCTTCGGACAATCCACTACACTATAAAAAGCATTGGTAAAAATCTTCCCCTTTCAAAAAAAAATCCATAATTTTACGTGACATTTTGAGCTAAAAACATAAAACAGAGCTTTTGTAAAAATGGGGACGGGGTTAATTAATATTTACAAAAACTTGGGCTGCAGCATTTGTGCATGGACTGGTAAAATGGAGCTTTTTGGTTGGTGTCATCCATCCATCCATCCATTTTCTACCGCTTGTCCCGTTCGGGGACTATATTATCATTATTGTAAAAGTTATAACCCTTACTGTCATTGTACACAATGATTTCCGAGGTGGGACACACACAACAGGCTTGAGTACAGGGGGAGTGAGTTGAAGGGGCAAGGTCGGTAGGTATATAAGAACACATGGCAAACAAATTGTTCGATAGTTTGTTTTTGTACAAAATAACAAAATAAAGAGTATAAATAACTTTACTTTGGTTTTCCAAGATTGCATGATGATTTAGTTGAATGTTCATCTCGCATGTACTGACTGAAACCTAAACCACTGACTACTAGGGACCAGTGGCGGGCCGTGCATTTCCCAGCTTGGCCTTCAGTGATGTCTTACTTAGTCCGGCTTCAATAAATACCTCTCAAAATACAATCATTTCTGTCGCCACATGTCCACAGCTTGAACAATACTATACAGAAACACACTGGCGCACTGCTGGGCTTTGAATCACCTCAATTTGTCACTAGTGTACAAAAAGGGCTATTTTTTGGCACATTTAAAAACCAATAAACCCGCATCGGACGTGGTACTGTCAAAACACAAATAATTGTAAAAAACACATTGAATGTGAAGAAATATATTAGAACTCACAATTTGTAACAGACTTTTGATGCCGTATAAGCCATTGGTTCGTAGTTGGTTGATTCGAGTGGAAGTGGAAGGCAAACCATTTCACCGCCAGAACAGCTTAACTAGTTTCCGGGGTAGGCCCAACCTCGTCTCACAAGATTTAGTTTCTCTTTAAATATCCTTCTTTAAAATGGCCTTGCAAATATATACCTGACACCTAATCAACGTTTTGCTCTGCTTCTTTGTTGGTTAAAAAAGGGAGTATCAGACCCGCTGGCTGGTTCCGGTGCCACTTTCTGCTTTCTTAAATCACAACTTGTGATTGGATACTTGGGAGTGACAAGTGAGTATCCAATCACAGTCACGTTCAACGTATGGCTACCTAGATGGGCTACTGTCAACAACTCCTGATCTGATTGGCTATCGCAAGTGTCTGGATGCAGGTACGCCCCTAGTAATAAGAAGGCCAAAAACAACAGATACATAAGATCCTTTGTTCCCTCAGCTGTTGACTTTATAAATGAGCTTCTTAAACAAGCTTAGCTGCTATGCAGTCACTTTAGAGGGAAGCGACGTGTGATGAATAGTTTTTATTGTATTACAAATGTTTTTTGTTTTTAGCTCAATGCCTTCATGATGGTTTGTATGTTGTATGTATCTTATGTATTTGTATCTTGTTTTTACTGTTGTACTTTGTTTTTACTGTTGTACCTCGTTTTTACTGTTGTACCTCGTTTTTCTTTTGCACCTTGTTTTTACTGTTGTACCTTGTTTTTACTGTTGTACCTTGTTTTTCTGTTGTACCTCGTTTTTCTGTTGCACCTTGTTTTTACTGTTGTACCTTGTTTTTACTGTTGCACCTTGTTTTTACTGTTGTACCTTGTTTTTACTGTTGTACCGCGTTTTTACTGTTGTACCTTGTTTTTCTGTTGTACCTCGTTTTTACTGTTGTACCTTGTTTTTAAATAAATAAATGATAAATGGGTTATACTTGTATAGCGCTTTTCTACCTTCAAGGTACTCAAAGCGCTTTGACAGTATTTCCACATTCACCCATTCACACACACATTCACACACTGATGGCGGGAGCTGCCATGCAAGGTGCTAACCAGCACCCATCAGGAGCAAGGGTGAAGTGTCTTGCCCAAGGACACAACGGACGTGACTAGGATGGTAGAAGGTGGGGATTGAACCCCAGTAACCAGCAACCCTCCGATTGCTGGCCCGGCCACTCTACCAACTTCGCCACGTTTTTACTGTTGTACCTTGTTTCTCTGTTGTACCCTTGTTTTTACTGTTGTACCTCGTTTTTACTGTTGTACCTTGTTTTTCTGTTGTACCTCGTTTTGGCGGCGTAGCGAAGTTGGTAGAGTGGCCGAGCCAGCAATCGGAGGGTTGCTGGTTACTGGGGTTCAATCCCCACCTTCTACCATCCTAGTCACGTCCGTTGTGTCCTTGGGCAAGACACTTCACCCTTGCTCCTGATGGCTGATGGTTAGCGCCTTGCATGGCAGCTCCCGCCATCAGTGTGTGAATGTGTGTGTGAATGGGTGAATGTGGAAATACTGTCAAAGCGCTTTGAGTACCTTGAAGGTAGAAAAGCGCTATACAAGTATAACCCATTTATCATTCATCATTTACCTTGTTTTTACTGTTGTACCTTGTTTTTCTGTTGTACCTTGTTTTTACTGTTGTGCCTCGTTTTAACTGTTGTACCTTGTTTTTATGTTGTACCTAGTTTTTACTGTTGTACCTTGTTTTTACTGTTGTACCTCGTTTTTACTGTTGTACCTTGTTTTTACTGTTGTACCGCGTTTTTACTGTTGTACCTTGTTTTTCTGTTGTACCTCGTTTTTACTGTTGTACCTTGTTTTTAAATAAATAAATGATAAATGGGTTATACTTGTATAGCGCTTTTCTACCTTCAAGGTACTCAAAGCGCTTTGACAGTATTTCCACATTCACCCATTCACACACACATTCACACACTGATGGCGGGAGCTGCCATGCAAGGCGCTAACCAGCAGCCATCAGGAGCAAGGGTGAAGTGTCTTGCCCAAGGACACAACGGACGTGACTAGGATGGTAGAAGGTGGGGATTGAACCCCAGTAACCAGCAACCCTCCGATTGCTGGCCCGGCCACTCTACCAACTTCGCCACGTTTTTACTGTTGTACCTTGTTTCTCTGTTGTACCTTGTTTTTACTGTTGTACCTCGTTTTTACTGTTGTACCTTGTTTTTCTGTTGTACCTCGTTTTGGCGGCGTAGCGAAGTTGGTAGAGTGGCCGAGCCAGCAATCGGAGGGTTGCTGGTTACTGGTTACTGGTTACTGGTTCAATCCCCACCTTCTACCATCCTAGTCACGTCCGTTGTGTCCTTGGGCAAGACACTTCACCCTTGCTCCTGATGGCTGCTGGTTAGCGCCTTGCATGGCAGCTCCCGCCATCAGTGTGTGAATGTGTGTGTGAATGGGTGAATGTGGAAATACTGTCAAAGCGCTTTGAGTACCTTGAAGGTAGAAAAGCGCTATACAAGTATAACCCATTTATCATTCATTATTTACCTTGTTTTTGCTGTTGTACCTTGTTTTTCTGTTGTACCTTGTTTTTACTGTTGTACCTTGTTTTTACTGTTGTGCCTCATTTTAACTGTTGTACTTTGTTTTTATGTTGTACCTAGTTTTTACTGTTGTACCTTGTTTTTACTGTTGTACCTCGTTTTTACTGTTGTACCTTGTTTTTCTGTTGAACCTCGTTTTTACTGTTGTACCTTGTTTTTACTGTTGAACCTCGTTTTTACTGTTGTACCTTGTTTTTACTGTTGTACCTTGTTTTTAATGACTACTGCTGCAAACCAAATTGCCCCTCGGGGACAATGAAGATTTTCTAAGTCTAAGTCTAAGTCTAAGTCTAAGTCTAAGTCTAAGTTTGTTAACTGAATGTCCTCCGTTCGTTTACTCCGCACAACCGCCGCTAGTGTTGATTCAGAAGGCAGAATTCATACAGCGCTGGCAACACGCTAGCTGAATTTTGATTGGATAAAAGCTCTAACTTAAAAACAGCAACACTGGAGCCTAATAAGACATGAAGAGAACATGATGAATACTTTTACATATTTATGAAAAGTAAATTAAAAATAAAATTAACTTTTATTAATTTATGAAAGTGATTTATGGTAGGCCAGCAGAGAAGGCCTTGCTGGTCCTGAAGGCACACCACTGCGAGGGACCAATAAGAAATATATATTTTTAAATTAGCCGTGAGAGCTGGGGTGTTTATGCCACAAAGTTTTACTGCAGGGATGTCCAAAGTGCGGCCCGGGGGCTATTTGCGGCCCACAGCTAATTGTTTACCGGCCCGCCACACATTCTGGAAATGCTATTGCAAAAATAAAATAAAAAAACAATAAAAAAAGTGGCCCTGTGATGAGGTGTCGACTTGTGTGTACCCCGCCTTCCGACCGAATGCAGCTGAGATAGGCTCCAGCCCCCCCGCGACCCCAAAAGGGACAAGCGGTAGAAAATGGATGGATGGATTAAAAAAAGTGGAATGAGGTGAAATCTAACTAGAAAAAATTGCAATGTTGACACAAAGCTGTCATGCAGGCTGTTTTTTTCTTGTGTCTGTCTTTTTTTGTTTGTTTTGCCATTGCTCAAAAAAAAATAAAAAAAATTCTATGTTATATTGAATCATTGACCTATTCAAGGCTCCAATTACTTAAAATATTTCACTTTAAAATGTTTTATGTGGAAAATATTGCATACATTGTGTGGTTGCCATATAAATATATCAATGTTTTCAAAGAGCTCAAAACAAACAAAATAATAGTTCAAATGTAAAATCGACAGATATATCTGACGTTGATCTTGTAACTTAAGTGTTGAAAGTAAAACAAAAACGAATAAAAATGTATCACTTTATGAGTGTGGGACCTTTTGGTTCCCAAATATATTTAGTGGGATTTTATTTAACTTCACTGTGATTACTCAAAAATATTAAAGAATTAAAATCAATGGTGTCCTGCATTATTGATCTTTTAGGGCCCTAATTACTAAATACTGCATATTTCAGTTTTACTTTAAAAAACAAGGTTGTCTTGAACAGAAAAGACATAAAACCTTTTTTTTATTACTTTATATCAACCTGAAGTTGATATAGAGACTGTAAGCATTAAATAAATTTAAAACATAATAATTTGACTTATTTTTTACATTTTAATAACTGAGACCCTTTATGGTACCCGGGAGCCCTAAAGGTAAAAAAATATATATCTATACACTACCGTTCAAAAGTTTGGGGTCACCCAAACAATTTTGTGGAATAGCCTTCATTTCTAAGAACAAGAATAGACTGTCGAGTTTCAGATGAAAGTTCTCTTTTTCTGGACATTTTGAGCGTTTAATTGACCCCACAAATGTGATGCTCCAGAAACTCAATCAGCTCAAAGGAAGGTCAGTTTTGTAGCTTCTGTAACGAGCTAAACTGTTTTCAGATATGTGAACATGATTGCACAAGGGTTTTCTAATCATCAATTAGCCTTCTGAGCCAATGTGCAAACACATTGTACCATTAGAACACTGGAGTGATAGTTGCTGGAAATGGGCCTCTATACACCTATGTAGATATTGCACCAAAAACCAGACATTTGCAGCTGGAATAGTCATTTACTACATTAGCAATGTATAGAATGTATTTCTTTAAAGCTAAGACTAGTTTAAAATTTTCTTCATTGAAAAGTACAGTCCTTAAAAAATAAGGACATTTCAATGTGACCCCAAACTTTTGAACGGTAGTGTATATTTTGTTATATTTTCTGAAAAATATCAAAATGGCCCCCGCATGCTTTAATTTTTCCATGTGCGGCCCTCAGTGGAAAAAGTTTGGACACCCCTGTTTTACTGCATATAGTTTCTTCACCTGCATCCAACTGTCCTTCCCACGACTGCTGATGGGTCAGCTGCTGCATGCTATCAATCATTGTCACGTTAGCAAGAAAGAGCAATCAAAGAGCTTGTGGGCGGCCTATAGGTACTATCTTCATACACTCGGGTGGGTGTATGACTCGTCTCCAATAACTAATAATTCAATAATATTGTTTTTGTACGGTAAAAAGTGCAGGGGACAAAAACTGTCTTTTGGAAACGTGCAAGGGAAATGATCCTTATGTTCCTAACCTAATTACATCCCTGACTGTACGTGTCTTACTATATTGATATCACAATGTGTGAGCTGTGCTTGCCTTTTCAAGCTTCTAATTGGCCCAAAAAAGCACATGACAACCGGTGAATTTGATTAAGTTTTTATTAGGGCTGTCAAATTATATTTTTTTAGTCGCATTAATCACATTTTAGAATATGGATTAATCCTGATTAATCTCGGGTGATTATTTGCTTACACCAGTGTTGTCCCGATACCAATATTTTGGTATTGGTACCGGTACCAAGATGTATTTCGATACTTTTCGAAACTTTTGTAAATAAAGGGGACCACAAAAAATTGCATTATTGGCTTTATTTTTAACAAAAAGTCTTACGGTACATTAAACATATGTTTCTTATTGCAACTTTGTCCTTAAATAAAATAGTGAAAAAACAAGACAACCCATCTTTTAGTAGTAAGTAAGCAAACGAAGGCTCCTAATTTAGCTGCTGACATATGCAGTAACATATTGTGTCATTTTTCTTTCTATTGTTTTGTCAACATTTTAAAGGACAAGTGGTAAAAAATGAATTATTAATCTACTTGTTCATTTACTGTTAATATCTGCTTACTTTCTCTTTTAACATGTTCTATCTACACTTCTGTTAAAATGTAATAATCACTTATTCTTCTGTTGTTTGGATGCTTTACATTAGTTTTGGATGATACCACAAATTTAGGTATTGATCCGATACCAAGTCGTTACAGGATCATACATTGGTCATATTCAAAGTCCTCATGTGTCCAGGGACATATTTCCTGAGTTTATAAACATAATATAAATAAAAAATGCGGTAATATACTAATACCGGTATACCGTACAACCCGAGTTTACACAATTAAAATTTGCTTAAGAAAGGATAGGATAGACTTTATTTATAACACAACAGGTGTTATAAATTGCAGTGTAGGTTCAAAAAGGCCACACATAAGGTCAAAAACACATGCAAACAAGAGGAAAACATTAAAAATAGAATACATTAAAGGAGCACACAGCTTATGCAAAAAGCTGCCACTTCAGCGGGACAATTTATACATACAGCTACAAAAGTAAAACTCATCAAAAAGAGAAAAGCGCAATAAATAATACATGTTGTGCACATACAATTGCAACATGCAATATTTGTAGACAAATGCAATTTTACTGTCAGAATGTCATCCAGGGACGTTTTTTAAACAATTTACTTAAATGCAGGGCATTTATTTGCACAAAACTTGGTAACAGTTTTATCGAAAGTTCTTTCAGCGTGGCTTGGATGGTAGAGCGGCCGTTACCTGCAAGACTCTTTACCCACCTACTCCCAGTGCCACCCACACTGGTTTAATGTAGCTGAAAGATGTATGGGTTTCACTATGTAAAGCGCGTTGAGTCTCTAGAGAAAAGCGCTATATAAATATAGTTCACTTCTCAATTCACTTCACTTTCAGGCTGTATTTTGTAGTAAAATTTGCCAGCGGGCACACCTGTCAAAGTCTTCTCACTCATTTTTGTACTGCCTGCATTAATCTGATCACTGATTGTATAGGGCAGGGGTCCCCAAACATTTTGACTCGGGGGGCCGCATTGGGTTAAAAAAAATTTGGCCGGGGGCCTCGCTGTATATATGTATACATATATATATATATATATATATATACATATATATATATATATATATATATATATATATATATATATATATATATATATATATATATATATATATATATATATATATATATATATATATATATATATATATATATATATATATATATATATATACACTACCGTTCAAAAGTTTGGGGTCACTCAAACAATTTTGTGGAATAGCCTTCATTTCTAAGAACAAGAATAGACTGTCGAGTTTCAGATGAAAGTTCTCTTTTTCGGGCCATTTTGAGCGTTTAATTGACCCCACAAATGTGATGCTCCAGAAACTCAATCTGCTCAAAGGAAGGTCAGTTTTGTAGCTTCTGTAACGAGCTAAACTGTTTTCAGATGTGTGAACATGATTGCACAAGGGTTTTCTAATCATCAATTAGCCTTCTGAGCCAATGAGCAAACACATTGTACCATTAGAACACTGGAGTGATAGTTTCTGGAAATGGGCCTCTATACACCTATGTAGATATTGCACCAAAAACCAGACATTTGCAGCTGGAATAGTCATTTACCACATTAGCAATGTATAGAGTGTATTTCTTTAAAGTTAAGACTAGTTTAAAGTTATCTTCATTGAAAAGTACAGTGCTTTTCCTTCAAAAATAAGGACATTTCAATGTGACCCCAAACTTTTGAACGGTAGTGTATATATATATATTCAGAGCGCAATGATCGATGGGAAAATGCGTTTTTAGACAAAATGATTTGCCTGAGCAGCTAGGAGACACCAAGAGTCACAAGCAGTAGAAAATTGATTAGAAAGGACAGATTAAAAAATTTCAAATAATTAAAAATAATAAAATAAAATAAAACAATTATTATTTTTTGTTTTTTTACTTGGAACTTCACGCGGGCCGGAATTTGGACGCTGGCGGGCCGTAGTTTGGGGACCCCTGGTATGGGGGATAAGGTTTAAAAAAAACGTGTAGGGTCAAAATAAATTGCATGATTAATCTAAGTGTGTACACTGCAAAAAATAACTGACAAAATATAAGATAAACAGACTAGATTTTAAGAAAAACATACTAAAAACCAGTGAAAATATCTGTCCATGCAGCCAGTTAATGTTACTTGATAAGTCATCCTAAATTAATATTTGTATATCTAGCAATTAGCAGGACTTTTAAAATAGAAATAAGTATTTTATTCTGAAAAAAAATACATTAATCAACTTGCAATTAATTAAATTGCAGAACAAGATTTACTATGTGGGGAAAACCATAATATCTTAAATTAATAGTTATTTTGTCATTTTTAAACTAGAATAGAAAAAAATATAATTATTCATGCTAAAGTAAAGATTGTGATGATAAGTAAATAGCTCTTAAGACTAAAATTTTAAATCTTAGCAAGTGGCAAATAATGTGCAGTGAACATGATTATTGCAATATTTTTCCGAGGAATTAATCACATGAGTTAACCCGTTCATTTTGACAGCCCTAGTTTTAATCTGTGTGAACATTCAACAAAATTCCATAGGCGGAGAAGGAGATTTTAACACCACAGTCGGGAAAATATGCTTTTTTTCCCAACTATTTGTGATCCTGCGTATTGTTCTATTGAAAGTTGAGATGCTATTTCTATTTAAGTCCCGCCTTCATTTGTTGTCATTGGCTTTACAATTAGAGTTGATGGTAGGCGTGTCTATTTTCTTTTCTTTTTTATTATTATTTTATTTGTAGTTTATTTGGCAAGAGGTTGACTAGACAGGATTAATTAAAGTGGCCCATGGCAAAGAAAATACATGAATAATTATACATATAAAAATAAATAAACAAATACAGTTATATTCAGGAAAACATGCAGTAGTTGAATAAGCAGGCCTATTAGTTCAGTTCAGTTCAGTTCAGGTTCAGTTTATTTGGAACATGCATACGATACAATGTAATGCATCACACAATTCCAGTTGTTTCAATACAGCATGTCCGAAAAGGAGTAGGAAGAAGCAGAGCTTATTTAATCCTACCCCTTTTCATACCATAGCAATTCTATCCAATGTCTTTGTTCTCTGTAACAGAACAGTGAACAAATAAATAATAAATAAATAATATACCATAGTAAGCAAACAAATATTAAATACATAAATAATATTAGTCTCAATAAAAAAAAGGAAAAAAAGGGTTAAAGATGTTCGTCATAATTCTTGTTCTGTGTACTTTGTGAACACTTGTAGTTTGTACGGTCTCTTAAAGGCCTACTGAAATGATTTTTTTTATTCAAACGGAGATAGCAGATCCATTCTATGTGTCATACTTGATCATTTCGCGATATTGCCATATTTTTGCTGAAAGGATTTAGTAAAGAACATCGACAATACAGTTCGCAACTTTTGGTCGCTGATAAAAAAAGCCTTGCCTGTACCGGAAGTAGCGTGACGTCACAGGTTGAAAGGCTCCTCACATTTCCCCATTGTTTACACCAGCAGCGAGAGCGATTCGGACCGACAAAGCGACGATTACCCCATTAATTTGAGCGAGGATGAAAGATTCGTGGATGAGGAACGTGAGAGTGAAGGACTGGAGTGCAGTGCAGGACGTATCTTTTTTCGTTCTGACCGTAACTTAGGTACAAGCTGGTTCATTGGATTCCACACTTTCTCCTTTTTCTATTGTGGATCACGGATTTGTATTTTAAACCACCTCGGATACTATATCCTCTTGAAAATGAGAGTCGAGAACGCGAAATGGACATTCACAGTGACTTTTATCTCCACGACAATACATGGCGAAGCTCTTTAGCTACGGAGCTAACGTGATATCATCGTGCTTAAATGCAGATAGAAACAAAATAAATAAGCCCCTGACTGGAAGGATAGACAGAAAATCAACAATACTATTAAACCGTGGACATGTAACTACACGATTAATGCTTTCCAAGCTGGTGAAGCTTAACAATGCTGTTGCTAACGACGCCATTGAAGCTAACTTAGCACTGGGACCTCACAGAGCTATGCTAAAAACATTAGCTATCCACCTACGCCAGCCCTCATCTGCTCATCAACACCCGTGCTCACCTGCGTTCCAGCGATCGACGGAGCGACGAAAGACTTCACCCGATCATAGATGCGGTCGGCGTCCCGGAGACGGAGGAAGTCAAGGTGAGGTTGGCGGCTTGCGCGTCTGCTATCCATCTCAAAGTCCTCCTGGTTGTGTTGCTGTAGTCCGCCTCTAATACACCGATCCCACCTACAACTTTCTTCTTTGCAGTCTCCATTGTTCATTAAACAAATTGCAAAAGATTCACCATCACAGATGTCCACAATACTGTGGAATTTTGAGATGAAAACAGAGCTTTTTGTATTGGATTCAATGGCGTTCGAATACTTCCGTTTCAACGATTGACGTCAAGCGCATACGTCATCATACATAGACGTTTTCACCCGGAAGTTTAGCGGGGAATTTAAAATTGCACTTTATAAGTTAACCCGGCCGTATTGGCATGTGTTGCAATGTTAAGATTTCATCATTGATATATAAACTATCAGACTGCGTGGTCGGTAGTAGTGGGTTTCAGTAGGCCTTTAAGTGTTGTGCGAGCATACACTTTTTTTTAAATTAGAATTTCCTCTAAGGTTATATTTCTCCTCTTTTGTTGAGAAGAATTGTTGTACATTCTTGGGTAGCAGGTAGGGATGGGCGATACCACACTTTTAGGATTCGATACGATACCGATACTTTTTCTTGCATTTTCATCGATACCGATACCGATACCATTAATTTCTTATTGGCAATTTTTGTCAGTCAAAAATACTATTACTATTGTTATTATTTAAGACAAATCACAAGACAAATACAGACCATTTATACCACATTTATTATGGTCAATATATAATAAAAGTAAAATTAAAATAAATAACATAAATATGAAAATAAATTAAATATAAACAAAAATATACACATTTTCACTTTTCTTATTTGTCAAAAAAAAAGTCTTGATAGAAAAAGCTTAAAAAAACAATTATTTATAACAATGTTATGTTTCAAACCTCTTTGTGGAAGTAAACTTATAACACTTCTCTGAAGCAAAGTCAATAATTTCCTTATCACAATAAACTAGGATTTCCTTGTCCTATAAACCTGCATACGAAAGACAGTTCCCTGAGAAAATAACCTTGGAAAAATTATCTACAAAAATGTCTGACAACCATCACACCTTTAGTGTACTCGAGATATGTCGTCACCAGGGGCGGATTAAGAAATTTTGGCCCCCTGGGCCTGACATGGTCTTGGCCCCTCAACCCCCCGCGCGTGTGGGCGCACACACACGCACGCACTATGCAAGAAATACTGTATACTGTGAACAGACATGCACACTGTACTGTACAGAAGAGTGCACATACTGCACACACACTATTAGGTATACCACACAGACACTGACAAGCACAGGTTTCACACAGACACAGGGGGAGGGGATAAATGGCCTAAAAATAAACATTTTTGAAAATGATTACGCCCACTTCAGTGATGGTGCATTGGGTCATTTGAGAGATATTATGTATTGGAAGTTGGTAGCTATCATGAAATAAACCCCCCAACCCACCCAAAAAACTAAATCGGACATGATTTTTGCCCCCTTTTCCTCCCTTCTATCATTAAAAATAAAATAATATCTTAGGAAAACACATTGGCATAACGGCAGCTGTGCAGCAAATTGAGGCTCAAAGTCTGTATCTATTTGTGGTTAAGCTTGAGGAGAAGGAGAAAGGTAAAATGATAACATGCATCGGAGAGCACCACAAAGAAAGGTGTAGGCCAGTTCATGGTACAAGGGCTGCATGCAGGTCAAGATAGCCCATTTCCAAGAATTCTATAGTGGCTGGACAGGCACTGGACATGTCCTGAACTCAGTGTCAGACGTGGCTGCCGAATACTTGGATGAAGTGAAGCAGCTGACAGATCTCATGCTGCCCCATCTGAAGACTGTCCTGGCCAGGCAGAGGATGGATGAGGAGACCTTCCCAATGGACCCTGTCAGTGAACAGGCTAGTAACATTGATGGCACCCCTGTGCACAACATTGGGATGGAGAGACAATGTGGCAAGGTGGACTACAAACTGAAGAAGTTGGGCACACTGAACGCAGTCAATAGGTCAATAATTTTACAGAAGAGCCAGGAGCTTCAGAGGTTTCAAGGCAGCAGCACAAGCAAAAAGGGAGGTTGAACTCAACTGGAGTAAATTCATGAAGGCAAAATTCGAGAGTAGGGCAGATGAGAAACAAGAGATGGCTCAAAGAAAGGAGAGTAAGAGACTAGACATGCTGGACACACTGAAATCTTTTGATGGCCCCTTCACGATAGTGGGGAAGTTGAAAAGTTCCTTGTGGATGAAAGTCTGCACAAGAATGCAAAGCTGCAGAGAATGAAGCTTGAGGTTCAGTTTGCCAGAGAAAGCACCAAGCTTCTGCCTAAAGTCAATCCTATCTTCACAATCCAGGTGACACTTCCCAGAAATGGCAAAAGTGCAATTCTCCAAGTCATAATGGATACTTAGAATTTTATGGTGGTGGTAAGTATTCATGAAAACAGGTAGCCTAACATTAGTGAATGGGTGAATTCTGGAAATAACCTAAAAATCTTACACAGTGCACCTTTAAGCAAGGGGTTTCTTTCGTGCTTTCAATTTTGCAAAATCATCCACCACATCATTGAAGTCCAACTCTCTTGTCAGCTCACTCTCAATTGCCATTAGAGATAACGCATTTAATCTTTTCTGAGTCATTCTTGTGCGCAGCTCATTTTTTACTCTTGACAAAAGAGAGAATGAGCGTTCTCCCTCACAGTTACTGACCGGTAGAGTGAGAAAAATCTGTAGCGCAATGTATGTATTAGGAAACGTAGGCTGTAGTCCAAAATGTATTATTGTTTTGAGCAGTCCTGAAGGGGTCCTCTCCTCATCAGTGTTGTTGAGCTGTATAAAAGATTTGAACTGTATAAGCTCCTGTCCAAGACTTTCATTGAGGTCAGATGGGTATGATTCAGTGAGAATCTTGGCCTTGTGAAGGACTGAAGCATTGGACTCTGTATCCAAAGAGAAAAGGACACTGAACAAATTGTTCAGATGTTTGTAGGCCTCCAGACGGTGATTAAGGCTTGAACTCAGTTGATCAATAGAGGCAATAAATGTCTCTATTTGAAACAGTTGCCTTCCCTCAAGCACAACATCTGGGGATGCTGATTCATCAGCAAACTTTTTACGTTTCCTCGTCCGTTCAGCCCTGTAAGATGGGGTGCCACCCAACATGTTTAAGGCTTTCTGCTCAAAATGATCAAATAGATCTCTTTGGGAGAGAACAAAGGTGCGCAGAGATTCCAGCAATCTAACTGCTGTACCAAGGTCCATGTCTGCTTTTTGAAGTTGCAGACTTGTGGCCTGAAATCTGGACAGAACAGTGTCCCAAAAGCCTGCCATGAAGGCCATCTCAAGTGAATCCAGCTTCCGCACTAGACTGTCAGCTTCAGTTCGTGTGTCTCGTTTCTCTGTGTCATCAGTGGAAATAACCTGTAGTGCTGCTTTTATTTTACTGTAGTTCTGCCACAGTGCTTTGGTAGATTCTGCACGGCAACTCCAACGCGTGTTGGATAAAGCTTTAAGTGTGAGATCTATGTTGGAATTGCCAAATACCCTGTCCCATCGGTGTGTGGATGCAGTTGTGAAGTTGTAAATAGACTGAATCAAGTCAAAATACTTAGAGACTTCATTTCCACATCTGTCAATGCTGTTGACTCCCACCAAATTCAAAGAGTGAGCTGCACATGGAATATAGTGTATTAATGGGTTGCTTTTCTTTAAGTGAGCCTGCAACCCATTATACCTCCCTGACATGTTGCTGGCATTATCATAAGCCTGCCCCCTGCAATTTGACAGCTCTAACCCTAGATTTTCCAACACAGACATGACACAGTTAGCCAAACTTTCACCTGTATGGCTAGTAATGGGCTCAAAACCCACAAAGCGTTCAACAACACTGCCCTCTTTGCTAACAAAACGGAATATGAATGTCAATTGGTCCACATGAGATAAATCTGGGGTTGAATCCACAATGATAGAGTAGTATTTGCTTGCTTGCAGTTCATCTGCTATAGCCTGTTTGGTTTTTGCACCCATCAATTCAATGAATTCCTCACAAATGGTGGAGGACAGATATGAGGTATTACCTCGACCCATCTGCCCAAACTTTCTGATGTGATCCTTTAGAAAGGGATCAAATTCAGCCAGGACCTCCAGAATACCAAGGTAGTTCCCATTGAGAGGAGACCCTAACGATTCATTTTTACCCCTAAATGCAAGGCCCCTTTCTGCAAGGAATTTAATGACTGCAACAACTCTTTGTAACACCTGCCTCCAATAGCTGCTCTCTGCCTGAAACTGTTTGAACAGGTCTGCATCAACTGTGGCACCTTTGGCGCGGTTCAAGACTGCTTGCATGCAGGTTATGTGCTCAGCACTTCGCTCATGTTCACCAAATCTTTCTGAGTGTTTCCAATCACAATAGCCTGTCACAAAAGAATGCGTTTTTGGGGAAAACAGTTTGCATGCAAAGCAGTAAACATTACCAGTAGAGGGAGAGTACATCAGCCACTCTCTTTGTACTCGTTGTCCATTGGGCAAGTGTGAAGTAAAATGTTCATTGTTTAGGCATCGGGTTTTGCCTCCTAGCCCACTGTTCCTCACAGTCAGAAGCTGGATAATGGCTGTGACGGTTGTGAAATGATTTTGCACCTCTTTGAATAAGAACTTCCTTCATTGACTCAGTGAGGGTCTCAGCCCATTTAGCGGGATCACTAGGTAGAGTTGTCACTGTAGATGGTGTTGAAGAAAGATTCAGCTCATTTTCTATGCTGTCCAGAGGTGCAGTGACCTCACATTCATCCGAGCAACTGGCTACTGCTGAATTGGTTGAATCATAAGCATCAGAAGCATTTGGTTCAGTGTCTACACTTGTAGTGGTCTCAGGATCTTGGGAGCTACATGCTAGCTCAGGTGCATTGCTAACCTTAGCTGAATTTGCAGTAGCATTTATAGAATTGCTTTCAGCAGATGTCTTTGTACTGAAGAAGCTGGAGATATTTGGAACACTCTCAAGTAAAACTGATTCCTTTTTTTTCTTTTCTTGCTGAATTTTTTTTCTAGCTCCTCCACTTAAACGTTTATGATCCATATTTCCCTTCTTTCTTTGCACATTGGCTCTTTGCCTATCACAACAGATAAACCAACTATGTGTGTGTGTGTGTGTGTGTGTGTGTGTGTGTGTGTGTGTGTGTGTGTGAGTTTGTTTGTGTGTTTATGATCGGTGCTGCTTCCTTCAAGTGTGTGAGGTGATTTAGAAAACTAGCAACCCAGCATCAACACTCCAAAGCAGAGAATAACAGCTTACTAGCATAGACAATTGAGAGCAGAGAATCAACTGATTCGTCTGATAGACAGCAGGAGAGCAGAGTGGTCAGTGATGATCGAATCAAGAAAATGTCTAAATGGCAAGGGAACAGACTGATTTGTACTGAGGAGAAAGAGAGAGAGAGCCAATTACAGTGAAATATATTCCAAAAGAGCCAAGTGACTAGCTGAAGGCAGGGACAAATGCCTTGGAGTGACCAACAAGAGTGCAAAGTACCAAATGGCAAAATGTGGAAAGACCAACAGGCAGATCTGCTTTTACCTCTTATCTTCACAACCAAAAAGTTGCTAAATGATGTTTTCAGTCGCTAGCCAGGTATGGCCAAAAGACGCGAAATCTAGCGGCAAAGTCGGTCAATCACACTGACAGTGAAACAAATATTTTGAAAAGATAATAATTGTACACCTTTGTGCACTTTAGTCTTCTATCTAAATATTTTCACAAAGGACACCAAGGCAGCTTGCTAGCTATGATGGGAGCAACAATGTCTGATAGACAGCAGGAGAGCAGAGTGGTCAGTGATGATCCAATCAAGAAAATGTCTAAATGGCAAGGGAACAGACTGATTTGTACTGAGGAGAAAGAGAGAGCCAAGTACAGTTAAATATATTCCAGAGCCAAGTGACTAACTGAAGGCAAAGACAACAGCCAGATACCTTAGCAGAGACCAACAAGAATTCAAAGTACCTAATAGCAAGATGGCGAGACCAACACAATAAATTGTATTAGGATTTAATTTATTAACGTTAATCTTAACAGCCAAAAAGTTGCTGAATAATGTTTGTAGTCGCTAGCCAGGTATGCCCAAAACAAGAGTCGCTAAACCTAGCAGCAAAGTTGCTTAATTGCAACACACTCTAGGATTCAGGGGAATTAAGGATAATAAAGATATTAATTGTACAACTTTTTGTACTTTTTTTCTAGTTTTTTGAGTCGCCAGCCATGTATGGCCAAAAGTCGCTAATTGAATGCCAACGTTGCTTAATCGCCAACACACTGGGACTCACTGAAGGACTGACTGAATAAAAAAGATAATTAAGATAATTGTGTACTTTTCTCTTCTGATATTTTCTCTAAGGACCCCAAGCTATCTGCAAGCAGCAATAATGTCTGACAGACAGGAGAGCAGAGTGGTCAGTGATGAATGGCAAGGGAACAGGCTGATTTGTACTGAGGAGAAAGAGAGAGAGAGAGCCAATTACAGTGAAATATATTCCAAAAGAGCCAAGTGACTAGCTGAAGGCAGGGACAAATGCCTTGGAGTGACCAAGAAGAGTGCAAAGTACCAAATGGCAAAATGTGGGAAGACCAACAGGAAGATCTGCTTTTACCACTTATCTTCACAACCAAAAAGTCGCTAAATGATGTTTTTAGTCGCTAGCCAGGTATGGCCAAAAGACGCGAAATCTAGCGGCAAAGTCGGTCAATCACACAGTGAAACAAATAATTTTAAAAAGATAGTAATCGTACAATGTCTTGTACTTTTGTCTTCTTTCTTAATATTTCTCAAAGGACACCAAAATGTCGCTATCTGCAGGCAGCTTGCTAGCTATGATGGCAGCAACAATGTACCTTAGAGTGACTGACCAACAAGAGCTCAAAGTACCTAATGGCAAAATGTGGAGAGACAGACACAATAAATTGCATTAAGATGAAGAGAACTGTTGCTATTATTAATCTTAACATCAACCAGAAAGTCGCTAAATGTCACCAGCCAGGTATGGCCAAAAGTCGCTTAATTGGCCACACACAGTAACAGAGAAACTAACAAAAAAAAGATCATAAAGATAATAGTTGTACAACTGTGTGTACTTTTGTCTTCTTTCTAAATATTTTCCCAAAGGACACCAAAATGTTGCTATCTGCAGGCGGGAGCGTGCCTATGTTCCCCGGGTCCTATGTTCCCCGGGTCCTATGTTCCCCGGTTGTTCCTGGGTCTTTGTATGCGACCGGGGAACTTAGGACCCTTTTTCTAAAAAAGGGTCCTATGTTCCCTGCATTGTATCTGGCGAAATTGCGAAATTGTGCCCTGACCAAAACCATCCCTAAACCTAACCTGTCACAGGGCGTTGTGGAGCACTTTTTTTTGGCGAAATTGTGCCCTGACCAAAACTATCCCTAAACCTAACCTGTCACAGGGCGTTGTGGAGCACTTTTTTGGCGAAATTGTGCCCTGACCAAAACCATCCCTAAACCTAACCTGTCACAGGGCGTGCGGCAGCAGATAGAGCAACTCAAACGCGAACTTCCTTCCTTCGACAACTTAAACGCGTCTCTGTCATGCGTGTCTGCGTGCGTCTTAGTCGCGCATTGGAAGCAGCGGGGAACATAGAACCCTTTTCTGGAAAAAGTGTTGTACGTTCCCCGCAGCGGGGAACATAGAACCCTTTTTTTTAAAAAGGGTCCTTAGTTCCCCGGTAGAGGGGAACATAGGACCCGGGTAACATAGGGACGGGGAACATAGGGATGACCCGCTGCAGGCAGCTTGCTAGCTATGATGGCAGCAACGATGTCTGCCAGACAGGAGAGAGTGGTCAGTGACGATCGAATCGAGAAAATGACAAAATGGGTCAAAGACCAAAAAGTTATTAACTGACAGCAGTGACAAATGTCAGACTGTAAACTTTCTCGAAAGAAAAGGACAAAATGGGAAGATGCTGATAATAACAGCAAAATGGAAAATATAAGAATTTCCAAGTAATGCTCAACTCAAGTGTGTGTGTGTGTGTGTGTGCGCGCGTTAAACTTCTTGTTGAATGATTTCAAATTATCTCTGAGTCTGAACTGAGGGAAAGGAAACCAAATTTTGAGCAGTCTCTCACGAGTTCAAAATACCAAATGAGGAGATTCTAAAAGAACAGACCGGTTTATGAAAGACTTGATGGGGGAGGGGCACAGCTAAGAATACTTGAGTGAGATTCTGTGATCCAAATTCGAGATAGAGCTTTTTGATAATGATAATTTGTCAGAGTAAGGTTGTGTAATCAAAATTTGAGAATGAGCTTTGTCAATCAATCAAGAATATTTGCATTAAGTTCTGTGATCAAAATTCAGAAACAACCTTTAATAATTGATAAAGAATATGTGAGTGAGGTTGTGTGATCCATCCAATTTGAGAATTAGCTTTGATAATAATGATTGAGAGCCTCTGGCCCTCTGTGGATCATGGCCGCGGGGCCAATTTTGCCTGGCCCCTTGGGGCCTCTGTGGGTCGTGGCCGCGGGGCCAAGTTGGCCTGGCCCCTTGGGGCCTCTGACCCTCTATGGATCGGGGCCAAGTTGGCCTGACCCCTCGGGGCCTCTGGCCCTCTATGGATCATGGCCGCGGGGCCAAGTTGGCCTGACCCCTTAGGACCTCAGGCCCTCTGTGGGTCGTGGCCGCGGGGCCAAGTTGACCTGGCCCCTTGGGGCCTCTTACCCTCTATGGATCGTGGCCGCGGGGCCAAGTTGACCTGGCCCCTTGGGGCCTCTGGCCTTCTGTGGCTCGCGGCCGCGGGGCCAAGTTGGCCTGGCCCTTTGGGGCCTCTGGCCTTCTGTGGGTCGTGGCCGCGGGGCCAAGTTGGCCTGGCCCCTTGGGGCCTCTGACCGTCTATGGATCGTGGCCGCGGGGCCAAGTTGACCTGGCCCCCTGGGGCCTCTGACCCTCTATGGATCGTGGCCGCGGGGCCAAGTTGGCCTGGCCCCTTGGGGCCTCTGACCGTCTATGGATCATGGCCGCGGGGCCAAGTTGGCCTGGCCCCTTGGGGCTTAAGATTATTATTTTTGCAAAAGTAGTTTTGCTTGGGTCGCGGCCGCGGGGCCAAGTTGGCCTGGCCCCTTGGGGCCTCTGGCCCCCTGGGCCTGGGCCCGGTAGGCCCGGTCATTAATCCACCTATGGTCGTCACACGTCACACTTTTCTGAGATTGCTATTCAGGAAAAGTAACAACGCTGTCGGCTGGCTGTGTGTGTGTTGCATGTTGACGACGCTCATTCGCTGTCTCCTGTGACGTGACTGGGCCAGCTCTATACTCTGCCAGGTACAGGGGTGTCCCAGCACAAAGTAAGTTAAGTAAGTAATCAAAAACATCTGAAAGTGATGCTTGCACCCCCCACACGCCGTTTTTTGGTTTCTATCGATACTTTTTTCAGAAAAGTGATGCCAAATGAGTAGCGTGTGAGTATTGATGTATCGATACCACAGGATCGATACGCACATCCCTAGTAGCAGGTTATAGTTTGCTTTATACATCATTTTAGCTGTTTGCAAATGCACCAAATCGTTGAATTTAAATAATTTGCGATTTAATACATAAAGGGTTTGTATGCTCTCTATATCCAACATTATGTGTTATTCTAGTTCGGGGGTCGGCAACCCGCGGCTTTAGAGCCGCATGCGGCTCTTTAGCGCCGCCCTAGTGGCTCTCTGGAGATTTTTCAAAAATGTATGAAGAATGGAAAAAGATGAGGGAAAAAAAAACTATTTTTTTGTTTTAGTATGGTTTCTGTAGGTGGACAAACATGACACACGTTGGACCCCGACTTAAACAAGTTGAAAAACTTATTCGGGTGTTACCATTTAGTGGTCAATTGTACGGAATATGTACTTCACTGTGCAACCTACTAATAAAAGTCTCAATCAATCAATCAAAAAACACAAACCTCTCTAATTGTTATAAGGCACACTGTTTATATTAAACATGCCTCACTGATTCGAGTATTTGGCGAGCGCCGTTTTGTCCTACTAATTTTGGCGGTCCTTGAACTCACCGTAGTGTATAACTTTCTCCGACTTTCTAGGACGTGTTTTATGCCACTTCTTTTTCTGTCTCATTTTGTCCACCACACTTTTAATGTTGTGCGTGAATGCACAAAGGTGAGTTTTGTTGATGTTATTGACTTGTGTGGAGTGCTAATCAGACATATTTGGTCACTGCATGACTGCAGGCTAATCGATGCTAACATGCTATTTAGGCTAGCTATATGTACATATTGCATAATCATACCTCATTTGTAGCTATATTTGAGCTCATTTAGTTTCCTTTAAGTCCTCTTAATTCAATTTATATCTCATGACACACTATCTGTATGTATGGCTTTTAATTTCTTGTGGCTCCAGACAGATTTGTTTTTGTATTTTTGGTCCAATATGGCTCTTTCAACATTTTGGGTTGCCGACCCCTGTTCTAGTTGATCGTTTTTGTAACACCGTTAGTGAATGAAGCGCACATTTGTAGTTGTTTCCCCATATTTCTACACAATAACTCAGTAACCCAGTATCAAGTGGTGTATTGTTATTTATAAGGCCATGCATTGTAACAGATAGTATTGTATTGTAATTTTGTAATATAACTCTTGCAAAAGACAGTTGCTAGCATTATGAAATATATTGCATTTTGGAATCACTCCAAAATTCTCACTCATCACTCATTCACTCACGCACATTTGATGCTCTTCAGTGTGTGTGTGTGTGTGCGTGTGTGTGTGTGTGTGTGTGTGTGTGTGTGTGTGTGTGTGTGTGATCCCAGTGAGTCAATGAGGCATCGATCACAGCGTGACAGTGGGACAGACCTCAAGGACACAGAGTGTGTAGATCAATGGCTGCCATTGCACTGTGTGAGTTAGTCTTCTTGATGCTACGACTGTTTTTTTTCCTCCTCTAAAAGACAAGCTTTCATATTAAAAGTGGCTGTAAGACATCACTTTGCCGATGAAATATGGATTCCACGGCGATACAAGAGTTGAACCTCTGAGAAGTCAAGTAGTTCTCAGTTTCATCTGCCGAAAGTTTTTGAAGTTACAGTAAGGTTGCGAGGTTTGTTTGTGTTTCTAAAGTTGTGTGTGTGTGTGTGTGTGTGTGTGTTGTGTGTGTGTCGCCCGCCAACTCCAGCCTTGTTTTGAGGTTACTTTCTGTAAAGTTGTGCCTTTTGGCACCGAGCAGCATTGTGGTTTGGGAGCTTGATGCTCGGTTAAAGATAAACTTCAGCAGGTCTGACTGAAGAGTTCGCTCTTTCTCGCTCTCGTCCCCTCCCTCTATCTCCTTTCTTCCCCTCCCGCCCCTCGTCAGGCCCCCAGAGTCACAACAAGAAGCAGCAAACAGCTTGAGCATCCCCCGTACCAGGGAGAAAGAAAAAAAAAATGCCCCATTTTCATCTGTTTGAATCTGACATTTTTGGCACATTAAATATTGGACATTAATAAATTAAACGTAATGAACTGACATGAAAGAGGAAAAAGTCCAATGGTACAATGCAAGAAAGTATAAAAGGCGAGCGTGTGAGAGAAAAAGAAGCACAACAACAACAAATAGAAGAAACTTTTCCCCTTTTAATTTTGATTAACTCTGTTGCATTTGGAGATGATTTTCCATGTTCATTTATTTAAACAAATATTGAATAATTGATTGTAACGGGAATAACAACATGGAGCTGGTGGAGGAAGAGGACTGTCCATAAGGGACATGACTAAGAAATTGGACTTATTGGTCATTTATTCCAATTAGGTCTCCGCCGGGTGTTTTGTAACATTGAAATAATCATAATTCATTCATTTTATTCATACAACACTTTTTCTCCAGTGGCTCAAAGCGCTTTACATTGAAAAACCCCCCATTATCTAGATCAGGGGTGTCAAACTCATTTTAGATCGGGGGCCACATGGAGAAAAATCTACTCCCAAGTGGGCCGGACTGGTAAAATCACAGCACGATGACTTAAAAATAAAGACAACTTCAGATTGTTTTCTTTGTTTAAAAATAGAACAAGCCCATTCGGAAATTGTACAAATCATAATGTTGTTGTTTTTTTATACACTTGCATTGATTGATTGATTGAGAATTGTATTAGTAGATTGCACAGTACAGTACATATTCCGTACAATTGACCACTAAATGGTAACACCCGAATAAGTTTTTCAACTTGTTTAAGTCCACGTTAATCAATTCATGGTACAAATATATACTATCAGCATAATACAGTCATCACTCAAGTTAATCATCAGAGTATATACATTGAATTATTTACATTATTTACAATCCGGGGGTGGGATGTGGAGGGGGTTCGGGCGGGGGGGGGGTTAGGTTTGGTTGATATCAGCACCTCAGTCATCAACAATTATATCATCTGAGAAATGGACATTGAAACACTGTAGGTCTGACTTCGTAGGATATGTACCGTATTTTTCGGAGTATAAGTCGCACCGGAGTATAAGTCGCACCTGCCGAAAATGCATAATAAAGAAGGAAAAAAACATATATAAGTTGCACTGGAGCCCGGCCAAACTATGAAAAAAACTGCGACTTATAGTCCGAAAAATACGGTACAGCGAGCAGTGAACATATTGCGGTTAATAGTATTCTATCTTTATTTGTCGTTATTTATACTTTCTGAATAAATTATGTGATAATGTTCATCAGTCAACTCATTGGTGTTAATTTTCAATTTATCAAGATAAAAAAAAATGGTATCAAAATCAAATTACAGTTAGTTATTTATGTAGTTTGATCATTTTCCTCGACTGGTGCACTAACATCAGCATCATCTACAACAGGTCTTGGCAATTATTTTGACTCGGGGGCCACATTTAGAGAAAAAAATGTGTCTGGGGGCCGGTATATCTATTTTTTAAGAACAATAATACAAAACCTCATAATAATCTCTAATTGAATGCTAAATACGTTATGACAGACTGCCTTAAAAAACGTAATGGAATTTTAAATTTTTCTATGAAGGATAAAACACTGAATATTGACAAAATATGAATGTCACACCCCCTTTCGATCGACATATTTTACAATCAAGTGAAACGCAACAAAAATACAACAAACAGTGAAATATGAACGCGAAGGGTACAAAATAAACCCACCTACAATCTGATACATCACTAAGCTTTAGAACTTTGTTATGAAATTCTCCTTCCACGTCTGTGGAAACGCTTCCCGCCCACACTGCTTGGTGCCTCGTCTGAGCTGCTGTGACGTAGATTACCATAGTAACTAATTAGATGACCATAGTAACTAATTAGATTATCCTAGTAACTAATTAGGTTACCATAGTAACTGGTATATCATCCATAAGCGCAGATTCCAACCATTGACATACTTTGTATAGTTGAAGACTTACGGTCATTAGAAAACATCACTGCACATCATAATGGCAGCTACACTTTCCATCTTAAAGATATAAAACAATTATTTGGGAATGTCCGGCGGGCCAGATTGAAAAGCTTCACGGGCCGCATGTGGCCCCCGGGCCTTAATTTGCCCAGGTCTGATCTACAAAATACAAAGAATTGCTATTGCGACATCCAGTAGACACATTTAGAACAGCTGTTTCTTTCATTCAAAAATTTCTGGTTAATTTTTATACTTAGCAAACTCATCCCGCGGGCTGGATAAAACCTGTTCGCGGGCCTGATCCGGCCCTCGGGCCGTACGTTTGACACCCCTGATCTAGATACAAGCTAAATTTGCACTAGTGTGAGGGGAACTTGGAGAAAGGTGGGTGAAGTGTCTCGCTCAACGACACAACGGCAGTGACTAGTTGGATTCGAACCAAGTCTCTGGCCGGCTTCTTTACCATCTGAGCCACGCCACCCCAGAGCGACACCCATACAGGCGGTCATTCTCTTATGTTCTATAATCTACGATGTGCATGCATTTTTAACACCTCTACTCACTTTGAGTGTGTGGAACAATGTTATCCGTGTCAGTGTCCTGTATGTATCATGTACGTCGCTGTAAGTGACACCCGGGGTCACACCCTGTGATTATGTTGCGTAACATCGCAGGTCTCCACTCTCTTCGCCTTGACGGTTATTGTTTTTTAATCTCGATCGATGATTATATATATTTTTTTTAATACAAGTCTCTCCTCTCCGATTAAATATCACATCTGTCAACAAAATGTTGAATTCCTGTTCAGAAATTGTGTATACAATTTGCATTCCAAGTTGCAGGTGTGATTATTTTGTTAAAAGCACTACACGATTAGTGATTCATTTTTAAGGTACTATTTTTTTGGTTAATATTGTGCAATTTTAGAAACCCACTCATTTTCAAGTGATGTTCAATCAATCAATCAATTCCTTTTATTGTCATTGTCATAATAACACTTAAATCATACATGTCAACGAGATTTTGTTTGGGCTTCATCTAGCGAAGATCGCGAATAGAGGAGCGTGGGGGTAGTGTTGATGTTTCCAATTAATGTAATTTAATGTATCAGAATCAGAATCAGAAATACTTTAATAATCCCTGACGGGAAATTAAGATTGTCAGCACAATCCCATTCAAGATCAGACAAACATTACAGGGAGACAGAACAGGATCGCTGACGGCTCTGCCAACTTCCGAAAAACTTCAGAAAAAAAAAGAAAAAAAGCCTGGGCCCCTGGAGAGGGGGTCCAGACTAAGGCAAAGGAAAAAAACAACCTCATAGCTATGGCACACATAAGCATGTGTGTAAGAGGGAAACATCAAAGAACACAAAGGACATTAAAGAAATTAAAAGAGCAGAGCTGATGCAACCAGCCACTTCTACACACAGCCACAAAAATAAAACAACAACAACAACAAAAACATATACCGTATTTTCCGCACTATAAGGCGCACCTAAAAACCTCAAATTTTCTCAAAAGCTGACAGTGCCCCTTATAATCCGGTGCGCCTTATATATGGACCAATATTGAGCCACAACAGGTCTCGAAACTATGGGATGCATAACGTAACCCCAGCCTCTACTGTAGCGTCTATTCTATGCGCCTTATAATGCGGTGCGCCTTATATATGAACACAGTTTTAAAATAGGCCATTCATTGAAGGTGCATCTTACAATCCTTATAGTGCGGAAAATAGGGTACACTGTGGTGGCCTCTGCTGGGGTGGGGGGAGCATGGCCAGAGACAGGAGCAGACCCAACATAGGACCAAAGAGAGCCGACTCCACCCTTGGCCGCCCACCAACTCTCGGCCAGTGTCCAGTCCGCATGGATGAGCGAGGATGCGTCCAAGGAGACCGAGGTGTCCGATACCTGCTCATTCAGCCAAGACGCTGTGAAGCCTGTCCGTCCCGGCGCTCAGCGCCAGCTCCGTAGCCCCGTCTCTTCATCCGCATCTCCTCCAGTCTCTCCAAACGGACTCTGGTGTGGCAGAGACCCAGCAGCTGGTCTCCATGGCCAAAAGGCTCCCGGGAGGCAGATCCAGAAGTTCACAAAAAAGCACAGCAGAAGTCAAGGGTTTCCACTTCATGTAATTGATTGTGTCCTGGGCATGACGGCAGTGGAGGCTCCTCTATGGGGTCTTGGGGCACTAGGAGGTTAACCCCTTTACTACTGTTACCCCAGGTGGCCCTTGGCAGAGGCCTAGTACCTGACTGCCCCCTAGCCAGGGATACGGTGAAGACCTCAACGGCGGAGCAGGCGGAAGACGGTAGATTTAAGAACTACCACAACGGCTGCGATGGCAGAAGAAGGCTGCAGCAGAAAAGGGTCCCCAGTCGTCTTGGACTCCATGCCACTGGACCCTGACCCGATTCTGTCAAGGATCGTGTGGTGACTGTCTGTGCACCAGTCTCCCCACGTAAAACAAATTCACGCACAGGCATCCTCCATAAAGGGATACACCCCTACCAGGAGGGTCGTCATACTCGTTCGAGTGACCGCCGATGAATGATGAATTGATTGTGAGGGTTTTTACGTGAAAACAAAATAAAGTAATATTATGTATTGTAGCGTCCAGAAGAAGACACATTAAGTCTGACACTCTTTTTAACTTTTATTGCCAATTGTATGTTAACAACGGGCCCAATTGCAACAATATTTTCCTCCGTACACGTGTTCGTAGACCAGGGGAAAAATGAACATCATGATACACAAACATACACATTAACATCAGCAGGTAGTTACAGTATGAATGGATATATATAGTTTATTTTTTGTGCAGCATTGACTAGTGATGCAGCGAAAATTTGGTTGTTGCGATGACGTAAGATATACGCAAAGGGCTTCTCTGGAGCAGAGGCATCGTGTCCAAGAAAAACCTGCGGATCTTTAAAATTTAGGATGACAGTGGTGACTTTTATTAAGAGAAAGGCTCCCTGCAGCGCGAGGCAAGTGTGACGTCAGGCTCTCTGCAGCTCCCTTTTTCTTGCGGACATGGAGCGAGGGAGGCATTTTGGAGTGCAGTCTCCAAAAACACCAGAAGTAGATGTTAAATATGTTGCTGGTCGTTTTTAATAACGAAAGAGTGACTAAAAAGATTGGATAAATCTTTAAAGAAGAAAAAAGATAGCTATTTCTTCGGAATCAAAATAAATATTCATATATTACATATAGCCTATTATTTGCGCACTATTGACAAGTGATGCACCGAAAATTCGGACATCTTACATAGACTTTGCTCACCAAAACCGGATGTTGTGATGTAATATCCACTTCCGCTGGCGACTGAGAATTTCCGGTGCACACGAATGACGCAGCTTGCCCAAAGCTGACCAAAAAGTCACATTCATGTCGCATTGCGTTTAGACTGAAGTCACATTTGAAAAGATCAGATTCCAATCGTATTCAAGACTACCTCCTGATGTGACCTGAATCTGATGCCAAAAGATCAGATCTGAAGCACTCTGGAGCGTTTAGACTGGGGAAAAAAATCAGACCTGTGTCAATTGAGAGGAAAAAAATCTGATTTTGGTGTGCAGTGTAAACGGGGCCTACAATTCACCTCCATTCTGTTTGTTTTTATCATTACTGCCACAAATGGTGGAAAAGTGTATTGCGGCCCATACGGACCACAGCTGAAAAAACAATATTTTTTGGTGGCCCTCTAGGCGCCCCATGGTTAAGAAACACTGGTCTATGGCACTAAAGTTAGTAAGTAAGGAGTATTGGGCCCCATTCAGCATCCTAACTTTTCCTCTTATCTTTCTTCCTAAGTGATTTCCTAAGAGGAGTCCATTCAAATTCATGACGTGTTCTTAAATGGCCAAATTGTTCCCACCTGCTGTTCTTAAGTTGCTGAATGCCAAATGGTTAGCGCGTGCATGTCTATCATAATTTGCATATAAACATGCCCTTATTTCCCCAATATGCATATGTAAACTCCCTTCATACTGTAATTAGCATAGGTAAATGCCCTTAATTCCTCATATAAGGGCACAATACATCTATCTGCTTATCTATCTATCTATCTATCTATCTATCTATCTATCTATCTATCTATCTATCTATCTATCTATCTATCTATCTATCTATCTATCTATCTATCTATCTATCTATCTATCTATCTATCTATCTATCTATCTATCTATCTATCTATCTATCTATCCATCCATCCATCCATCCATCCATCCATCCATCCATCCATCCATCCATCCATCCATCCATCCATCCATCCATCCATCCATCCATCCATCCATCCATCCATCCATCTATCTATCTATCTATCTATCTATCTATCTATCTATCTATCTATCTATCTATCTATCTATCTATCTATCTATCTATCTATCTATCTATCTATATATCTTATCCATCCATCCATCCATCCATCCATCCATCCATCCATCCATCCATCCATCCATCCATCCATCCATCCATCCATCCATCCATCCATCCATCCATCCATCCATCCATCCATCCATCCATCCATCTATCTATCTATCTATCTATCTATCTATCTATCTATCTATCTATCTATCTATCTATCTATCTATCTATCTATCTATCTATCTATCTATCTATCTATCTATCTATCTATCTATCTATCTATCTATCTATCTATCTATCTATCTATGATATTAATTTAACATTAGACAATAGAAGTAAGGGAACTTGTCACACTTAAGAAGAAATAGGCCACCCTAAGAGTGCTCTGGAGCACTCGTAAATTTTGTTCTTACCTACGAACAAATCCCAGCTAGGAAAACATTGGCGAATACAAAAATCTCCTTAAAAACTCCGTAAGTGGGCCCAAAAACAAAATTTTTTCTTAAGAACTGTTGCTGAATGGGGCCCATTGTTGTTTGCCGTGTTGCAAACACACAAAAAAACTTTCTACGCACTGACACTACTATGATACGGTGCTGCTTAACGTCCTGCACAACGATAAACGTATTGCTCATGAATACCTAGTTTGTAACACAGCCCTTGTGTAGTGATGCATAGTGCCTACTGTCTGTATATCCAAACACTGTTTGTATCTCCGCCAAGGTGCCATTCTCTGCACTAAAGTTCCACAGATGCAGCATTAGGCACCAGCAGATAAAGTACTCACCAGGCTGGCATTTGTTAGTCTGACTCATTTTCATTTAAGAGCCAGTGAAAGCATCACGTCTGCTGTAGCTAGTGTCGCGTCCCCCACTGCGTGATTTACGACGCCTCGTAGGTGTGGTGTGTCAGGTGTGCCATCTCCCCAGTAAATTGCAAATATACAGCGGCGGCGCCCGTACGGCACCTCAGGACCAATTAGGTAGACCTTGTCAACCAAAAGCCCCCATTAGAGGTCTGGAATGGTATCGCAGATAGACCAGAGACCAATTAGGTGTGTCTAATCTAACACCAGCAGGTAGAACAGTGACAACACGAGGGTCTAATCTGTATCATCTTGAAACAGCATGTGTCACTGTGGCAAGGTGCGCCTAATAAAACCCCGGGGCCCGGCTCTCTGAATGTTAAAATGACCCCCAAAGCACTCCTGGTGTCATTTTATTTGTTTGCAACCGCAACGGACTCAGCTCTACATATACATGAATGTGAAGGTGGTACCAAAACCCTGGTATCCAACCCGCAACCACGCATTCCCACATACCCTCATTTACTCATTTATTTATTTACAGACAGACATAGTTTTGTATTTCATCATTGTTTCTTTTGTTATAAATATAAATAATAAATGGGTTGTACTTGTATAGCGCTTTTCTACCTTCAAGGTACTCAAAGCGCTTTGACAGTATTTCCACATTCACCCATTCACACACACATTCACACACTGATGGAGGGAGCTGCCATGCAAGGCGCTACCAGCACCCATCAGGAGCAAGGGTGAAGTGTCTTGCCCAAGGACACAACGGACGTGACTAGGATGGTAGAAGGTGGGGATTGAACCCCAGTAACCAGCAACCCTCCGATTGCTGGCACGGCCACTCTACCAACTTCGCCACGCCGTCCCTTGTTAAAGGCCTTCTGAAACCCACCACTACCGACCACGCAGTCTGATAGTTTATATATCAATGATGAAATCTTAACCTTGCAACACATGCCAATACGGCCGGGTTAGATTAGTAAAGTGCAATTTTAAATTTCCCGCGAAATATCCTGCTGAAAACGTCTCGGTCTGATGACGTTTGCGCGTGACGTCACGGATTGTAGCGGACATTTTGGGACACCATTGTGGCCAGCTATTAAGTCGTCTGTTTTCATCGCAAAATTCCACAGTATTCTGGACATCTGTGTCGGTGAATCTTTTGAAATTTGTTTAATGAACAATGAAGACAGAAAAGAAGAAAGCTGTAGGTGGGAAGCGGTATATTAGCGGTCGGCTGCCGCAACACAACCACGTAGCCGGTGTTTCATTGTTTACATTCCCGACATATGACAGTCAAGTTTTACCATTGGCCTGTGGAGAACTGGGACAACAGAGACTCTTACCAGGAGGACTTTGAGTTGGATACACATTGGCCTGTGGAGAACTGGGAAGACAGAGACTCTTACCAGGAGGACTTTGAGTTGGATAGCAGACGCGCTACCGTGAGTACGCAGCTGCGGCTTCCAAACATTTGATCGCTTGCCCGTACGTGCGTGCCGCTATGTGCATGTCACGTACGTAACTTTGGGGAAATATATGTGCTGTATGAACTTTGCGGAGGTGAACGGTACTTTGGGCTGTGGGATTGAGTGTGTTGTGCGGGTGTTTGAGTTGTATTGGCGGGTTATATGGACGGGAGGGGGGAGGTGTTTGTTATGCGGATTAATTTGTGGCATATTAAATATAAGCCTGGTTGTGTTGTGACTAATAGAGTATATATATGACTTGTGTTTATTTACTGTTTTAGTCATTCCCAGTTGAATATCAGGTCCCACCCGCCTCTCACAGCATCTTCCCTATCTGAATCGCTTCCACTGCCCTCTAGTCCTTCACTCTCACTTTCCTCATCCACGAATCTTTCATCCTCGCTCAAATTAATGGGGTAATAGTCGCTTTCTCGGTCCGAATCGCTCTCGCTGCTGGTGGCCATGATTGTAAACAATGTGCAGATGTGACGCGCTCCACAACCTGTGACGTCACGCTACTTCCGGTACAGGCAAGGCTTTTTTATCAGCGACCAAAAGTTGCGAACTTTATCGTCGATGTTCTCTACTAACTCCTTTCAGCAAAAATATGGCAATATCGCGAAATGATCAAGTATGACACATCGAATGGACCTGCTGTCCCCGTTTAAATAAGAAAATCTCATTTCAGTAGGCCATTAATATCAGAGTCCGTTCTGCAAAAAGGTCATCCCTAGAAGCACAGCTTATGGACAGAGACCCACAGTTAAAATATACATAATCATATAATGTACAACATACAATACAATACATTTCAAAATATACCCACCAAATACTTATTTACAATTTCATTGATAAATAAAAAAAGAAACTTTAAATCCACCAAATCAGTCTCAATATCCTATTATTAAAATTTGATTAAAAGGTTGCATCTTGAAGATCTGCGATAATCTCATCATACATACAGAGGTCAAGACCAAAATTATGCGACTAATGTGAATTTCTCAACCATAAGGGGTGTGTTAAAAGTACTAAGCATAAAGTCGCAATAAATTTAGCTCAAAACTAGAAATGTCCGATATTATCGGCCGATAAATGCTTTAAAATGTAATATCGGAAATTATCGGTATCGGTTTCAAAAAGTAAAATTTATGACTTTTTAAAACGCCGCTGTACGGAGTGGTACACGGACGTAGGGAGAAGTATAGAGCAGTTGCGTCTCCCAGTCATAGTCGCCAACCCTCCCGATTTTCCCGGGAGACTCACGAATTTCAGTGCCTCTCCCGAGAATCTCCCGGGGTAACCATTCTCCCGAATTTCTCCCGATTTCCATCCAGACAACAATATTGGGGGTGTGCCTTAAAGGTACTGCAATCGCATGCCGGCCCAATCACATAATATCTACGGCTTATCACACACAGAAGTGAATGCAAGCATACTTGGTCAACAGCCATACAGGTCACACTGAGGGTGTTTGTATAAACAAGTTTAACACTGTTACAAATATGCGCCACACTGTGAACCCACACCAAACAAGAATGACAAACACCGTAACACAACATAAACACAACAGAACAAATACCCAGAACCTTTTGCAGCACTAACTCTTCCGGGACGCTACAATATACACCCCCGCTACTCCCACTACCCCCCACCTCAACCCCCGCCCACCAGCGTATCCCAAATTCCAAGCTGCTGTTTTGAGGCGTGTTAAAAAAAAAAAATGCACTTTGTGACTTCAATAATAAATATTGCAGTGCCATTTTGGCATTTTTTTTCCATAACTTGAGTTGATTTATTTTGGAAAACCTTGTTACATTGTACGGAGCCCCTAAAGGGACATGGGAATTTTTTTTTTTTTAGACATGTATCTCGTGGCCACGAGAAAGTATCTCGTGGCCACGAGAAAGTATCTCGTGGCCACGAGAAAGTTTCTCGTGGCCACGAGAAACTTTTTATTAAAAAAAAAAAAAAAAAAAAAAAATTTTTTTTTTTTTTTTTTTTATTTTTTTTTTATAAAAAGTTTCTCGTGGCCACGAGAAAGTTTCTCGTGGCCACGAGATACTTTCTCGTGGCCACGAGATACTTTCTCGTGGCCACGAGAAAGTTTCTCGTGGCCACGAGAAACTTTCTCGTGGCCACGAGAAAGCATTGGATGCGTGCTGATGGTTTAGTGTGTGTTAAAATGGCAGTTTAGGAGTTAATATGGCTGTATTTCCAGATAGGACTTTCCCCATGTGTGTTGTGGCAAAATGTGAATGCTTGATTAGTAGGTGTGAGACAAACACTTTATCTTCCTGGTTATTGTAACGCTACGTGTTTGACATTATTTAAGACGTTATCATGCCCGGGAAAGGACAGTTTTCCTCTTCTGTGGCTGTGGGGGGTGGGCGTGGCTTGCGGACCTGCAGTGAAGCGGAGTGTGTCAGTTAGTCCCATGTTGATGTGATCAAACTTCTTTCTTGCTTGGAAGATACACACACAATTGTAACTGTTATTTCTTCCTGCAAATAATAAATATGTACAACGTGTTTGGATGTATTCATTTATGTAAAATTGTCATTAAATGTAATATTGCCTGACAAAAAGTGATACGACGTACGTAATATTTTGATATTTACACATCGCATATTTACACACGCGCATCTGACTAGAATACCCTTATGTGCATTACATATATCAACATCAACTACCTACTGTACTGTTTACTTGTTGAAATACCCTTTTTAGAACAAATATCTACCCACATAATTTATATGTGTATATAATATATATATATATGTGTATGTATGTATATGCATATATATATATATATATATATATATATATATATATATATATATATATATATATATATATATATATATATATATATATATATATATATATATATATATATATATGCATATACATACATACATACATACATACATATATATATATATATATATATATATATATATATATATATATATATATATATATATATATATGCATATACATACATACACGTATATATATATATATATATATATATATATATATATATATATATATATATATATATGCATATACATACATACACGTATATATATATATATATATATATATATATATATATATATATATATATATATATATATGCATATACATACATACACGTATATATATATATATGCATATATATATATATATATATATATATATATATATATATATATATATATATATGCATATACATACATACACGTATATATATATATATGCATATATATATATATATATATATATATATATATATATATATATATATGCATATATATATATATATATACGTGTATGTATGTATATGCATATATATATATATGCATATATATATATATATATATATATATATATATATATATATATATATATATATGCATATACATACATACACGTATATATATATATGCATATATATATATATATATATATATATATATATATATATATATATATATATATATATATATATATATATATATATATATATATATATATATATATATATATATATATATATATATATATATATGCATATACATACATACACATATATATATATATTATATACACATATAAATTATGTGGGTAGATATTTGTTCTAAAAAGGGTATTTCAACAAGTAAACAGTACAGTAGGTAGTTGATGTTGATATATGTAATGCACATAAGGGTATTCTAGTCAGATGCGCGTGTGTAAATATGCGATGTGTAAATATCAAAATATTACGTACGTCGTATCACTTTTTGTCAGGCAATATTACATTTAATGACAATTTTACATAAATGAATACATCCAAACACGTTGTACATATTTATTATTTGCAGGAAGAAATAACAGTTACAATTGTGTGTGTATCTTCCAAGCAAGAAAGAAGTTTGATGACATCAACATGGGACTAACTGACACACTCCGCTTCACTGCAGGTCCGCAAGCCACGCCCACCCCCCACAGCCACAGAAGAGGAAAACTGTCCTTTCCCGGGCATGATAACGTCTTAAATAATGTCAAACACGTAGCGTTACAATAACCAGGAAGATAAAGTGTTTGTCTCACACCTACTAATCAAGCATTCACATTTTGCCACAACACACATGGGGGAAAGTCCTATCTGGAAATACAGCCATATTAACTCCTAAACTGCCATTTTAACACACACTAAACCATCAGCACGCATCCAATGCTTTCTCGTGGCCACGAGAAAGTTTCTCGTGGCCACGAGAAAGTTTCTCGTGGCCACGAGAAAGTATCTCGTGGCCACGAGAAAGTATCTCGTGGCCACGAGAAAGTTTCTCGTGGCCACGAGAAACTTTTTATTAAAAAAAAAAAAAAAAAAAAAAAAAAAAATATTTTTTTTTTTTTTTTTTTTTTTATAAAAAGTTTCTCGTGGCCACGAGAAACTTTCTCGTGGCCACGAGATACTTTCTCGTGGCCACGAGATACTTTCTCGTGGCCACGAGATACATGTCTAAAAAAAAAAAAATTCCCATGTCCCTTTAGGGGCTCCGTATTAATGCATCCAGCGGGGCATCACAACAAAATTATGCACAATAATGTGTTAATTCCACGACTGTCTATATCAGTATCGGTTGATATCAGAATCTGTAATTAAGAGTTGGACTATACCGGACTATCGGATATCGGCAAAAAAGCCATTATCGGACATCTCTACTCAAAACGCTGTTTCAAAATGTTTAAATAATTTGATTCTTTTATAGAGCTATCTCGTCCCAGATCATCAGGCCTCTACAGGCTATACTAAAGCTTGTACACTTTACCTCCCCAGCAGCCGGCATCCATGCAGGGGAGGGCCAGGTCTACATAAGAGGATGAAAGAAGCTTCAGACCCGACGGCCAACTACCAAGCCGGGGGTGGGTGTGCAGGGAGGGGGTGGCAGAGATGGCGAGGAGGAGGAGACGCAGCAGAAAAGAAGGAATACAAAAACAACAACAAAAACGGCAAGAAAACAAACAACGTGAGAAGAAGAAGCTCAGAGGCACCCAAGGTCCTCCAACTAATTAAGATCATTTGCATTTATTTATGAGCCTTAATGAGCAGCTTTTCAATAGTTTGTTTTCCCCTAATATGAATATTTCCTTTTCATTACGGTACATAGACGGAGAATCGTATTCTTTCCAATAATCATGTCCTGGCTTTTCTGTTTCTGGTCAGAGTTAACATTTATTTTACATCTGTGCTCCTATATTTAAATTTCCCGTCCTCCTTCACGTACCAAAACACCGCTAATGAGGTGTTAGCTCGCTGACCAAACACTGGCTTTTTAAAGGTCAGCGCAGCCATTACAAAACTAACCGCCGTAGAAAAGGAAATTTCATGCGTCTTCTTGTCTTTTTTCCTGTGGAAAGTGTGATGTGTGGAGGAGTGGAAAGCCTCTTAAACCAGTTTAATCTGAGTGCATGTGTGTGTGTGTGTGTGTGTGTGTGTGTGTGTGTTTGTGTGTGTGGCAACTCAAAAATCAGATTAAGCTTTGGAACACATTTTGTTGCGGAAACCATAGAAAATAAAATCGATATAATATCATTCCCACTCTCGTCGATTTTGCCATTAGTTTCACGCATATCATTTTTTATTATCCTACTTAAATATGCAATCAAAATTATTTGCACAAGAGCCAGAGTTAATTGGAGACTCAATATTTAGGTGTGAATGTAGTTTTAATGATGGACTCCACACCAACTACACATACTTAGTTTCCTTACAAACACATCATCTATACAATGCAGGCTGATAAATTGATTGAAATATAAGTTATTGAATTGTAGTCCAAACAAGGATGTAAAAAAAAAGCTGCTGATGGTGTGTTTGAGGAAATAAGATACTTCAAAAGTGCTCTCTTCAAGGTAAATGCTTGTGCATAATTATTACATTACTTCCTAAAAGTATTGTAGTTGTTTGCAGTACATTCTATGTGATGAAACTTGTTATAAAACAAGCCTAAAAATCACGACTGTGTCTATTCTGGGGCTAATTTTATCTGGAGACATAATTTTTAGGTCTAGAACTATTAAATAAGTGCAAATGTTGTCAGGATTAGAGGGCTCCTTATGGCCTTGTTCACACTGCAATTCTGTTCTGCAATTCAATTCAAATTTTTTTGCCCATGTATCAAATTTTTTTATGTCCGTGTGAACAGTGCAATTCTGAATTTTTCATATCCGACCCAGGCCTCTTTCGTAATTGGAATTAAATCGGATATACACTACCGTTCAAAAGTTTGGGGTCACCCAAACAATTTTGTGGAATAGCCTTCATTTCTAAGAAGAAGAATAGACTGTCGAGTTTCAGATGAAAGATCTCTTTTTCTGGCCATTTTGAGCGTTTAATTGACCCCACAAATGTGATGCTCCAGAAACTCAATCTGCTCAAAGGAAGGTCAGTTTTGTAGCTTCTGTAACGAGCTAAACTGTTTTCAGATGTGTGAACATGATTGCACAAGGGTTTTCTAATCATCAATTAGCTTTCTGAGCCAATGAGCAAACACATTGTACGGTTAGAACACTGGAGTGATAGTTGCTGGAAATGGGCCTCTATACATCTATGTAGATATTGCACCAAAAACCAGACATTTGCAGCTAGAATAGTCATTTACCACATTAGCAATGTATAGAGTGTATTTCTTTAAAGTTAAGACTAGTTTAAAGTTATCTTCATAGAAAAGTACAGTGCTTTTCCTTCAAAAATAAGCACATTTCAATGTGACCCCAAACTTTTGAACGGTAGTGTATATGCGATGAGTCCTCAATGTGAACGCTACTGCGCCTACGTCGCATTCATTCTACCAGGACATCATCAAAAATCAATATGCGTCACATTTACTCCCAAAAATAGACGGTTACAAAATAAATAGCTTAAAACGGAGCAGAAAACACTGACGTGAAAGTTCCACCACTCCCCCTGTGCCAGACATTGAAACAAAATATCCAGTAAAACAGGCAGAGCCAAAATACTTATTTATTTATTTGAATTAGGACAATTCATATTCAATAACATAGAGCATCCTTGAAATTGTCACAAATGCGGCAGTACTGAGACCTACTGGAGTGGAAGCCATGTTTACTTCCATAAACATCGCAGTGCGCGTGACGTCATGACGTCATGTGGGTCAGAGCGCATTTTTTAAAATGATGTGAACGGGCACTAAAAAGATCAGATTTGACAAAAAAATCCGAAGACGACATCCGACCCTGTAGTGTGAAAGCAGCCTATGTTACTTACTAGTGTTGTCCCGATACCAATATTTTGCTACCGGTACCGGTACCAAAATGATTTCGATACTTTTCTGTACTTTTCTAAATAAAAGGGACCACAAAAAATTGCCTTATTTGTTTTATTTTACCAAAAAATCTTATGGTACATTATACCATCCATCCATCCATCTTCTTCCGCTTATCCGAGGTCGGGTCGCGGGGGCAGCAGCCTAAGCAGGGAAGCCCAGACTTCCCTCTCCCCAGCCACTTCGTCCAGCTCTTCTCGGGGGATCCCGAGGCGTTCCCAGGCCAGCCGGGAGACATAGTCTTCCCAACGTGTCCTGGGTCTTCCCCGTGGCCTCCTACCGGTCGGACGTGCCCTAAACACCTCCCTAGGGAGGCGTTCGGGTGGCATCCTGACCAGATGCCCGAACCACCTCGTCTGGCTCCTCTCGATGTGGAGGAGCAGCGGCTATACTTTGAGCTCCCCCCGGATGACAGAGCTTCTCACCCTATCTCTAAGGGAGAGCCCCGCCACCCAGCGGAGGAAACTCATTTTGGCCGCTTGTACTCGTGATCTTGTCCTTTCGGTCATAACCCGAAGCTCATGACCATAGGTGAGGATGGGAACGTAGATCGACCGGTAAATTGAGAGCTTTGCCTTACGGCTCAGCTCCTTCTTCACCACAACGGGTCAATACAGCGTCCGCATTACTGAAGACGCCGCACCGATCCGCCTGTCGATCTCACGATCCACTCTTCCCTCACTCGTGAACAAGACTCCGAGGTACTTTTTTTTATTATTATTATTTTTTTTTTTTATACATTTCTTTAAAACGAAAGAAGATGTCATGATGCCAAAAAATATCGACGTAATCATAGTAGTATCGACTAGATACACTACTGTACTTGGTATCATTACAGTGGATGTCAGGTGTAGATCCACCAATGGCGTTTATTTAGCTATTCCTTGTCTTGCAGGGATGATACTTGTAAGAAACATACTTTATTTGTCGCCATGGAAACAAGGATTAGGGATTTAGAAGAAGCTAAAACACTGTTAACTGGGGATGGACTTTAGCCGCTAGCTAGCTAGCCATGTCTTAAAGCACCTCTTCCGGTGGGCCTTTCAGTGTTATAACTTCACCTTTATCGTTAGTTTTTAAGCCAAAAAGCGTCCGTTCTCCCTTTTCTGTCTACACACTGAGTCTGCTTGTAAGTACTCAGTGATTGTGCGCTGCTGAACATGCTCATCTGCTCGTAAACCAGCAATGACACAACGTGACGACGGGGGGTCGGGGGTGGGGGGGTGTGGGTGGCGGACCGGTACTTTTCAGAGGCGGTATAGTACCGAATATGATTCATTAGTATCGCGGTACTATACTAATACCGGTATACCATACAACCCTATTACTTACAAAGCGCAATATCACCTTAAAGCACTTGTTGCAGGTGGCTGATTGAGCGTCTTTTGAGGTGAAATGCAACCAAACTTTCTCGTGTTGCCTAATGATCATTTTAGCCAGATGCTCACTGCCATCTGTGCAGGTAAAAAACTAAAGCCAAGCATGACACTGATATGACAGCTGACTCAGTGGCGACTTAACCTCATTTTTGCTACATGTCTGTGCCACTAAATAAGGCATCGATATATTCTTAGTTTTTGGATCTGGTTACTAACGTTTGCATCTGGTCTGACAAACAGATTCTCCTCCACATGACTTATTATGCATTAAGCGCTCAGTGTCAGAAGGGTTGCTAACCTCTGTATTTACTATAAATATGCTCCACCAGTTAGAGCAGGGGTGTCAAACTCATTTTAGATCGGGGGCCACATGGAGAAAAATGTACTCCCAAGTGGGCCGGACTGGTGAAATAACGGCACGATAACTTAAAAATAAAGACAACTTCAGATTGTTTTCTTTGTTTAAAAATAGATCAAGCACATTCTGAAAATGTACAAATCATAATGTTGTTGTTGTTTTTTTTTTTTTTACACTTACATGTTTTGTTGTTGTTGTTGTTGTTTTATTTTTATTTATGTATTTATTTAATTTTGTATTTTTTTTACACTTACATATTTTGTTGTTGTTGTTGTTGTTGTTTTATTTTATTGTATTTTATTATTTTTTTAAATTTTACACTTACATGTTTTGTTGTTGTTGTTGTTTTATTTTTATTTATTTATTTAAAAAAATTGTTTTTACACTTACATGTTTTGCCCGACAGCACGGTGGCACAGGGGTTAGTGCATGTGCCTCACAATACGAAGGTCCTGAGCAGTCCTGGGTTCAATTCCGGGCCCGGGATCTTTCTGTGTGGAGTTTGCATGTTCTCCCCGTAACTGCGTGGGTTCCCTCCGGATGAGGTGGCGACTTGTCCAGGGTGTACCCCGCCTTCCGCCCGAATGTAGCTGAGATAGGCTCCAGCACCCCCCGCGACCCCAAAAGGGACAAGCGGTAGAAAATGGAAGGATGGATGGATGTTTTGGTTAGTAGTATTCTATCTTTGTTTGTCGTTATTTATACTTTCTGAATAAATGATGTGATAATATTCATCAGTCAACTCATTGGTGTTCATTTTCAATCTATTCAAATGAAAAAATAATATCAAAATCAAATTACAGGATGCTATTTATGTAGTTTGCTCAATTTTCTCGACTGGTGCACTAACATCATGTGTTTTTTTGTTTTTTTACATACGTATGTAGCATTATCTACAAATATACAAAGTATTGCTATTGTGACATCTAGTGGACACATTTAGAACAGCAGTTTCTTCCATTCAAAAATTTTGCAAACTCTTCCCGCGGGCCGGATAAAACCTATTCGCGGGCCTGATCCGGCCCGCAAGCCGTACATTTGACACCCCTGAGCAACGTTCCCTCTAAGGTGCGCGCCTGTGCAATTGCGCACTGCTCAAGCGTCCTCTGCGCACGGCAAATCTATGCCACGCACAAAACCAAAAAAAAAAAATAAGCGCATGACAATTTTCGACACGACACGGACACGACAGAGAAAACAGTTTTCGTCATCATTGTTCAAATATTGTAACGTCTGTCGAGACGCTTTGAGGACATGAATTCCATCCATCACTTTACTGAGCAAAACTCTATATTGTCAGCCATAAACACATCACCAAAACATTAGTAAAAAAAATGATATCTAGCAAAAGTGGTCATTTTCTGCAGTACAAACCAGACCAAAAGCAACTTTGTTATATCAACAGCAGCCGCTCGCTCTTTCTCACTTGCGCCAACACATGCACATATGGCACTTAGCCAGTGATGTGTTTACAGCCACACAAAAAGTCGGACAACTCCAACACCACACAAAAAGTGTCATTCCAGTTCGTTACACTATGATTTACCAATCAAATGTGTGCTTATACTAGAGTCATTTATTAGGAATCTTAATTTATAAATATTAATCATGAAATGCTGTTAGTATATTAAATAAATACTAATAAAAATATATTTTTTACAAACAGGAAGTTGCATGAATGTACACATGATCCCCTGCTTACATCTCATTGTGCAACATGTGAATGTTTTAATGGGAACTAAATGCAATGTCTGAAAGGGGTACAAATTATTTCCAAAGCAGGACCTCCACCCAGACAAACAATACAAGTACACAGTTCATGAAAAACAATATTTTTTGTTATAGTCATTGTAAGTGGGCCTAAACACTTATATTAGAAAATAATCTCATGGAAATGACTGCTGTCATTTGATTATAATAATAAGAGAATGTTGTTTGTCTATCTGTGTTGGCCCTGCGATGAGGTGGTGACTTGTCCAGGGTGTACCCAGCCTTCCGCCCGAAAGTGACAAGCGGTAGAAAATGGATGGATGGATGGAGATTGAACTTGTTATTGAGTCAGGTTTGGGACAGGTGTGCTGCTGGTGTAGCCACAGTGTGCACGTCTGATGTTGCTCACATGGGCTCCACTGAATGCTCAGGGAGTTTTTGCGTTTGCTCACACACATGAAAAATTAGAGGGAACATTGCCCCTGAGTTAGAGAGTGCACAAGCCTAATTTGTGTCTTTTGTTAACACAACTTGTAATTCTAGCAGACTAAAAAATGCATTTTCTTTATTTTTCATGGAACAAGGCTACTTGAAAGAGTACTGTCTGCACACATTGTTAATGTCAGCACAGGACAGATTGATTGTTTCCAGCAACATTGTAATGACCACAAAAACAGGAGACATAATCAATGAGTAATTCTCCGCAGATGTTAATCAGAATCCCATTTACCTCCTGCTGTATGGCAACACACATTGTTGATGGTCATTAACAAATGGCCACACAACTCAACCGTAGAGGCTGCTTGCATGAAAAGGCATCGATGAGCCCATGAATCCTCAGCAGCACTATTGAATGTCTCAAACAGTCCCGATGACAACATGGGTCTGACCCGTAATTACACATAATGTTCCTGACTATTTGCCGGCGAATATCATACACAACATTTTAAGAACAGAACTATTAGGGCGGTTTCCATGCATGTAGTTGAGCAGTTCCACAATAAACTGGAGCATTAATATGGAGGTTAATTTGTGTCTTTATTACAAAGCTTCTTTTTTTTTTTTTTTTGCACAGAATTTATGTAACTGAATTTGTTCACAAAATTCAAACGCAAAATATTCAGTTATATAAATTCCGTGTATAAAAAAGTGTTCGTAAAAAAAAAATTAACCTCCATAATTGAGAAAAGTTATTTTTGAATTGGAAAACAAAATATTTAGTTTATATAACAACTCACTTTCCTTGTGGTGATTAAAGGCCTACTGAAATGAATTTTTTTTATCTAAACGGGGATAGCAGATCCATTCTATGTGTCATACTTGATCATTTCGCGATATTGCCATATTTTTGCTGAAAGGATTTAGTATAGGACAACGACCATAAAGTTCGCAACTTTTGGTCTCTGATAAAAAAAAGCCTTGCCCCTAACGGAAGTAGCGTGACGTAGTCAGTTTTTCGCCTCCTCATATTTTACTATTGTTTACACCAGCAGTGAGAGCGATTCGGACCGAGAAAGCGACGATTACCCCATTAATTTGAGCGAGGATGAAAGATTCGTGGATGAGGAACGTTAGAGTGAAGGACTAGAATGCAGTGCAATACATATCTTTTTTTGCTCTGACCGTAACTTAGGTACAAGCTGGCTCATTGGATTCCACACTCTCTCCTTTTTCTATTGTGGATCACAGATTTGTATTTTAAACCACCTCGGATACTATATCCTCTTGAAAATGAGAGTCGAGAACACAAAATGGACATTCACAGTGACTTTTATCCCCACGACAATACATCGGCAAAGCTCTTAAGCTACTGAGCTAACATGATAGCATCTGGCTCAAATGCAGATAGAAACAAAATAAATAAATCCCTGACTGGAAGGATAGACAGAAGATCAACAATACTATTAAACCATGTACATGTAACTACACGGTTAATAATTCTCAGCCTGGTAAAGCTTAACAATGCTGTTGCTAACGACGCCATTGAAGCTAACTTAGCAACCGGACCTCACAAAGCTATGATAAAAACATTAGCGCTCCACCTACGCCAGCCAGCCCTCATCTGCTCATCAACACCCGTGCTCACATGCGTTCCAGCGATCGACGGCGCGACGAAGGACTTCACCCGATCATCCGTG
>NC_084736.1:62911523-62964023 GCF_033978785.1 Entelurus aequoreus | reverse complement strand
TTTATTTAAGGACAAACTTGCAATAAGAAACATGTGTTTAATGTACTGTAAGATTTTTGGTTAAAATAAAGCCAATAATGCAATTTTTTGTGGTCCCTTTTACTTAGAGAAGTGCTGAAAAGTACTGAAATAATTTTGGTACCGGTACCGGTACCAAAATATTGGTATCGGGACAACACTACATACCGTATTTTTCGGACTATAAGTCGCAGTTTTTTTAATAGTTTGGCCAGGGGTGTGACTTATTCTCAGGAGCGACTTATGTGTGAAATTATTAACACATTACCGTAAAATATCAAATAATATTATTTAGCTCATTCACGTAAGAGACTAGACGTATAAGATTTCTTTGGATTTAGCGATTAGGAGTGACAGATTGTTTGGTAAACATATAGCATGTTCTATATGTTATACGGTAGTTATTTAAATGACTCTTACCATAATATGTTACGTTAACATACCAGGCACATTCTCAGTTGGTTATTTATGCGTCATATAACGTACACTTATTCAGCCTGTTGTTCACTATTCTTTATTTATTTTAAATTGCCTTTCAAATGTCTATTCTTGGTGTTGGGTTTTATCAAATAAATTTCCCCAAAAAATGCGACTTATACTCCAGTGCGACTTATATATGTTTTTTTCCTTCTTTGTTATGCATTTTCGGCCGGTGCGACTTATACTCCGGAGCGACTTATACTCCGAAAAATACGGTACATGTAAGATGTAACAACTTGATGTGAATGCAGGATGGCAGCACCTTGTGTGCTTAGAGCGCAAGCCAGAGCGCTAACAGCATTAGCTTCAAACGTCAACATGTTACAATCCGGCCTAAAAACTTGCAGCGAAGTGACAACAAGCTATTATATGATCGTAAATCATTACTGAATTATAACGGACAAGCAGTGTGGATTAATGTAGCCACGGCTCGGCGAAACGTCTTCTTCTCCGGCAGCTACCAGGGATGATCTGTGTACAAGAAAATGGAGGCAGGTGGTGGTCTCAGAACGTAATCCCTTTGACTCGCATGGATATACTGTACTGTACGGCAGTGTTTTTCCACCTTTTTTGAGCCAAGGTGCATTTTTTTCTTTTAAAAAAATGCGGAGGCACATCACCAGCAGGAATTTTTAAGAAATGAAACTCAGTTGACAGTAAAAAGTCGTCGTCGCAATTGTTGGATATGACTTTAAACCATAACCAACCATGCATCAATATAGCTCTTGTCTCAAAGTAGGTGTACTGTCATGACCTGTCACATCACGCCTTGACTTATTTTGAGTTTTTTGCTGTTTTCCCGTGTGTAGTGTTTTAGCTCTTGTCTTGCGCTCCTATTTTGCTGGCTTTTTCTCTTTTTTGGGTATTTTCCTGTAGCAGTCTCATGTCTTCCTTTGAGCGATATTTCCCGCATCTACTTTGTTTTAGCAATCAAGACTATTTCAGTTGTTGCTATTATAGATGTCCGATAATATCGGACTGCCGATATTATCTGCCGATAAATGCTTTAAAATGTAATATCGGAAATGATCGGTATCGGTTTCAAAAAGTAAAGTTTTTTATGACTTTTTAAAACGCCGCTGTAAGGAGTGGTACACGGGCGTAGGGAGAAGTACAGAGCGCCAATAAACCTTAAAGGCACCGCCTTTGCGTGCCGACCCAATCACATAATATCTACGGCTTTTCACACACATGTGAATGCAAGCATACTTGGTCAACAGCCATACAGGTCACACTGAGGGTGGCCGTATATATGTATATATGCGCCACACTGTGAACCCACACCAAACAAGAATGACAAACACATTTCGGGAGAACATCCGCACCGTAACACAACATAAACACAACGGAACAAATACCCAGAACCCCTTGCAGCTCTAACTCTTCCGGGACGCTACAACATACACCCCCGCTACCCTCTCCACCTCAACCTCCACATGCTCTCTCAGGGAGAGCATGTCCCAAATTCCAAGCTGCTGTTTTGAGGCATGTTAAAAAAAATAATGCACTTTGTGACTTCAATTATAAATATGGCAGTGCCATGTTGGCATTTTTTTCCATAACTTGAGTTGATTTATTTTGGAAAACCTTGTTGCATTGTTTAATGCATCCAGCGGGGCATCACAACAAAATTAGGCATAATAATGTGTTAATTCCACGACTGTATATATCGGTATCGGTTGATATCGGAATCGGTAATTAAGAGTTGGACAATATCGGAATATCGGATATCGGCAAAAAAAGCCATTATCGGACATCTCTAGTTGCTATCTTTTTTTGTGTGGACATTGTTGTCATGTCATGTGCGGACGCACTTTGTGGACGCCGTCTCTGCTCCACAGTAAGTCTTTGCTGTCGTCCAGCATTCTGTTTTTGTTTACTTTGTCGCCAGTTCAGTTTAAGTTTCGTTCTGCATAACCTTCCCTAAGCTTCAATGCCTTTTCTTAGGGGCACTCGCCTTTTGATTATTTTTGGTTTAAGCATTAGCCACCTTTTTAGCAGCTGTTGTCTGCATATTGTGATCACGACAAACACTCAACAACGGCACATTATTTGTGAATTATAATTACTGGTTTGCAAAAAATAATTTTAACTCAAGTAGGTGAAACTACATAATCTCCCATGGCACACCAGACACGGCACAGTGGTTGAAAAACACTGCTGTACAGTATATGCATTATCTCTCCAAAGGCTCGAGGTTATGTTTGGTCATAAAAGTTCCGATTTCAGCATTAGTTTGAATTTTTTTACCGTTTTAATCTGCTGTCATTTGGGCCAACTTCTACTTACAAGGGTGGAGTAGAACAGTATTACAGTATATATGTGTACATGTTGTAATTATTGTAAAACAGGGGTCACCAACGCGGTGCCCGCGGGCACCAGGTAGCCCGTAAGGACCAGATGAGTAGCCCGCAGGCCTGTTCTAAAAATAGCTCAAATAGCAGCACTTACCAGTGAGCTGCCTCTATTTTTTAAATTGTATTTATTTACTAGCAAGCTGGTCTCGCTTTGCCCGACATTTTTAATTCTAAGAGAGACAAAACTCAAATAGAATTTGAAAATCCAAGAAAATATTTTAAAGACTTGGTCTTCACTTGTTTAAATAAATTCATTAATTTTTTTACTTTGCTTCTTATAACTTTCAGAAAGACAATTTTAGAGAAAAAAATACAACCTTAAGAATGATTTTAGAATTTTTAAACACATATACCTTTTTACCTTTTAAATTCCTTCCTCTTCTTTCCTGACAATTTAAATCAATGTTCAAGTAAATTTATTTTTTTTATTGTAAAGAATAATAAATCAATTTTAATTTAATTCCTCATTTTAACTTCTGTTTTTTCGACAAAGAATATTTGTGAAATATTTCTTCAAACTTGTTATGATTAAAATTTTTAAAAAAAATTCTGGCAAATGTAGAAAATCTGTAGAATCAAATTTAAATCTTATTTTAAAGTCTTTTGAATTTCTTTTAAAAATTTTGTTCTGGAAAAATCTACAAGAAATAATGATTCGTCTTTTTTAGAAATATAGCTTGGTCCAATTTGTTATATAGTCCAACAAAGTGTAGATTGGATTTTAACCTATTTAAAACATGTCATCAAAATTCTAAAATTAATCTTAATCAGGAAAAATTACTAATGATATTCCATAAATTATTTTTTTAATTTTTTCAAAAAGATTCAAATTAGCTAGTTTTTCTCTTCTTTTTTTCGGTTGAATATTGAATTTTAAAGAGTCGAAATTGAAGATAAACTGTTTCAAAATTTAATTGTCATTTTTTTCATGTTTTCTCCTCTTTTAAACCGTTCAATTAAGTGTAAATATCATTAATTATTAATAATAACATAGAGTTAAAGGTAAATTGAGCAAATTGGCTATTTCCGGCAATTTATTTAAGTGTGTATCAAACTGGTAGCCCTTCGCATTAATCAGTACCCAAGAAGTAGCTCTTGGTGTAAAAAAGGTTGGTGACCCCTGTTGTAAAACAAATAAGGCTATTACTGCAATGGTTCGCATGAAGTAGGATCTATCTGGGTGGCATATCAGAGGACGGGTGGTGTCGGTCAAGTAGGACGCTCGAAGGAAAACGGGGGGTGATGAAGGTCAAAGGTCAGATGTTCAGGACTACTGTAGTAAGTGAGCTGAATTCATTTGACAGCCTCTCTGCCTCCTAAACCTTTAACTTCACTGCACCTCTCCTGTGTGTTTCATCAACACATTCATGTGCATGTACAGCAGTCTGTGTTATGTATGAGCGCATATACTTAACGTGTGTGCGTGTTGCGTGCGTGCGGGTGAGGTTGATGAGTTGTGACAGGTGTTGTGGCCGCCAGTGCTGCAGGAGGAGGCGGAGGAGAAATAGGGGAGGGGGCAAACGAGAGCAACACAGATGATTATTTAATTACTGCCCAATACTGTGCAACCATCCCCCCCCCCCCCCCCCCCCCCTCTCACTCTCTTTGCCCCAACACACACACACACACACACACACACACGCACGCATAAATTCTGTTTTCATTCTTTCTTTATTAATGAACAATCCGGGCCTTTCTACAAATCCACCCGGGCTTACTGTAGCATGCTCCTGAGATACAGTGTGCGTGTGTGTGTGTGTGTGTGTGTGTTTGTGTCTGTGTGTGTGTATTTGGGGGGATCTATTTGGCTACTCCCCAATGAGGAACCCCCCCTCCACACACACATAAACAGACACACATTCTTGCATTTGTGACCTTCTTGAGACCTCCGAAAAAAAAATGCGTACCTCTTCAGGACCACCCTTTTGAGATAAATAAAGATTTGTATTCACAACATTAATAGTATATACATACTATGCCAATATAAAAAAGCTTGTTGTGAAAAATGACTCGGAATTTTACAAGACAAAGGTCACAATTTCACGAGAAAAACTTTGAATTTTGGCAGTGTTATGATAAAAGTCGTAATTTTACTCAACGCAGGTCAAACTTTTACAAGAAAAACTGAACATTTGTGCAGTATTTTGATAAAAGTTGGAATTTTACTCAATAACAGTTGCAGTTTTACAAGAAAAGCTTACAATCTTGGCAATTTTACGAAAATAGTCGTAATTTTACTCGACAAAAGTCACAATTTTATAAGAAAACTATAAAATGTTGGCAATGCTTTAATAATAATCGGAATTTTACTTGGCAAAATTATGACAAAAGTCATAATTTTACTCCAAAAATTTCACTATTTTACTATTTTGTAAGAAAAAGACTGCTTTTAGTTATTTATTTATTTTTTTAAATCCTTTGTTTGTAATTGTTTTTTAATCTTCATTATTAACTTCAAGTTATTACAGTATGTCTCTATATACATTTATTTTTTTTAAATTAATTTTGGCCAATGGGGGAACTTTTCAATTCCTCACACACTTGTTATTACATATGTTGACCAGAGGGGGAGCACTTCAAACTTTTACACACACTTGTTATTTCATACGTTGACCAGAGGGGGAGCACTTTTAAAACCGACACACAGTCAATTTGAAAAATCCCTCCTCTTTGGGACCACCCTCATTTGGATAGATGTCACCACCAGGGGTGCAAATGAGACATTCTCTAGTAGATGCAATGGTTTTCCGTATTGGGACCATGGATTATATCCTAACTTGTTCAACGGTCCTCATATGGAAGGTACTTTTCCTTGTTGATGTCTCAAGAAAGGGGGAAATACAAGAACACATACATACACACACACACACACACACACACACACACACACACACACCCACACACACACACACACACACACACACACACACACACACACACACACACACACACACACACACACACACACACACACATTCTTGTATTTGTGACCTTCTTGAGACCTCAGAAAAATGCGTACCTCTTTAGGACCACCCTTTCGAGATATATAAAGATTTGTATTCACAACATTAATAATATATACATACTATGCCAATACAAAAAAGCTTTTTGTGAAAAATGAGTTGGAATTTTACAAGAAAAACGTCACAATTTTGGCAGTGTTATAATAAGAGTCGTAATTTTACTCAACGCAGGTCAAACTTTTACAAGAAAAAAGAAAAACTGAACATTTGTTCAGTATTTTGATAAAAGTTGGAATTTTACTCAATAGCAGTTGCAGTTTTACAAGAAAAGCTTACAATCTTGGCAATTTTACGAAAATAGTCGTAATTTTACTCGACAAAAGTCACAATTTTATAAGAAAACTATAAAATGTTGGCAATGCTTTAATAATCATCGGAATTTTACTTGGCAAAATTATGACAAAAGTCATAATTTTACTCCAAAAATTTCACTATTTTACTATTTTGTAAGAAAAAGACTGCTTTTAGTTTTTTTTTTTTTTTTTTAAAACCTTTGTTTGTAATTGGTTTTTAATCTTCATTATTAACTTCAAGTTATTACAGTATGTCTCTATATACATTTATTTTTTTTAAATTAATTTTGGCCAATGGGGGCACTTTTCAATTCCTCACACACTTGTTATTACATATGTTGACCAGAGGGGGAGCACTTCAAACTTTTACACACACTTGTTATTTCATACGTTGACCAGAGGGAGCACTTTTAAAACCGACACACAGTCAATTTGAAAAATCCCTCCTCTTTGGGACCACCCTCATTTGGATAGATGTCACCACCAGGGGTGCAAATGAGACATTCTCTAGTAGATGCAATGGTTTTCCGTATTGAGACCATGGATTATATCCTAACTTGTTCAACGGTCCTCATATGGAAGGTACTTTTCCTTGTTGATGTCTCAAGAAAGGGCGAAATACAAGAACACATACACACACACACACACACACACACACACACACATTCTTGTATTTGTGACCTTCTTGAGACCTCAGAAAAATGCGTACCTCTTTAGGACCACCCTTTCGAGATATATAAAGATTTGTATTCACAACATTAATAATATATACATACTATGCCAATACAAAAAAGCTTTTTGTGAAAAATGAGTTGGAATTTTACAAGAAAAAGGTCACAATTTTGGCAGTGTTATAATAAAAGTCGTAATTTTACTCAACGCAGGTCAAACTTTTACAAGAAAAACTGAACATTTGTTCAGTATTTTGATAAAAGTTGGAATTTTACTCAATAACAGTTGCAGTCTTACAAGAAAAGCTTACAATTTTGGCAATTTTACGAAAATAGTCGTCATTTTACACGACAAAAGTCACAATTTTATAAGAAAACTTTAAAATGTTGGCAATGTTATAATATTGATCTGAATTTTACTTGGCAAAATTATGACAAAAGTCATAATTTTACTCCAAAAATGTCATAATTTTACTATTTTGTAAGAAAAAGACTGCTTTTAGTTATTTATTTATTTTTTTAAATCCTTTGTAATTGGTTTTTAATCTTCATTATTAACTTCAAGTTATTACAGTATGTCTCTATATACATTTATTTTATTTTTTTATTTTTTTTAAATTAACTTTGGCCAATGGGGGCACATTTCAATTTCCCACACATTTGTTATTACATATGTTGGCCAGAGGGGGAGCACTTCAAATTTTTACACACACTTGTTATTTCATATGTTGACCAGAGGGAGCACTTTTAAAACCGACACACAATCAATTTGGAAAATCCCTCCTCTTTGGGACCACTCTCATTTTGATAGATGTCACCACCAGACATTCTCTATTAAATGCAATGGTTTTCCGTATTGGGACCATGAATTATATCCTAACTTGTTCAACAGTCCTCATATGGAAGGTACTTTTCCTTGTTGATGTCTCAAGAAGGGGGGAAATACAAGAACACACACACACACACACACACACACACACACACACACACACACACACACACACACACACACACACACACACACACACACACACACACACACACACACCTACATGTCTTGCCTATTTTGAGTGGACCCACGTTTGGTTAGTACAGCGTTTCTCAAAGTGTGGGGCGCGCCCCACTGGTGGGGAATAGAGACATGACAGGTGGGGCGCGAGGAACGGGAGGAAATTTCACTTTTATTTTTTTAATTTTTTTTATTGTTATATTCTTTGATTTTTTTTTTTACTATGCTTTAATTTTCTATACACACTGGAAATCACTTTGTGATTCTGTCTGTGAAATCCGCTATATAGATAAATGTAAATTACTTATTTTTCCTGTATGCTTTACATTTCTAGGTAGGAGCGAAAGTTTGACAGACAGCAACAGTAACTAATGGGGGCGGGGCTAAGCGGAAGCTTTGTGAATGGCGAGTCACTGTGTGAGGATTTGCTGTTTTGCAAATACATAAAAAATAGAGCCACTGCTGATGAGCTGTTCAAGATAATGGACAGTTTCCTCAAAGAACACGACCTTAAATGGGAAAACTGTGTGGGCTTTTGCTCTGATGGCGCGCATGGCAAAGTCAAGAAACGGGCTGCAGGCTCTAATAAAGAGGGTTGCGCCAAATGCGCATTGGACACAATGTGTCATTCACCGGGAAACACTCGCGTCAAGGCAGCTCAGCCCCGAATTCAATGAGGTTTTAACAGTGGCAGTGTCAAGCCTGCAACCCCGATTTGAAAAGCTGTGCAGTGCAAAACAGGCTCATTGCAGCCACTAATGCTGGAGTACTGTAAAACTCATGTTCACTTGCCCTGTCCTCCTTTTTTTGGCAAAGATTGCAAAGTGGCACTTTTATTTTCATTTATTATTGAACTTGATGCAAGTTATTTGATATATCATTGAACTTGATGCAAGTTATAACACTTTTATTTGTTTTATTATTGAACTTGATGCAAGTTATAACACTTTTTTTGATTTATTATTGAACTTGATGCAAGTTATAACACTTTCGTTTTATTTATTATTGAACTTGATGCAAGTTATAACACTTTCGTTTTATTTATTATTGAACTTGATGCAAGTTATTTGATTTATTATTGAACTTGATGCAAGTTATAACACTTTTATTTGATTTATTATTGAACTTGATGCAAGTTATAACACTTTTTTTGATTTATTATTGAACTTGATGCAAGTTATAACACTTGTTTTGATTTATTATTGAACTTGATGCAAGTTATAACACTTTTGTTTTATTTATTATTGAATTGATGCAAGTTATTTTATTTGATATTGAACTTGATGCAAGTTATACCACAGCTGCACAGTTATTTTATTTATTATTGAACTTGATTTTATTTTATGTTATTGAGTTTGAATGTATAAAACTTGATGTTACTTGATGTTCGATCAATTTGAAAATGTTAAGCTTCCATTAGCGTTCTGTTGGGGCGATGGGGGCAGGTGGGGCTTGAAAACTCCCCCTTGTCCAAAGTGGGGGGTGACAAAAAAAGTTTGAGAACCACTGGGTTAGTAGGTTGTGAGGGCCCCCCTTTCCACTATAGCTAGAATGATGAACAAAATATATCTAGCACTAGATGGGAGTAGAGAGTTGCAACCTCACTTCAGAATGCAAAACACACAAAGTAAAACAAATATTTTACTTCTGTAGTTGTGAGGACCAGGCAAATGTCCTCACAAGTCAAAAGGTCCTCACAGAAAGGGTGGTTTGTCAAGTGTGTGTCCACACAAGGATGGTGAGACAAGTGCACACACACACACACACACACACACACACACACACACACACACACACACACACACACACACACACACACACACACACACACACACACACACACACACACACACACACACACACACACACACACACACACACACACACACACACACACACACACACACACACACACACACACACACACACTTTTCCAGACTAATCATCAGCCTTCTTCCTCTGCCTTGTACTAAGATGTGGGGATAATCGCACTTAATTGTACATACACAGGAATACGACATATGTGTGAAAAATATTTTTGAGTTCATACAAATCTTTATGATGCTTATATCAAGTGTGTGTGGGTGGGACACACACTACTGTATGATAACCAGGAAGTGATGATGTCACTTGTGTACAGTGAATGATGGGTCCTGTCTGCCTCCCACTCTGACAATAGTCTATAGAATGAAAAGTATATTGGGTCACTGGAGGTGTATCACCTTTCAACGCACTAAACATGGATATAAATACCTTATACAATTCCTGCACAGGAAGATTGGGAATTTTTTGGGGGGGTCAACATGTTACTATGGTTACACATCAGGGAAACTAATATGTTGTTGTTTGTTTTTACAGTGTGCATATATCTCCCTCTTGTCTGTATTAGATAGCAATTCTAAACACAATCCTTCAAAGCCTTGCTGTATAACAATACCAGCTGGGCTTTTACACACTATAGTAGAACTTCAACAGTCATATGCTCCTAAAGCCGGGGTCCGCATGCGGCTCTTTAGCGCCGCCCTAGTGGCTCCCTGGAGCTTTTTCAAAAATGTATGAAAATGGAAAAGATGGTGGAAAAAAAATATAGTTTTTGTTTTAATATTGTTTCTGTAAGAGAGCAAGCATGACACAAACCCTCCTAATTGTTAGAAATCCCACTGTTTATTATGTGTGGTGTTCGGGTCTGTGGGACCCGTTTTCATTTTTTATTAAAAGAAAAGTTAATTAATTTTTCAAACTGAGACTCACTGGCTTTGGCTCATTTTCTGTGAAGAACATGTATCAGAATACATATTTAATGACCACACACCATACACCCCCCCTACACATTTCTATTACATATAAGATGTCTGGGTGGAATAATAATAATAATAATAGAAGTGTGGAAATTGATGTTCTGTGTACCACACACACACACACACACACACACACACACACACACACACACACACACACACACACACACACACACACACACACACACACACACACACACACACACACACACACACACACACACACACACACACACACACACACAGTAGGGCTAGACAGGAGGAGGACAGAGTGTAGGTACACAGAACATCAGAGGGTCAAATGTGCGAGAAAATGAGAGCAGACAGTGTTGACCAACAATGTTGCAACCTTTTGTGGGAACCGCAGGTGCAGAAACACAAAAGAAGAATCCCTGTGGGATGCAGAAACTGGCAGAGAAATTTCCATGCAACGTTCATATTGTTGTTACTCAGCCAGTGTTTGTGGGTCTGATGGACCCGTTGCATTTTGTGGCTTTTAATGCCTCACAATCAAACACTTTTATGTTAAGGGCCTACTGAAACCCACTACTACCGACCACGCACTCTGATAGTTTATATATCAATGATGAAATCTTAACATTGCAACACATGCCAATACGGCCGGGTTAACTTATAAAGTGCAATTTTAAATTTCCCGGCAAACTTCTGGCTGAAAACGTTTCGATATGATGACGTTTGCGCGTGACGTCAATGGTTGAAGCGGAAGTATTCGGAGCCCATTGAATCCAATACAAAAAGCTCTGTTTTCATCTCAAAATTCCACAGTATTCTGGACACCTGTGTTGGTGAATCTTTTGCAATTTGTTTAATGAACAATGGAGACTGCAAAGAAGAAAGTTGTAGGTGGGATCGGTGTATTAGCGGTGGACTACAGCAACAGAACCAGGAGGACTTTGAGATGGATAGCAGACGCGCTAGCCGCCGACCTCACCTTGACTTCCTCCATCTCCGGGCCGCTAACCGCATCAGTGATCGGGTGAAGTCCTTCGTCGTACCGTCGATCGTTGGAACGCAGGTGAGCACGGGTGTTGATGAGCAGATGAGGGCGTGATCCACAATAGAAAAAGGAGAGAGTGTGGAATCCAATGAACCCTTGTACCTAAGTTACGGTCAGAGCGAAAAAAGTCCTGCACTGCACGCTAGTCCTTCACTTTCACGTTCCTCATCCACGAATCTTTCATCCTCGTTCAAATTAATGGGGTAATCGTTGCTTTCTCGGTCCGAATCTCTCTCGCTTCATTGAAAACAATGGGAAATTGTGAGCAGCCCCTTCCTCCGGTGACGTCACGCTACTTCCGGTAGGGGCAAGGCTTTTTTTTTATCAGAGACCAAAAGTTGCTAACTTTATCGTCGTTGTTCTATACTAAATCCTTTCAGCAAAAATATGGCAATATCGCGAAATGATCAAGTATGACACATAGAATGGATCTGCTATCCCCGTTTAAATAAAAACATTTCATTTCAGTAGGCCTTTAATATACTGAACAGATGTTTATTGGGATAAGGTAAACATCTGTGTAAAACGTACCAAACCCGACATTAAATTAACAATAACAAGATGGATTTTTCAAAAATTATTTTAAAGATTGAAAGTGGAAGTGAAAGTGTGGAAAGATTGCGGGGTGAATCTTTAAAAAAAAAAGTTTTTTAAAGTCTAATCAACCAAAAATGTTACCACCCTGCATGCAGTGTACCAGTATTAGGGGCCCCCTGGTTGAAGATCTTCAAACCTTTTTACAGTCCAGGTTGCCTCCCCTATCTCATCTCACCCGGCCTCCATGTCTTCTTCACCTCCCGCCGCTCTTCTCGCCTTCTTCTCTTAGCCCCCATCTGCCTCACCTCTCCTCAGCATCGCCACACCTCCTCCGTATCCTCTCGCCTCCCTCTTTCCTTTCACCTCCTTCCTCCCTTCTATCTCTTGTCAATAATTCAGCAGCAGTGCACACATGAGTGGTCACTGGCGAGCCTCACATGGGGGGGTGGGGGGGGGGGTCTGGAGGACAAATGAACCATAAGGGTGGAGGAATTAAAAACTTCCCCACGGCTCCTCTACAGCGCCTGAGGAACCTGCCGGCTGCCTGCCTGGCAGAGGCCCGTCTGTGCGTCCATATAGCCGCTCTTCCCCCCACCGCTAAATGTTAGCACGCCTTTTTCAGGGCACGGTGGTGAAGGCTTTAAATGCTAAGTATGCCCTGAGTGTGGTGATGGCTGGGAGGGAAGTGCAGACCTCCTGGTGACATTTTGTTTCTTCACACAGCCTGTCCTCCCATTAGAGGGCTGCACACTCACTCTTTGTGTCAGCGAGGACACATTTGATTGTGACCGACAAAAGGCAGAGTGATGCAGGGCACTTCATTAGGTACACCTGCACCTGACCCCATGAGATCTGCCTTTACAAAGTGGTAATCAACTGTTTTCCCCTTTGTGGACTAGGAAGTGGTCATGTTGACATTCTCACCGACAACCACCTTTTCTTTTTACTTTTGTGTCAACCAGTGGGGTGGGATGGGATTATCTTGGCAAAGAAATGATCACTAACACAGATTTGTGAACAATATTGGACAGGAATACGTCTTTTGTGTATGTACAGTTTTTTTTCCAATTGCTTACACACTAAATTTTCGCACAGTTAACAAAAGTCTACACACAGTAAACAAAACCACTGTGCAGATTTGCCTAATATTAGGCATAGACTCTGCTTCACAGTTTCTGCAAAATATTACACACAATGCTTTAAACACACCTTCCCATCTTGCACACATATAAGCAGTGTATATAAGCTCGTTTGAGTCACACATCAAGAGTGTTACTAAAACGGCCTTCTTTCATCTCCGTAATATCGCTAAAATTCGTTCCATTTTGTCCACTAGCGACGCTGAGATCATTATTCATGCGTTCGTACGTCTCGTCTCGATTACTGTAACGTATTATTTTCGGGTCTCCCTATGTCTAGCATTAAAAGATTACAGTTGGCACAAAATGCGGCTGCTAGACTTTTGACAAGAACAAAGAAAGTTTGATCATATTACGCCTATAGTGGCTCACCTGTACTGACTTCCTGTGCACTTAAGATGTAACTTTAAAGGCCTACTGAAATGAAATGTTCTTATTTAAACGGGGATAGCAGGTCCATTCTATGTGTCATACTTGATCATTTCGCGATATTGCCATATTTTTGCTGAAAGGATTTAGTAGAGAACATCGACGATAAAGTTCGCAACTTTTGGTCGCTGATAAAAAAGCCTTGCCTGTATCGGAAGTAGCGTGACGTCACAGGTTGTGGAGCTCCTCACATTTAGGGATGATACTCGAAACCGGTTTTCCCGGTTGTTCGATAAGAAAAGAACCGAGTCCTCGGACTCGAATCCCTTTTTGAGAACCGGTACCCGTTATCGAGACCACTATAGTAAAGAAAAAGAGTTGGTTCTTTATTCGAATCCCTCGGAACGAATCCCATCCCGACCAGAATGCCCCTTGAGACGTCACAAGAATTTACGACACGTAGCTCAGTCATTAGGCGCAGATAGGGAAAGCAGGAAAAACAATGGGATAATAATGTTCAAAACAAAAGGTATAATCCAATGAATAACTTTACTGAGAGATTTGAGCAGGGTACAAACACATGACGAACACTTTTACGACCAACCGGAAACATAGCAACCAGGCTAGCAACGCACCTCCTTTACGGCAGCTGTCGCAACGTTCTTAAAGCAACCGCAGCACATACATATACAACATCTCCCTTTTTTAACTTTTGTTTTTCTTTCCTTGTAAACAAAACAAAATCACACTGTATATGTGTTGTCTGTCTAATTATAAATAATGCAGACGAGGCGTGTTGGCTGAGTTCTTGACGTTTACTTTCACGGGTGACGACATGCAACACTTTTCGGGGCTACCGCGCATGCTCGTCACTCCCGTTGCATGCTGGGTAGTGTAGTTGTTATATTCCCTAGCTCATAACATCACATCTTTCCCCCTATAAAGAAAGATTTTAACTCAATAAAGTGTATTTCTTTTTTTAGCTTTAACTTTTCAATTTTTAGCATTGTAACCACATTTGCAAAAAACTTTTCTCTTCATAGAATTTTCTTTCAATAAAAGAAATAAAGTGCAAAAATGTCAAAGCATCGTAACAAACAGTTATGTCAAATAGCAGCAGAATTGCACTTTTTAGAGAGCTGTATTATTTCCAGTTTTGTGCCCAAGGGACTGATTTTATTTAACACTATAGTATTATTTATACACCTATAGTGATCACAGAGACAGGTTGTTTTTGTGATACTGTATATATTAGTTTTTCTGAAAAATCCCACTTAATATACTTTGGGTAACAACAGTCAATATTTATTTTTTTTATTTTATTTTTTTAGGGGGGTAACAGTCAATATTTATTTATTTATTAGATTTTATTTTTTTCTTATATAATAAAAGTGAGCTTTTGTTAAACCAAATATTGTGTGTTTTTTTCCATATACAACAACCTATCTGGACTCGATAAGAGAATCGATAAGGAATCGGTTCGATAAGACGATTCGATAATAGACTCGAACTCGACAATTTCTTATCAAACATCATCCCTACTCACATCTGCACATTGTTTACAATCATGGCCACCAGCAGCGATAGCGATTCGGACCGAGAAAGCAACGATTACCCCATTAATTTGAGCGAGGATGAAAGATTTGTGAATGAGGAAAGTGAGAGTGAAGGACTAGAGGGCAGTGGAAGCGATTTAGATAGGGAAGATGCTGTGAGAGGCGGGTGGGACCTGATATTCAGCTGGGAATGACTAAAACAGTAAATAAACACAAGACATATATATACTCTATTAGCCACAACACAACCAGGCTTATATTTAATATGCCACAAATTAATCCGCATAACAAACACCTCCCCCCTCCCGTCCATATAACCCACCAATACAAATCAAACACCTGCACAACACACTCAATCCCACAGCCCAAAGTACCGCTCACCTCCGTAAAGTTCATACAGCACATATATTTCCCCAATGTTACGTACTTGACATGCACATAGCGGCACGCACGTACGGGCAAGCGATCAAATATTTGGAAGCCAAAGCTGCGTACTCACGGTAGCGCGTCTGCTATCCAACTCAAAGTCCTCCTGGTTGTGTTGCTGCAGCCAGCCGCTAATACACTGATCGCACCTACAGCTTTCTTCTTTGCTGTCTTCATTGTTCATTAAACAAATTGCAAAAGATTCACCAACACAGATGTCCAGAATACTGTGGAATTTTGCGATGAAAACAGACGACTTAATAGCTGGCCACAATGGTGTCCCAATATGTCCGTACAATCCGTGACGTCACACGCAAACGTCATCATACCGAGACGTTTTCAGCAGAATATTTCGCGGGAAATTTAAAATTGCACTTTACTAATCTAACCCGGCCGTATTGGCATGTGTTGCAATGTTAAGATTTCATCATTGATATATAAACTATTAGACTGCGTGGTCGGTAGTAGTGGGTTTCAGTAGGCCTTTAAGGTTTTACTAGTTACGAATTAAATACTACACGGTCTAGCTCCATCCTATCTTGCTGATTGTATTGTACCATATGTCCCGGCAAGAAATCTGCGTTCAAAGAACTCCGGCTTATTAGTGATTCCCAGAGCCCCAAAAAAAGTCTGCGGGCTATAGAGTGTTTTCTATTCGGGCTCCAGTACTCTGGAATGCCCTCCCGGTAACAGTTAGAGATGCTACCTCAGTAGAAGCATTTAAGTCCCCTCTTAAAACTCATTTTATACTCTTGCCTTTAAAATAGACACCCTTTTTAGACCAGTTGATCTGCCGTTTCTTTTCTTTTCTGCTCTGCCCCCCTCTCCCTTGTGGAAGGGGGGGCACAGGTCCGGTGGCCATGGATGAAGTGCTGGCTGTCCAGAGTCGGGACCCGGGGTGGACCGCTCGCCTGTGCATCAGTTGGGGACATCTCTGCGCTGCTGACCCGTCTCCGCCCGGGATGGTCTCCTGCTGGCCCCACTATGGACTGGACTCTCACTATTATATTAGATCCACTATGGACTGGACTTTCACAATATTATGCTATACCCATTTGACGTCCATTGCATCCGGTCTCCCCTAGAGGTCCTCTCTAGAGGTCCTCTCCAAGGTTTCTCATAGTCATTCACATTGACATCCCACTGGGTTGTGAGTTTTTCCTTGCCCTTATGTGGGATCTGAACTGAGGATGTCGTTGTGGCTTGTGCAGCCCTTTGAGACACTTGTGATTTAGGGCTATATAAATAAACATTGATTGATTGATGATTGAGTGGTGTGTCGTCATGGGCAAGCAGGGCCTTCTCTGCTGGCCTAACAACCAGAAATCATGATCATAATTAAAGATAAAAGTATTTTTTTATTTACTTTCCCTAAATATCTAAAATTATTCATATTCTCTTCATGTCACATTATGCTCCTTCCAGCGCTGTTGTTTTTAGGTTATAGAGTTTTTATCCAATCAGAATTCAGCTAGCTTTTGTTGACATGCCGTACGAAATCTGCCCAGAGCCTTCAGAATCAACAATGTCTGTGCACTGTAAGTGAACGGACACAATTTGACAGACAGTTGCGATAGCCAATCAGATCACGAGTTGTTGTCAGTAAGGCCTTCTAGCTGGCCTAAGGCAGATTTATATTGTGATGTTATGAGCTAGGCTAAGAACTCCATTACCCAGCATGCCACAGTAGTTTAGGTTGTTGAATGTAGACATGCCGGCAGTTGCATGTTATTGACGAGCACGCTGTGGAGTAAACTTTAAGAATTCAGCCTACACGCCTCGTCTGCATCTTTTATGATTAGACAAGACAACACATATATTTGCTAGGCCATTTTCAAGAAGGATATTTAAAGAGAAACAACATCTTGTGAGACGATGTCGGCCAACATAGCTCAGCTGTCCCGGCGATGAAATGTGAGTTCAGATATTTCATTTCTTTACTTTTTCACGTTTAATATGTTTATTGCTATTTTAATTTTGACAGTACCACATAAGATATGTTTTAATTGTTGATGCAGGTTTATTGATTTTTAAATGCGCCAGAAAATAACCCGTTTTGTACAATGCCCAGTAGTGCGTAAATGTGTTTCTGCATGGTATTTCTCCAGCAATGGTCATGGGGTGACATCAATGATGGTATTTTGAGAGGTAATCATTGAAGTCGGACATCACTGAAGGCCTAGATGGGAACCGCACGGCCCGCCACTGCATGTTAAAGTTAAGTTAAAGTTAAAGTACCAATGATTGTCACACACACACTAGGTGTGGTGAAATTTGTCCTCTGCATTTGACCCATCCCCTTGATCACCCCCTGGGAGGTGAGGGGAGCAGTGGGCAGCAGCGTAGCCGCGCCCGGGAATCATTTTTGGTGATTTAACCCCCAATTCCAACCCTTGATGCTGAGTGCCAAGCAGGGAGGTAATGGGTCCCATTTTTATAGTCTTTGGTATGACCCGGCCGGGATAAGGATTGTTATACACCCATTTTCACATTTGACACACACACTAGGATTGTGATACACACATCTTTATCTCCAGATTTTTTTTCAAACTTTGCTGTTGCCTAAGTCTGCACATATAGCCTATACTCTATGCTGTCATTTTTATTTATCTCCAGATTTTTTTTCAAACCTTGCTGTTGCCTAAGTCTGCACATGTAGCCTATACTCTATGCTGTCATTTGCATTTGTCTCCAGATTTTTTTCAAACCTTTTTTTTGGTCTCAGATTTTAATTTGTACTGCATGTCATTGTTGACTACTGTGATATGTTACTTTACCTGAGTGTTAAAAATAAATATTTGCAGTTTGCAGCATCATTGTTGAGCAGTTCTTGAAAAGATTACAGGATATTTTTACTTTCTCTTTAGGTCCTTACATATAGTGTCATGTCTTTTGGATCATGTTTTGTTTTGTTTAGTTATGTTTGGTTTTTGGACTCTTTTTAGTTCCTGGTTGTGCACTCTTGCTTGTTTTGTTTCCATGACAACTTATTAATTTCACCTGTTCACGTTTTGGACTCACGCACCGGTTGTTAATCATGTCACTACTATTTAAGCCTGTTATTTTCAGTTGGTCGGCCTGGCGACATTAACTCTGTTTACTTCTGTACCCTTGCTACTTCTGATACTCATGCCTGTTCATAGTTATGCTTCATGCCATGTCACGTAAGATTTGTTTGTTCATGTCACAGTTAGCGAGTTTTGTTTCATGTTCATAGTTTCTGCCTTTGTGCTCGTTTTTGTTTTCATTAGCCAAGTTTGTACCTCCGCCTTTGTGCGCGCCTTTTGTTGGTACTTTTTGTTAGTGTTAAAATAAATAATGTCCTTACCTCCACGCCATGTCCACTTCAGTTCGTTTGCATCTTGGGAAAGCAACCCACGCAATAATTTGCGTCGCCCAAGTCCACGCCTTGACATATAGACCCACTTCAAAGTAAACAATGACGATTGCTGTGGATTTGCCAATATATTTTGTCAAGTTACAGTAATCATTCATCACATATGCTAAAAGGGTCGGGCAAAATGCCCCAAACATGTGAAAATGTTTGAAAATTTCTCAAAGTAAAACAGGGTTTTTTACAAATGTGTTTTGTATTTATCACTGTTCTGGGTAACCCACTCCAATAGTGTCTTATCATTTGAAGTCTGTGTGAGTGAGATGACAATAAAACTGCATTTTTACAAATGCTTGCTTTATTTTGATGAATGGGCATATGTTTTGACCGAAGTGTGTCATTTTGCAAATCCTCTAGGAATTAAGAAAATTGAATGTGTTTGGAAAAGTGTGTAAATCCTTTTGAAAAAAGACACAAAGTTAGTAAAATTGTGTGTAAGCAAATGGAAAAAAAACTGTAGTAAAAGTTTTAGATCTTTGAGTTCAACTCATGAAAAATGGGAGCAAAAACAAAAGTGTTGTGTTTATATTTTTGTTCAGTGTATAGGCGTACAACATGCAGCCAGTGTTACATTACTAAAAAATACAGCAAAACGGTATCATGTATCAAGAACAAGTTATGTTGATATTATTAACTAATACCACATTGTTGTTTTTTAATGTAAGTGACAATATTCCTAGCCGTTTTTTTTTAAATACGTGCGTCATAGCCAATTATGCAAATTATACAATGAGGTCATTTCAACACAGCACCGCCACAAATTTATATTTGATCGTAAAAAAAAAACATGACTCCGTACTTATTGGAAAAACCCTTGTTGGCAAGCACAGTTTTCAGATATTTTTTGATGTAGTTGGCCGAGTCCTGTTGACGCATACTGACATGATCATAAAGGTTTTGAGACTGTCGCTTGGTAACTACCAAGGCCAATGCGGGATATTAATGTTGGACTGTGAGGATGGTGTTCTTTAGCTCATATTAACCCTTGTGTGGTGTTCATATTGTTGTTACTCAGCCAGTGTTTGTGGGTCTGATGGACCCGTTGCATTTAGTGGCTTTTAATGCCTCACAATCAAACACTTTTATGTTAAAATACTGACTTATCCCAAAAAACATCTGTAATGAAGTGCTTCGAGAGGCTGGTAAAGGAATACATTGTCTCCAGACTTCCCCCCACATTCGACCCATACCAGTTTGCTTATCGCCCTAACCGCTCCACAGAGGACGCCATCTCCTCTGCACTCCACCTGAGCTTAGCACATCTGGAAGGAAAGGACACACATGTGCGGATGTTGTTTCTGGACTTCAACTCGGCATTCAACACCATCATCCCGCAGCACTTGGTGAGCAAACTGGCCCCCCTTGGATTCAGTACCCCCCTATGCAACTGGCTGCTTGACTTCCTCACAGACAGAGCCCAGTCTGTGAGAGTGGGCAACAACACCTCCAGTGCCATCTCCCTGAGCACCAGCTCCCCCAAGGGCTGCGTCCTGAGTCCGCTGCTGTTCACATGGATGACCCATGATTGCTGCGCCAGGTCCACTACTAACCACATTGTGAAGTATGCGGACGACACAACAGTAGTGGGCCCCATCCGTGACAACAACGACATGGACTACAGGGAGGAGGTGAAACATCTGGTTGACTGGTGCAGAACCAACAACCTGGTCTTGAACGTCGACAAGACCAAGGAGATCATTGTCGATTTCAGGAAGCACCAGTCCAGCTACGCTCCACTCTTCATCAACGGCACAGCGGTGGAGATGGTAAGCAGCACCAAGTTCCTGGGGGTGCAGATAACTGACAATATGACCTGATCCCTACACACCGGAGCTCTTGTAAAAAGAGCTCAGCAGCGCATGCACTTTTTGCGTCGGATGAAAAGAGCACAGCTCCCTCCCCCCATTCTCAGCACATTCTACAGAGGCACTATAGAGAACCTACTGACCAATTGCATCTCTGTCTGGACTGGAGCCTGCAGTGCCTCAGACTGGAAGTCTCTCCAGAGAGTGGTGAGGACGGCGGAAAAGATCATCAGGACTCCTCTTCCTCCTATCCAGGAGATCGCAAAAAGCCGCTGCCTGACCAGGGCTCAGAAAATCTGCAGAGACTCCTCCCACCCCCACCAAGGACTGTTTTCACTGCTGGACTCTAGAAAGAGGTCCGCAGCCTCCGTAGCAGAACCTCCAGGTTCTGTAACAGCTTCTTCCCTCAGGCCGTAAGACTCTTGAACGCATCATAATAATCCCCTCAATTCCCCCCAAAAATGGATGAACTTGCTGGAATATAAAGACAATATAACATACATCCATAAACGTGGATGCATATGCAAAAGTGCAATATATTTATCTTTACAGTAATCTATTTATTTATATCTGCACCTTATTGCTTTTTTATCCTGCACTGCCAACCAGCTAATGCAATGAAATTTCATTCTTATCTGTACTGTAAAGTTCAAATTTGAACGACAATAAAAAGTAAGTCTAAGTCTAAGTCTAAGTCTAAGACCCACAAACACTGGCTGAGTAACAACAATATGAACGTTGCATAGAAATTTCTCTGCCAGTTTCTGCATCCCACAGGGATTTTGTGTTTCTGCACCTGCGGTTCCCACACAAGGTTGCAACATTGTTTGTCAACATTGTCTGCGCTCATTTTGTCGCACATTTGACCCTCTGATGTTCTGTGTACCTACACTCTGTCCTCCTCCTGTCTAGGCGGTGTGTGTGTGTGTGTGTGTGTGTGTGTGTGTGTGTGTGTGTGTGTGTGTGTGTGTGTGTGTGTGTGTGTGTGTGTGTGTGTGTGTGTGTGTGTGTGTGTGTGTGTGTGTGTGTGTGTGGGCGTGTGGTACACAGAACATCAATTTCCACACTTCTATTAGCCCCGGGTCCAGTGGACCCCGGACATCTTATATGTAATAGAAATGTGTATGGTGTGTGTTCATTAAATATGTATTCTGATATATGTTCTTCACAGAAAATGAGCCAAAGCCAGTGAGTCTCAGTTTGAAAAATTAATTAATTGTAGCATTTTTCTTTTAATAAAAATTAGAAACGGGTCCCACAGACCCGAACACCACACAAGGGTTAAGCATTTCTAAGAATGAAGTTCATGCCAAAGAGCTCAACTTTGGTCTCAGCTGACCACATTCTCAGAACCCTTCTCTGAATCTTTCAGGTACCTTATTGGGAAATTTCAGACAGGCCTGTACATGTGCCTTCACGAGAAAGCACACTTCCATACAAATAAGTGTGTTACTTATGGATTTCTTTGTGACTGTGGTCTCAACTCCCTTGAAATCATTTGCAAGCTGCTCCTGGGTCTCATGTGTCTGGTTTGATACCTAACTTTTCACTCGAGGTGAAATCTTGCATGGACTTCCAGGTTGATTGACTGTTCTTGTACAACTGTATCATCTTCCTTTTCAAATCATCATGCCAATAATGGTCTCTTGCTCACCAAGCTTCTTTCTGAAGGGAAACAGGTAAATAACTGGTCTGGTTGGTAGGGGATTTATTGATATTCTGTCTTTCTCTCTTCAAATAAACCAACAATAAAAATTATGGAGGGCAATAAACTTACAAAATCAGCATGGGATCAAGTACTGTGTTACTGGTATTGTAGTCAAGATAACCCAAATATCACTTAAGTATACTTAATACCATTTTTTACACCACAGTGTACCACAACCACTGTCTTTTTGCATGGGGGCTGTTGGCGTGACCCCAGGATGCAGAGAAAGGTATAGCGACGTTCAGGTAAAAGTCCTTTTATTAGGAACGAGGCAGGAAAAATAAAGCATGTAGCAGAAAAAAACACTACCAGCATGTACAAACAACAAACCAGCGCCATCTGACAAATAAAGACCATAAACCTTCTTGTTTGGCAATTAGGTAGAGGTGTGATCACCCAACATGCCAATAAAAGAAGTGGAACTAAAAAAATAAGGGCATCAACAGGAAATGATACAAAACAAAGGAAAATAATGAACGATACTGATGGCTCATGACAACAACTTTGCAAAAACATTTGTCCGACAAATTGATTATCATGTGTAACGTTTGTACAGTCGTCCCTCGTATGTCGCAGTTAATTGGTTCTGCGATAAATTAATTCCCGCAAAGTAGGAATCATGAATCAAATCAAATATATATATATATATACAGGTATACACTTTTTGAATCGAATATAGTAATGCTGCCTGAGGTTGAGCCAATCAGTCGCCACGATACTGAACAGCGTGTACTGATTGGTTTGTTCTTTTCTAGTGGCCAATATTACTTTGTGATATGGACCATTTAGCCATTTTTAGGCTTGATTATGCTTAGTTTAGGCCAAAAATGTTGCTGTTCATAACTTTTATGGACAGAATTTCTAGGCGCAGTCAGGGCGTTGAAGGTATCTGGTTTGGTGGCTGTAGGATTAGGTCTCTGCTTTTTGCAGATGATGTGGTCCGGATGGCTTCATCTGGCCGAGATCTTCAGCTCTCACTGGATCGGTTCGCAGCCGAGTGTGAAGCGACTGGGACGGGAATCAGCACCTCCAAGTCCGAGTCCATGGTTCTCGCCCGGAAAAGGGTGGAGTTCCATCTCCATGTTGGTGAGGAGATCTTGCCCCAAGTGGAGGAGTTCAAGTACCTCGGAGTCTTGTTCACGAGTGAGGGAAGAGTGGATCGTGTCTTCAGTAATGCGGACGCTGTATCGATCCGTTGTGGTGAAGAAGGAGCTGAGCCGGAAGGCAAAGCTCTCAATTTACCGGTCGATCTACGTTCCCATCCTCACCTATGGTCATGAGCTTTGGGTTATGACCGAAAGGACAAGATCACGGGTACAAGCGGCTGAAATGAGTTTCCTCCGCCGGGTGGCGGGGCTCTTCCTTAGAGATAGGGTGAGAAGCTCTGTCATCCGGGGGGAGCTCAAACTAAAGCCGCTGCTTCTCCACATCGAGAGGAGCCAGATGAGGTGGTTCGGGCATCTGGTCAGGATGCCACCCGAACGCCTCCCTAGGGAGGTGTTTAGGGCACGTCCGACCGGTAGGAGGCCACGGGGAAGACCCAGGACACGTTGGGAAGACTATGTCTCCCGGATGGCCTGGGAACGCCTCAAGATCTCCAAGGGAGGAGCTGGACGAAATGGCTGAGGAGAGGGAAGTCTGGGCTTCTCTACTTAGGCTGCTGCCCCCGCAGAAAATGGATGGATGGATGGAGGGAATATGCAAAGTGGTGAATGTATTCATACTCTATCAAATCCTGCAGCACATACTGTAAACAGAAAGAGGGATGACTAAATAAGTAAAGAAGATTTGATTTGTCCCAACATTTGGATTTCACCACAGTATCGCTCTTGTCAGGCAAGGAGTCAGCAAGCGGGCATCAGTCATTCCCGCTTGGCTGTGGCAATGGGGAGCGCACTGATGACTCAATGTGACACAGAAAAACACAACACACAGACACCCACCCCCACATCCACAATGTGACATTGCAAGATGCTATTATATTGGACAGAAACAGAAACAAAAACAACACGTCTGTGACATATGCACGTTAACACACACACACACACATACACACACACACACACCCACACACAATACTGTGTGACATGACGTATATGATCAAAGCGCACACTACACATTTGATGAACAGGATGCTGGGCTCTGAATAATGGAAAATGTGCTGCAATGTATTTCATTTAAACGAAACATCATGATAAGACTTAATTGATTAGAATATTCAATTTATTTTATACCAATCAAAGACTACTTTGTTTTAGCTAACCCAAAGCCAGTACCTGTCGGCCAACATCGATGACCTCTGACCTCAGAAATGTTCATGTGGATGGATGAATGAAAAGAATCCCTATGTACACACCCAAAAATCAAGGAGGATGTCTTCCCAGATGAATGGAAGCAGTTAATAGCTAACTATAGCTGTCCTAATATTTTTTCCTTATGATGTCAGATAGCTTGAAGCGGACACGGCATTCATCAAATTATTCCTCTTTTCATTAAAATCTCTAAGCGCGCACACACACACACACACACACACACACACACACACACACACACACACACACACACACACACACACACATACTGGTTATCATTTGGAATGGGGACCAAGTTTTTGATCATCACTTGTGGGGACCACCCTTTCTACAGGTTGTAGAGGCATAAAAAAAAAAAGAGGTGAAATGGCCACTGCCCAGTTAGCTCATACACGTCTTTAAATCTCTGGATTGATGAAGTAATGTGCTGATCATTCTTACTGGGGACCCTGGGGAAAAAGAGTTAATGTGGTTCATGGGGACCAAATTTTAAATAATTTTGCATAATTCACACAAATTTGTACGTGACTACTGAGGACCATTCAAAAAAAAAAAAAAGTTCAAATTAAATATGACATGATCCTCAGAATACAGCAATACAGCTGTCCTGTTATAGGAAGTTTCACCACTTAAATGTTGAAGCAAATCCTGCATCTTCTGTGACATTACTGAAAACTGCTATTTAGCAGTAATGAAGTTGTCTGCAACTCCAACTACCATATATAGAAGGATATAGAATGGATCTGACTATCATTTAAAAGGTTTCCCTTTAAGGCAGTGGTCCCCAACCACCGGGCCGCACAATAAAAAAAATTAAAAATAAAAATAAATATATGTTTTATTTGTATTTATTTTTTATTAAATCAACATAAAAAACACAATATATACATTATATATCAATATAGATCAATACAGTCCGCAAGCACACATGATTGTATTTCTTTATGACAAAAAAGAAAAAAAGAAAAAAGAAAAATACCATGTTTTGGTGTCCTTTAGTATTTTAATGATGATTGTTTTTTTCACATAGAATATATGTCATTAAAATATTTTTTTTTTGGAAAAAACTTGCATTTTTGCGTATTAAGCGGACTAAGTGCAGCCTCCCTTCCATGCACATTCAGCGGTTAAAAAAATTATAAGTACAAAAAAAAAAAATAGTGTCAATGTAAATGCACTGCACAACTTCTTTTAAAAAGCCTATTAAAAGCACCTTTGACGTGCTAAAAACAATCTGGGTTGTTGTCTCGCCTATAACCTGTACAGCATGTTGTACAGATTATAGTTGTGTGCTGCATGTTACATAACATAGTACAACAGCACAGGTTGGATCATATAGATGTGCAGTAAATGAGTGTCTCCATGGTGATACCACTTTTGCACTTGTTATCAATTGTGCATGCAGTTTCACAGTAGTAGATCACCCACAATGCACCCACTAATTCTACACAAAATGTATAGTTTGCACACGCTATTTGGCACTTGTTATTTTGGATCTTATTAGATCAAAGCCGTTATTGTCTAATTAGCCAGCAAGTGAGTACACATAACATGGTCACTATTGCCTAGTTTCTCTTGTTATATTCTTATGTTTACTGTTATAGTTTTATTCTTATTGTTGCTTTTTATTTTTATTCTTATTGTAATATTTTCTATTTTATTTCCATTTATACCCCCATTATTTACTTTTTACTTTTTAAATTCGATCTCAATTCTGTACACTGCTGCTGGAACTTTAATTTTCTTGAGGGAACTCTCCTGAAGGAATCAATAAAGTAATATCTATCTATCTATCTATCTATCTATCTATCTATCTATCTATCTATCTATCTATCTATCTATCTATCTATCTATCTATCTATCTATCTATCTATCTATCTATCTATCTATCTATCTATCTATCTATCTATCTATCTATCTATCTATCTATCTATCTATCTATCTATCTATCTATCTATCTATCTATCCATCTATCTATCTATCTATCTATCTATCCATCTATCTATCTATCTATCTATCTATCTATCTATCTATCTATCTATCTATCTATCTATCTATCTATCTATCTATCTATCTATCTATCTATCTATCTATCTATCTATCTATCTATCTATCTATCTATCTATCTATCTATCTATCCATCCATCTATCTATCTATCTATCTATCTATCTATCTATCTATCTATCTATCTATCTATCTATCTATCTATCTATCTATCTATCTATCTATCTATCTATCTATCTATCTATCTATCTATCTATCTATCTATCTATCTATCTATCTATCTATCTATCTATCTATCTATCTATCTATCTATCTACACCTCCCAGTGAACATGTCCAATGTCCAATAGTATAAGCACCAACATCTATACTGCTATATACAGTAAGCTACACACTGGTTATTCTCAAGTATAGTAATGTATACGGTTTGTATTATTGTACTTATAGAAAATGTATATTTTTTTAAATATTATTTTTAAGATATCTGCCCTTTTAAAACCTCTTTCTATTTTGCAGACAGTGTGTTTTGTGTAATCAGTCTCAGGGTGCACAGCGCAGTTTATTATAAACAACAGCAATGACGAAGGGAAAGCTAAATCCGAAGGTAACACTATTAATAATATTTAATTTAAGGCTATCTTTAATTCCATACCATAAGAGCCTGCTGGTTGTTATTTGCTTGTCTTTGATGGCACTGTAACCCATAATCTGATGTTGCTATGAATACTAATAATGCTATTAATGTTTATAAGAGAAGGTCTCATTTAAATTTGATCACATCAAAGTACAGAATAGAATAGAATAGAATAGAATACATTTTTGGTAGTCCTGCGAGAAAGAGGAAGTTTGGGGGGAGAGAGACACTGACATAAGATTAGAGATGTCCGATAGCCGATATTACCGGCCGATAAATGCTTTAAAATGTAATATTGGAAATTATCGGTATCGTTTTTTTTTATCGGTATCGTTTTATTTATTTATTTATTTTTGTTTTTTTTAATTAAATCAACATAAAAAACACAAGATACACTTACAATTAGTGCAACAAACCCAAAAAACCTCCCTCCCCCATTTACACTCATTCACACTCATTCACACAAAAGGATTGTTTCTTTCTGTTATTAATATTCTGGTTCCTACATAATATATCAATATATATCAATACAGTCTGCAAGGGATACAGTCCGTAAGCACACATGATTGTGCGTGCTGCTGGTCCACTAATAGTACTAACCTTTAACAGTTAATTTGACTCATTTTTATTAATTACTAGTTTCTATGTAACTGTTTTACTTTCTTTTTTATTCAAGAACATGTTTTTAATTTATTTATCTTATTTTATTATTGTTTTTTTTTTTAAAAAAAGGACCTTATCTTCACCATACCTGGTTGTCCAAATTAGGCATAATAATGTGTTAATTCCACGACTGTATATATCGGTTGATATCGGTATCGGTAATTAAGAGTTGGACAATGTCGGAATATCGGATATCGGCACAAAAGCTATTATCAGACATCCCTACATAAGATCAAATAAAAGAGCTTCACGTGTAGGTTAGTCGAGTTTATTTATAGAGCACAATTCATACAAAAGTCAATTCAAAGTGCTTTACAGAAAATTAAGAAGCAAAATTAAAAATACAAATATTCACAAAAATAATCACAATTCAAATTAGACACATAAAATAAAATCATCATCATAACTATTATAATTCAAATTAATTAGAGAGTGTAGATAAAAAATAATTTCAGTTGTCATATGCAGAATTAAATGAAAGTGTTTTCAGCCTGGATTTGAACCTTGCCATCGTTGAGACCTGACTCACATATTCAGGAAGATATTTTAGGAGGATAAAACTTTTGGTCCCGGCTCCGGGCACCAGCAGGAGTCCTCTCCTTGAGGTTACAGAGATCAAGATGGTTCATATGGCTCTAACATGTCCGAGACGTACAGTACATTGGCACAAGACCACGGAAAGACTTGTTTTTAAGTCTATTTTCTGAGCAACAGGAAGCCCGGGCAGTGACCTGAGCACCGGACTAATATGGTCATATTTCCTGGTTCGAGTCAGGACTCGAGCAGCAGCATTTTGGATCTACTGTAGACACTCAGGAAACCTCAGAGGACAGATGGAGCACTTTACTGAGAATCTTTCAGTCCTCATCCTGCCGTATCTGCCTCTAAAATCACCAAAGGACACATACCGCGTGGCGAAGTTGGTAGAGTGGCTGTGCCAGCAATCGGAGTGTTGCTGGTTACTGGGGTCCAATTCCCACCTTCTACCTTCCTAGTCACGTCCGTTGTGTCCTTGGGCAAGACACTTCACCCTTTGCCTCTGATGGCTGCTGGTTAGCGCCTTGCATGGCAGCTCCCGCCATCAGTGTGTGAATGTGTGTGTGAATGGGTAAATGTGGAAGTACTGTCAAAGTGCTTTGAGTACCTTGAAGGTAGAAAAGCCCTATACAAGTATAACCCATTTATAATTTATCATTTATACCGTATTTTTCGGACTATAAGTCGCAGTTTTTTTCATAGTTTGGCCGGGGGTGCGACTTATACTCAGGAGCGACTTATGTGTGAAATTATTAACACATTACCGTAAAATACCAAATAATATTATCTAGCTCATTCACGTAAGAGACTAGACGTATAAGATTTCATGGGATTTAGCGATTAGGAGTGACAGATTGTTTGGTAAACGTATAGCATGTTCTGTATGTTACAGTTATTTGAATGACTCTTACCATAATATGTTACGTTAACATACCAGGCACGTTCTCAGTTGGTTATTTATGCGTCATATAACGTACACTTATTCAGCCTGTTGTTCACTATTCTTTATTTATTTTAAATTGCCTTTCAAATGTCTATTCTTGGTGTTGGGTTTTATCAAATACATTTCCCCAAAAAATGCGACTTATACTCCAGTGAGACCTATATATGTTTTTTCCCTTCTTTATTATGCATTTTCGGCAGGTGCGACTTATACTCCGAAAAATACGGTACTCACATACTTAATTTATCAAGCGTGTTTTAGGGTAGCTATATTTCCAGGCCAGTGACGAGCAATATCATTTTGTCAAGACAAACTACACATTTTGGCCCCCCAATTTTTTTTTAATGTACTTCCTTGTTGTTTATGAGATATGTAAATGAAAAAAGTAATACTATCTATATTAGTGTGCAGTAAATACTGTATGCACTTTGCAGGAGAAGCATTCTAAGCACTTGTTCTAAAAGTCCCTCTGAGCCCGAAGATAGAACCACTGTCATTTTTGTACCTTTCAGATTAATGTGTACATTATAGATTATTTGTAATGTATCAGAGCACACAGCATGGGATACATCCATTGTCAGTAATAGTATGAACATTGGCACTCAGCATCAAGGGTTGGAATTGGTGGTTAAATCACCAAAAAAAAGTATTCCCGGGCGTGGCCACCGCTGCTGCTCACTGCTCCCCTCACCTCCCAGGGGGGATCAAGGGTGATGGGTCAAATGCAGAGAATAATTTCACCACACCTAGTGTGTGTGTGACAATCATTGGTACTTTGACTTTTTAACTTTTATCGTCTCTTTGGTGACCTTTTGCCCAAAGGCAGAAGGGATTGCTTTCCTGTGACCCTGAACAGGATAAGCAATAACAAATATTGTCCCCAAAGTGTTGTGATTTGCTGTTTATGCACCAAAAAAACCTTTGTTATTTCATACGCTCCTGTAAAACTTCACCCCCCACTACATTCATGCTTCCTCCTCGAACTTAACAAACTGTCATCTTAAATTGGAGGACTACACCATTAGGTGTTCATACCTGCAGCGACCTCCCCGCAGGAGAAATGATAAGCACATTCAGGCACGAGGCACATTATCGCAGCTTCATGGATTTTTTAAGACCTTCTGTTTCACGCAGTTCGAATCAGCAGCAATGATATATTCTAAACTATGGGCCTGCGCACAAAAGCTACGTCAAAATGATGATTGAGATGTGGTACGTGCGAGATATTGGTGAGGCACTGACATTAAAACTTTTTTGCTTTGATCAGTGTTAATACAGGTTGCTCCTTATGAATAAGAATACAAATAAGAGAATCCCCACCTTCACGTCCGTTGTGTCCTTGGGCAAGACACTTCACCCTTGCTCCTGATGGCTGCTGGTTAGCGCTTTGCAAGGCAGCTCCCGCCATCAGTGTGTGAATGTGTGTGCGCTTTGAGTACCTTGAAGGTAGAAAAGCGCTATACAAGTATAACCCATTTATCATTTATTTATTTATCTAATAATTTACTTTAGGTAAAAAAAAATTCATTTATTGGTGTAAGTCAAAACGCCAAGCTATTGTACTTTGTTGTCTTTCGCGTTTTGTATTAGTTTTAAAGATCTGTCAACTGCCACTATGCAACTAACTGCAACTAGTAGACAAATGTTCAGCAACATCATTTTATAATTGTACAGCTGCTAGATTTAAATTATGATTAAAACAAAATAAACTTATTTGTTTTGGTGTCTTTTTTTTAAAATGGTGTTTTTTTCCAAATCATAAATATATTATCATAATACAGTATATCTTCTGCATTAAATAATATCTTGCAATAGGCATTTTTACAAATACCACAGCATCTGCCAAAGCACACCGACAGTGTGCTAAAAGTAGGTTCTGTTGTCTAGATTGCATTTCCAGGTGGTTCATATTATATTCATGTGCTGCATGTAAACAACAGGACAAAATGACACATGTTGGTGTTATAAATGTGGAGGTACAAACAAAAAACTCATTTAAATTGGGCGCTTTGCACCACTTTTACACTTGTTATCAATTGTACATGCAGTCTTAGTAGATCACCCGCAACACGCCTATGAATAGTGCAATTGCAACATGCAATTTATAGTTGCACACTTGTATTTTGGATCTTAGTAGATCAGGCCCTAAGTGTGTTACATCGATAACTATAACTATACAGCACTTTTTTATATATAGGACTCCTGCTGAAGGAAGATGTTACCGTTGTTCTAAAAACATGCTAAACGCAAAGGAAAGGCTAAAATACTGTTCCGGTTCAATTTGTCATCACACAGTTAACCACACATTTTAGCACATTTGTTTGCGTTTATCTGGAAAAAAATACAATCCATAAAAGCAAAACAGCACAAAATCCAATTTTATGGCAATATTTTAATGAAAATCAACCCTTTTTTGTTTGTTTTAAAATCTGCCATATGAATTACAAATCAAAAAACGGCCCTAATTTTATTGTCTGATTTGCGTTTCAGAATTGGAAATAGAATGAACGGAAGGTACACGGACCCCGATCGTTTAATGTTTTTCATTTCCCATTCATGACCAAAACACCCCCTGACACTGTATGTATATAGATGCGCTATTCCTAACAAAAAGTTTCTCGTTGTATTTTGTGCCATAGAAAATAAGAACCATTGAAGCAAGACGTTTCAACTTTACGCAGTGAAAGCAGATCAATGGAAACATGAGGTTCAATCCATTCCGACACTTTAATTTCCTGCTTTTAACCCTTGTGTAATGTTTATATTGTTGTTACTCAGCCAGCGTTTGTGGGTCTGATGGACCCGTTGCATTTTGTGGCTTTTAATGCCTCACAATCAAACACTTTTATGTTAAAATACTGAACTTTACCTTATCCCAATAAACATCTGTTCAGTATTTTAACATAAAAGTGTTTGATTGTGAGGCATTAAAAGCCACAAAATGCAACGGGTCCATCAGACCCACAAACGCTGGCTGAGTAACAACAATATAATATGAACGTTGCACGGAAAATTTCTCTGCCAGTTTCTGCATCCCACAGGGATTCTTCTTTTGTGTTTCTGCACCTGTGGTTCCCACACAAGGTTGCAACATTTTTTGTCAACACTGGCTGCTCTCATTTTCTCGCACATTTGACCCTCTGATGTTCTGTGTACCTACACTCTGTCCTCCTCCTGTCTAGGCCTGCTGTGTGTGTGTGTGTGTGTGTGTGTGTGTGTGTGTGTGTGTGTGTGTGTGTGTGTGTGTGTGTGTGTGTGTGTGTGTGTGTGTGTGTGTGTGTGTGTGTGTGTGTGTGTGTGTGTGTGTGTGGTACACAAAACATCAATTTCAACACTTCTACAAACGTATTAGCTAGGGATGTCCGATAATGGCTTTTTGCCGATATCCGATATTCCGATATTGTGCAACTCTTTAATTACCGATACCGATATCAACCGAAACCGATATCAACCGATATATGCAGTCGTGGAATTAACACATTATTATGCCTAATTTGGACAACCAGATATGGTGAAGATAAGGTACTTTTTAAAAAAAATTAATAAAATAAGATAAATCAATTAAAAACATTTTCTTGAATAAAAAAGAAAGTAAAGCAATATAAAAACAGTTACATAGAAACTAGTAATTAATGAAAATTAGTAAAATTAACTGTTAAAGGCCTACTGAAATGATTTTTTTTTATTTAAACGGGAATAGCAGATCCATTCTATGTGTCATACTTGATCATTTCGCGATATTGCCATATTTTTGCTGAAAGGATTTAGTAGAGAAAATCGACGATAAAGTTCGCAACTTTTGCTCGCTGATAAAAAAAAGCCTTGCCTGTACCGGAAGTAGCGTGACGTCACAAGCGGTAGTGCTGCTCACAATTCCCGTTGTTTACAATGGAGTGAGAGAGATTCGGACCGAGAAAGTGACGATTACACCATTAATTTGAGCGAGGATGAAAAATTCGTAGATGAGGAACGTTACAGTGAAGGACTTGAAAGGCAGTGATGGACGTATCTTTTTTCGCTCTGACCGTAACTTAGGTACAAGCTGGCTCATTGGATTCCACACTCTCTCCTTTTTCTATTGTGTATCACAGATTTGTATTTTAAACCATTTTAGATACTATATCCTCTTGAAAATGAGAGTCGAGAACGCGAAATGGACATTCACAGTGACTGAACATGTAAATACACAATTAATAATTCAGCTTTGCGAAGCTAAAAAAAAATAGAAGCTAACCTAGCTACGTAGCCAACTTGATAGCAGCAGTCTCAAATGCAGATAGAAACTAAATTAAAAAAAAAACCTGACTGGATGAATAGACAGAAGACCAATAATACTATTAAACCGTGAACATGTAAATACACGATTAATAATATTCCGCTTGGTGAAGCTAAAAAAACAGAAGCTAACCTAGCAACGTAGCCAACGCGATAGCGCCAGTCTCAAATGCAGATAGAAACTAAATTTAAAAAAAACCCTGACTGGATGGATAGACAGAATATCAATAATACTATTAAACCATGAACATGTAAATACACGATTAATAATATTCCGCTTGGCGAAGCTAAAAAAAACAGAAGCTAACCTAGCTACGTAGCCAACGCGATAGCACCAGTCTCAAATGCAGATAGAAACTAAATTTAAAAAAACCCTGACTGGATGGATAGACAGAAGATCAATAATACTATTAAACCATGAACATGTAAATACACGATTAATAATATTCAGCTTGGCGAAGCTAAAAAAACAGAAGCTAACCTAGCTGCGTAGCTAACTTAGATGCGGCGGCGGGCGTTGTACGCTTTTGACGACACCCCGGCCGCCATCAGAGTCGGCAAGAAACATATATTTCCCCAAAGTTACGTACGTCACATGCACATATCGACACGCACGTACGGGCAATCGATCAAATGTTTGGAAGCCAAAGCTGTACTCACCGTAGTGCGTCTGCTATCCTGCTCAAAACACAACACAACCTCCTGGTGTTGGTGTTGCTGTAGTCCGCTGCTCCACCGGCTCCAACTTTCTTATTTGCAGTCTCCATTGTCCATTAAACAAATTGCTCAATCGCTTTATTAACAAGCGGTAACTGGTTGTAGTTCAAAAAGTAACGCACACACATACACGAGCTGCTGTTAGCCAAAAGTCACGATCACACACACTCAAGTTCTCCGCCAACTCACTCGCGCATGCGCGTTCCCCAAACCCTTAAAGACAGTACACTAATGCAAATATCACGGATATTACAGTATTGTACTTAGCCGCTAAGACACCGATCGATCCCACCTACAACGTTCTTCTTTGCAGTCTCCATTGTTCATTAAACAAATTGCAAAAGATTCAGAATACTGTGGAATTTTGTCAAAGAAAACAAGAGGCTTTTCTATCGGGTCCGATGGGGTCCAACCACTTCCGTTGCTTTTGTGACGTCACGCGCATAAATCATATCCAAAGGAGTTTTTCAACCGGAAGTGTGGCGGGAATTTTAAAATTGCACTTTATAAGTTAACCCGGCCGTATTGGCATGTGTTGCAATGTTAAGATTTCATCATTGATATACAAACTATCAGACTGCGTGGTTGGTAGTAGTGGGTTTCAGTAGGCCTTTAAAGGTTAGTACTATTAGTGGACCAGCAGCACGCACAATCATGTGTGCTTACGGACTGTATCCCTTGCAGACTGTATTGATATATATTGATATATAATGTAGGAACCAGAATATTAATAACAGAAAGAAACAACCCTTTTGTGTGAATGAGTGTGAATGAGTGTAAATGGGGGAGGGAGGTTTTTTGGGTTGGTGCACTAATTGTAAGTGTATATTGTGTTTTTTATGTTGATTTAATAAAAAAATAAAAATAAAAAATAAAAACCCGATACCGATAATAAAAAAACCATACCGATAATTTCCGATATTACATTTTAACGCATTTTTCGGCCGATAATATCGGCAGGCCGATATTATCGGACATCTCTAGTATTAGCCCATCTTATATGTAATAGAAATGTGTAGGGGGGGTGTATGGTGTTCGGGCATTAAATATGTATTCTGATATATGTTCTTCACAGAAAATGAGCCAAAGTCAGTGAGTCTCAGTTAGAAAAATTAATTAATTGTATCATTTTTATTTTAATAAAAAATGAAAACGGGTCCCACAGACCCGAACACCACACAAGGGTAAATTTGAGACCATGAGTGCTGTTTGTGCGCCCGTCATTATTTTACAACTGAAACAATATGATGGTACATTTAAAAGTAGATTTATGCAGCTTTAAACGAGGGAGTGTCATAATTGCTAAAGAATGCTGAAGTGTAGCGTGTGTGTGTGTGCGTGTGTGTGTGTGTGTGTGTGTGTGTGTGCGTGTGTGTGTGAGTGCGTGTGTGTGTGCGTGCGTGTGTGTAAGTATGTGCACACTCTCCCATTTACCCAGTGATTGGAGTTATCCATTATTGATGAAGTCCTGATGAGATCAATCAAGCCTGAGTTTTCTCGTCTTTGGCTGCCGAAGCTGATAATGCCGTTATGACATACTAATCGTCATGTCATGAATATTTAACTCACAGGAAATACAAATTCCATATTCATGACCTTTGTGTTTTTGTTTTGCTTTTTTTTCCCCCATGCCCTCCCCACCTCCGATCATGCATTTCTGTGTGTATTTATACCGTAGTTAAGTTCTCCTTCTGCTGCTAATCTGATCACTAATACACATTTTTACACTGAGCTGCGACCATGAAGGCTCCACTGAGAACCAAACCACCAGTCAACATCTCTGTTGCATCTCCATCCCGTCTGTTCTCCTTCTACATTGTTGTTTTATTTACCTCAGAGACAAACACCATATTTATTCATGACTTCCCACAAAGTGCTGGTAAAATAAACATTTGTTTCCTCCTAATGAAAAGCATGTTTCTGAAATTAGCTGTTTTGTTGGGGCGCTCGACCCCAAACTGCGCGCACGCTCGTGGAAAATACAAAGGTAATAAAGCCGCGTAAATGCATTTGTTGTAAGTGACAATCCTGTGGAGGGAGGCAGGAAGATCAGTAATAATTCATACACAAAAGAGCTAACTGTCTTCATAATTCATAAGAGGAGAAATATATACGCCAGCCGATACACTAGGAGGAAGTTGGAGCAAAAATCTGACTTTTAAAAATAAATAAGTAAAATATTGTCTTTTTTAGTCAGGGGCAGGTGGCGTTTTCAGTTTTTTTCGGATAATACAACATATGTGTTTCTTCTGTTTGGCAAGCGTGTGCTGGTTTGCATGAATGTTTTAGTGCCTAAATGGAGGAAGGCATATTGACACGTATGCTCTTCTTTGAGAAAGGCCTCTGGCACGTACACACACATGGTTTGGGAAGATTCACCAAGCATTAAAATATAATGGATTGAGAAATATCAAATAATGCACATATGTGCGTGTGTGTGTGTGTGTGTGTGTGTGTGTGTGATAGCCCAATACGGTTGAAATTACAACACAACACACAACATCTAATTAACTCCAGCGAAGGAAATCCCCCCCTGCAGTTATGAAGCCATTTCTCCTCAATTAGTATTTAACTAATGTTTATCTTTTCAGATTAAAACATGAAAATCAACACAGCTGACATGTATGATGCCTGTGGTTATGTATTGTAGTTCTCGTACGAAAGCCTCCTCCCTGCTGAATTGGTGTTTGCGACACTTACAGTATCGCTTATAGCAGTGGCGGGTCGAGTTTTAATGGCCACCTGGGAAGGACCCCCCCCCTTTTTTCTGCTGTTTTGCCCTCTGCACTGACTACAGTAGGAATGGATGTGTCAAAACTGAAAGGACCCATAGCGACATTAAAAACTTTTCTTTATGTATTTTTTGTTACTGAGAACGAATCTGGCAGCCATTTCCCATAGTATCAATCAGTTTTTGGTAATTAACTAACTGTACTTGAAATGCCCACTTTCCATCGCCAGACTCGACATGCCGCCCTCTCTTAGACCATGTCTACATTAAGCCGGATAAGTCATTAAACGAATAATTATTTAGCCGAAGCCCCGTTTCGGCCACACTAAATCATCGTTTAAGGTTCCCCTCCTTGGATAATTTTTTACACGGGTAAGTGCGCCGTCTATTTCGTTCAAAGAACTCTGGCTTATTAGTGATTCTCAGAGCCCAAAAAAAGTCTGCGGGCTATAGAGCCTTTTCTATTCTAGCTCCAGTACTATGGAATGCCCTCCCGGTAACAGTTAGAGATGCTACCTCAGTAGAAGCATTTAAGTCCCATCTTAAAACTCATTTGTATACTTTAGCCTTTAAATAGACCCCCCTTTTTAGACTAGTTGATCTGCCATTTCTTTTCTTTTTTCCTCTTCCCCCCTCTCCCTTGTAGAGGGGGGGGGCACAGGTCCGGTGGCCATGGATGAAGTGCGGCTGTCCAGAGTCGGGACCCGGGGTGGACCGCTCGCCTGTGCATCGGTTGGGGACATCTCTGCGCTGCTGACCCGTCTCCGCTCGGGATGGTCTCCTGCTGGCCCCACTATGGACTGAACTCTCACTATTATGTTAGATCCACTATGGACTGGACTTTCACAATACTATGTCAGACCCACTCAACATCCATTGCTTTCGGTCTCCCCTAGAGGGGGGGGGGGGTTACCCACATATGCGGTCCTCTCCAAGGTTTCTCAGAGTCATTCACATCAACGTCCCACTGGGGTGAGTTTTCCTTGCCCTTATGTGGGCTCTGTACCGAGGATGTCGTTGTGGCTTGTGCAGCCCTTTGAGACACTTGTGATTTAGGGCTGTATAAATAAACATTGATTGATTGATTGATTGATTGATTGAATCTCCGGCTCTTAGCTTTGTATGGACTCATTGATCGTTTACAAAGTGAGTTCGGAGAGGAAGAGACGCCAGAAAGACCGCGCCCCACACAGGAAGTGACGTCGGAAAGAACGCGCCACAGCCAGCTTCATAATAAAGTGGTTTCGTAACTCGGAGGTAACCACTGGAAAGATGGAAGACAAGTCATCCAGACATTTCTCCTTCTTCTACTTTGATTGATTGATTGATTGAAACTTTTATTAGTAGATTGCACAGTTCAGTACATATTTCGTACAATTGACCACTAAATGGTAACACCCGAATACGTTTTTCAACTTGTTTAAAGGCCTACTGAAATGAATTTTTTTTATTTAAACAGGGATAGCAGATCCATTCTATGTGTCATACTTGATCATTTTGTGATATTGCCATATTTTTGCTGAAAGGATTTACTAGAGAACATTGACGATAAAGTTCGCAACTTTTGGTCGCTGATAAAAAAAAGCCTTGGCTGTACTGGAAGTAGCGTGACGTCACAGGTTGAAAGGCACCTCACATTTCCCCATTGTTTACACCAGCAGCGAGAGCGATTCGGACCGAGAAAGCGACGATTACCCCATTAATTTGAGCGAGGATGAAAGATTCGTGGATGAGGAACGTGAGAGTGAAGGACTAGAGTGCAGTGCAGAACGTATCTTTTTTCGCTCTGACCGTAACTTAGGTAAAAGGGCTCATTGGATTCCACACGTTCTCCTTTTTCTATTGTGGATCACGGATTTGTATTTTGAACCACCTCGGATACTATATCCTCTTGAAAATGAGAGTCGAGAACGCGGAATGGACATTCACAGTGACTTTTATCTCCACGACAATACATCGGTGAAGCACTTTAGCTACGGAGCTAACGTGATAGCATCGTGCTTAAATGCAGATAGAAACAAACAAAATAAGCCCCTGACTGGAAGGATAGACAGAAGATCAACAATACTACTATCATGAGACACCGAACCAAACACTGGACCTGTAACTACACGGTTAATGCTGTGCCGCCTGTCGAAGCCTAGCAATGCTGTTGCTAACGACGCCATTGAAGCTAACTTAGCTACGGGACCTCGTCAGAGCTATGATAAAAACCTTTGCGCTCCACCTACGCCAGCCCACATCTGCTCATCAACACCCGTGCTCACCTGCGTTCCAGCGATCGACAGCGCTACGAAGAACTTCACCCGATCATCGATGCGGTCTGCGGCTAGCGTCGGATAGCGCGTCTGCTGTCCGACTGAAAGTCCTCCTGTTTGTGTTGCTGCAGCCAGCCGCTAATACACTGATCCCACCTACAGCTTTCTTCTTTGCAGTCTCTATTGTTCATTAAACAAATTGCAAAAGATTCACCAACACATATGTCCAGAATACTGTGGAATTTGGCGATGAAAACAGAGCTGTTTGTATTGGATACAATGTGTCCGAATACTTCCGCTTCAACCATCGACGTCACGCGCAAACGTCATCATACATAGACGTTTTCAACCGGAAGTTTCGCGGGAAATTTAAAATTGCACTTTATAAGTTAACCCGGCCGTATTGGCATGTGTTGCAATGTTAAGATTTCATCATTGATATATAAACTATCAGACTGCGTGGTCGGTAGTAGTGGGTTTCAGTAGGCCTTTAAGTCGGGGTCCACGTAATCAATTCATGGTTATGTTGCCGTCTGAGATGTGTTGTATCCGAAATAGCTGCAATCGCGCGTTTCCTTCTCTTAAGGTATTCGTGTGTGATTCCCAAAAGCGCCTGTACATGTAGAAGAATGAGAAACACAGGCATGTCTGGATGACTCGCCTCCATCTTTCCAGTGGTTACCTCCGAGTTACGAAATTGGTTGTTAAAGCTGGCTGTGGCGCGTTCTTTCTGACGTCACTTCCTGTGTGGGGCGCGGTCTTTCTGAAGTCACTTCCTCTCCGAACTCTGTTTGTAAACGATCGATGAGTCCATACAAAGCTAAGAGCCAGAGATTCAAGAAATAGACGGCGCACTTACCCGTGTAAAAAAATCATCCAAGGAGGGGAACCTTATATTAAACAATGGGTTAGTGTGGCTGACACGGGACTTAGGCGGAATAATTATTCATTTAAGGAGTTATCCGGCTTAATGTAGACAGGGCCTGAGTGACGAACTGACCTCTTTAGTTGGCTTGGTGAGTCGTGACAAACTCAAGAAATTCACAGACTTGATTTGTGTAATAGACGAATTGGTTACCGACTCACTGAGCCAAGTTCGTCTGGGATAAATGTTTTTGGTTGTTTGCTCTGCGTTGCACGTCTTTTTCCACATTGAACAAGTCCGTTTGTGGCTCTGCGGCATCAATCATACCAGATAGTCAAGCAATGTTCCCTCTAAGGCAGTGGTTCTTAACCTTGTTGGAGGTACCGAACCCCACCAGTTTCATATGCGCATTCAACGAACCTTTCTTTATTGAAAAATAAAATGTTGTTGTTTTTTTCAAATTCAAGACAAAGTTATATGTTTTTGGTAACACTTTAGTATGGGGAACATATTCTAAGTAACAAAGACTTAAAGGCCTACTGAAATGATTTTTTAAAATTTAAACGGGAATAGCAGATCCATTCTATGTGTCATACTTGATCATTTCGCGATATTGCCATATTTTTGCTGAAAGGATTTAGTAGAGAAAATCGACGATAAAGTTCGCAACTTTTGCTCGCTGATAAAAAAAAGCCTTGCCTGTACCGGAAGTAGCGTGACGTCACAGGAGCTAGTATTCCTCACAATTCCCCATTGTTTACAATGGAGCGAGAGAGATTCGGACCGAGAAAGTGATGCTTACCCCATTAATTTGAGCGAGGATGAAAGATTCGTAGATGAGGAACGTTACAGTGAAGGACTTGAGAGGCAGTGATGGACGTATCTTTTTTCGCTCTGACCGTAACTTAGGTACAAGCTGGCTCATTGGATTCCACACTCTCCTTTTTTTATTGTGGATCACGGATTTGTATTTTAAACCACCTCGGATACTATATCCTCTTGAAAATGAGAGTCGAGAACGCGAAATGGACATTCAGTGCCTTTTATCTCCACGACAATACATCGGCGAAATGCTTTAGCTACGAGCTAACGTGATAGCATCGTGCTTTAACTGCATATAGAAACAAAAAAATAAACCCCTGACTGGAAGGATAGATAGAAAATCAACAATACTATTAAACCGTGGACATGTAAATACACGGTTAATGCTTTCCAGGCTGGCGAAGGTTAACAATGCTGTGCTAACGACGCCATTTAAGCTAACTTAGCAACTTAGCAACGGGACCTTACAGAGCTATGCTAAAAACATTAGCTCTCCACCTACGCCAGCCAGCCCTCATCTACTCATCAACACCCGTGCTCACCTGCGTTCCAGCGATCGGCAGAAGGACGAAGGACTTCACCCGATGCGTTTGGCGGCCCGGAGACGTAGGAAGTCAAGGTGAGGTCGGCGGCTAGCGCGGCTAGCGCGGCTAGCGCTCCAACAAAGTCCTCCTGGTTGTGTTGCTGTAGTCCGCTGCTAATACACCGATCCCACCAACAACTGTCTTCTTTGCAGCCTTCATTGTTCATTAAACAAATTGCAAAAGATGTCCAGAATACTGTGGAATTATGAAATGAAAACAGAGCTTTTTGTATAGGATTCTACGGGGTACCATAACTTCCGTTACTCTGACTTCGTCACGCGCATACGTCATCATACCGCGACGTTTCAGCCGGATATTTCCCGGGAAGTTTTAAATGTCACTTTATAAGTTAACCCGGCCGTATTGGCATGTGTTGCAATGTTAAAGTTTCATCATTGATATATAAACTATCAGACTGCGTGGTCGGTAGTAGTGGGTTTCAGTAGGCCTTTGATTTAGAGTTATTTGGACACTAGGGGAACATATTCTAAGTAGTAAAGACTTAATTTAGAGTTATTTGGTTAGGGTTAGGGTCAGGGTACTTAATAATGACTAGTTAAGAGCCAATATGTTACTAATTTGCATGTTAATAAGCAACTAATTAATGGTGAATATGTTCCCCATACTAAAGTGTTACCCTGTTTTTTTACTGGTGCACAAAATGAACCGTGCATGAACATCACCTTGTTCAAACAACAAAACCAACGCAGTGCATAAACTCACTACAAATTACACACCTGCAAACCAGTCAGCTGTTGCCGTATCCGTAATACGCCGATAGGGAGAAGTTTGCATTTACACGATAAATTGGGTGTGTTTTGACCTCCCCCAAACCCCTGAGGCCGACTCACCGAACCCCTAGGGTTCGATCGAACCCAGGTTAAGAACCACGGCTCTAAGGTGCGCGCCTGTGCAATTGCGCACTGCTCAAGCGTCCTCTGTGCACGGCAAATCTATGCCACACACAAAATCAAATAAAAAAATAAGCGCATAACAATTTTCGACACGACACGGACACGACAGAGAAAACAGTTTTCGTCATCATTGTTCAAATATTGTAACGTCTGTCGAGACGCTTTGAGGACATGAATTCCATCCATCACTTTACTGAGCAAAACTCTATTTTGTCGGCCATAAACACATCACCAAAACATTAGTAAAAAAAATTATATCTAGCAAAACTGGTCATTTTCTGCAGTACAAACCAGACCAAAACCAACTTTGTTAGATCAACAGCAGCCGCTCGCTCTTTCTCACTTGCGCCAACACATGCACATATGGCACTTAGCCAGTGATGCGTTTACAGCCACACAAAAAGTCGGACAACTCCTACACCACACATAAAGTGTAATTCCAGGTCGTTACACTACGATTTACCAATCAAATGTGTACTTATTCTAGTGTCATTTATTAGGAATCTTAATTTATAAATATTAATCATGAAATGCTGTTAGTATATTAAATAAATACTAATAAAAATATATTTTTTACAAACAGGAAGTTGCAGGAATGTACACATGATCCCCTGCTTACATCTCATTGTCAGATATGTAATCAGATATGAGTCCTATTCTGGTCTTTTGTTACTGCTTCAGTCGACTGTGCATCCCACCAAAGCCTGACTCTGCTGCTTGTTTAAATACACGCGCACTGACTGTAAGTGTGTGTTACGAAGGGAAGTATTGGTTCTTCTCTGAGGCAGAGGATGGAAGGGGGAGGGGATCTAAAAGCAAATGTTCTCTTAGCTTAGCCGTCTTTAGACCTCTTGGGATCCTGCAGAACATTACAAGTGGCTTTTATTCAAACACACTCCCTTCCTTATTTTAACACACACCACTGGAACAAAATGCCATGCTGTGTTTATGCAAGCCGTATAGGTTGCCTCGGGCCTTCAGACTGCATGGTAAAAACCCGTGGACTGAGAGGGACATTAAATGAGCGGTGGTAAGGATGGACGAGAAACAGTACATTACATGCTGACTGACCACAGCAATGTTTTATTGTTGTCTTCCTCTCTAAACATCAGTTCCCATCATTTTGGAAATGAAATATTACTACAATTAAAAATGGCCAGATCCAAGGAAAATGTTCTCCCACAATCCTCTATTGTTTCATTCTACTAAAATATTGTCACATATTGTCAGTCCATCCACAAAACAATGGTTGTCTTTTTTTCCTTTGACAAGTCCTACATGTACCCTTCCCAAGTTGTCTCTCGCTCGCTTTCACACACACACACACACACACACACACACACACACACACACACACACACACACACACACACACACACACACACACACACACACACACACACACACACACACACACACGTTTGCACCATCACCCCCTACTCTTGATAGGCCAGGGGGGTTCCATTAGTCTCTACCACCTGCTGTGCTACACTCACTTGTCCTCGCCACACACACACACACACACACACACACACACACACACACAAACACACACACACACACACACACACGCACACACACACACACATTATTGTATTTGTTACCTTCTTGAGACCTCCGAAAAAGGCCTACCTCTTTAGGACCACCCTTTCTAGATACATAAAGATATGTATTTACAACATTAATAATATATACATACTATGCAAATATAAAAAATAGCTTGTTGTGAAAAATAAGTTGGCATTTCACAAGAAAAATGTCACGATTTCACAAGAAAAACTTAGAATTTTGGCAATATTAAAATAAAAGTCGTAATTTTACTCAACGCCGGGCAAAATTTTACAAGAAAAACTGAACATTTGTGCGATATTATGATAAAAGTTGGAATTTTACTCAATAACTGTCGCAATTTTACAAGAAAAGCTTCAAATTTTGGCAATATTATGAAAACAGTCGTAATTTTACTCGACAAAAGTCACAATTTTATAAGAAAACTTAAAAATGTTGGCAATTTTATGAAAATAGTCGTAATTTTACTCGACAAAAGTCACAATTTTATAAGAAAACTTAAAAATTTGAGCAATATTATAAAAATGATCGGAATTTTACTCGGCAAAATTATGACAAAAGTCATAATTTTACTCAAAAACTGTCACTATTTTACAATAAAAAATTGGCAATATTGTGATAAAGTCAGAATTTTGTATGACAAATGTCACTATTTTGCATTAAAAAGTAACAATTTTACATAAAAAAGTAATACTTTTACGAGAAAATATTGCAATATTACAGAAACAGAAAGAATATGAGAAAAAAAGTCGACACATTGTGAGAAAAAGACTGTTTTTAGTTAATTTTATTTTTTTAAATTTTATACAGTATGTCTTTATATACATATTTATTTCATTTTTTAAATTCATTTTGGCCAAAGGGAGCGCATTTCAATTTCTTACACACACTTATATACCTATGTCGGCCAGAGGGGGAGCATTTCACATTTTTACACACACTTGTTATTTCATATGTTGACCAGAGGGGGAGCACTTTTAAAACCGACACACAGTCAATTTGAAGAATCCCTCCTTTTTGGGACCACCCTCATTTTGATAGATTTCACCATTCAGGGGTGCAAATGAGACATTCTCTATTAGATGCAATGGTTTTCCGTATTGGGACTATGGTAACTTGTTCACATATGGAAGGTACTTTTCCTTGTTAATGTCTCAAGAAGGGTACACACACACACACTCACACACACACACACACACACACACACACACACACACACACACACACACACTCACACACACACACACGCACACACACACACACGCACACACACACACACGCACACACACACAAAGTGTATTTTCACTGACTCACAATCGCTGTCATGTTATGGACAAAATGACACTTAAAAAGTAGGTGCAAAATTAGGATTACACTGACAATAAATACCATAAATAATAAATGAATGTTCAGTATTATCCATAAACTGTGTTTTTGGATGCAAAAGAATCAAAAATATTACGACTCTGAATGTTTGGATCCAATTTCCCAATGTTTTTCACTGAAATATTTGAACTCTTAAACACTGCCTCCTCCTCTCATGATGATGGTCCCCGCCGCACCCTCCGTCCATGTTGCCATCCCTTACTTCAGGGGTGTCCAAAGTGCGGCCCGGGGGCCATTTGCGGCCCACAGGTCATTTTTTAACGGCCCCACGGCACATTTTAAAAATACTATTGAAAAAAATTAAAAACATAAAAAGTGGTATAAAAGAGCAAACAGGTGAATTGTAACAAGAAAATGTTGCAATGTTTACTCTAATAACACAAAACTGCCATGCAGGCTGTTTCTTTCTTTAAAAAATAATAATGAATCAAAATCAATGTCATTATGAATTATTGACCTACTCAAAGCTCCAATTACGCCACATTAAATATTCCATTTTGAGATATTTTTTAATGGAAAATGTTGCATATTTTGTGTTTGCCATATAAAAAACTGAGCTGTTTTTTTTTTAAAGAAGGGCCTAAAACGAACAAACAAAAAACATAAAAAAACAATAGAACTTATAGTTGACGGATAGATCTGAAGTTGATCTCGAGATTATTGTGTTAAAAGTAAACAGTAAAAAAAATGTATAATTTATTTTTTAACACTTTAATGAGTAGGACCCTTTTGGATCCACAATAATTTTAGAGTGATTTGTTTTTAAGTGCCATTGCTCAAAAAAAATAATGAATTAAAATCAATGGTGTTATGAGTTATTGACCTTTTTAAGGCTCCAATTATTATATAATCTCAAATATTCCACTTAAAAATGTTATTGGGTGATAATATTGCATATTTTGTGTTTTTTCCATTAAAAAACTGGGTTTTCTTTGACATAAAGAGCATACAACTCAAATCTTTAAAAACGTTATATTGACAGATAAACCTAATGTTGATCCAGAGCAGGGGTGCCCAAACTTTTTCCACTGAGGGCCGCACACTGAAAAATCAAAGTAAGCGGGGGCCATTTTGATATTTTTTATTAAAAAAAAACAATACAATATTTGTAAAAAAAATATACATTTAGGCCTCCACTCAAGCTTGATCCCGGGGACCCCAAAGGGTTTTGGTCCAAAAAATATCAAAAATGTGTCATTATTCAGTATTATTATTTTTATTATTATTCAAGTTTTAAATCTCTAGATCAACATTAGGTCTATCTGTCAATATAACGTTTTTAAAGATTTAAGTTGTATGCTCTTTTTGTCAAAGAAAACCCAGTTTTTTAATGGAAAAAACACAAAATATGCAATATTTTCACCCAATAACATTTTTAAGTGGAATATTTGAAATTATATAATAATTGGAGCCTTAAAAAGGTCAATAACTCATAACACCATTGATTTTAATTCATTATTTTTTTGGAGCAATGACACTTAAAAACAAATCACTCTAAAATTATTGTGGATCCAAAAGGGTCCTACTCATTAAAGTGTTAAAAAATAAATTATACATTTTTTTTACTGTTTACTTTTAACACAATAATCTCGAGATCTACTTCAGATCTATCCGTCAACTATAAGTTCTATTGTTTTTTTATGTTTTTTGTTTGTTCGTTTTAGGCCCTTCTTTTAAAAAAAAAACAGCTCAGTTTTTTATATGGCAAACACAAAATATGCAACATTTTCCCCAAAAAATATCTTAATGTGGAATATTTAATGTGGCGTATTTGGAGCTTTGAATAGGTCAATAATTCATAATTAGTTTAGTTTAGTTTAGTCTTTATTTGAAGGGACAATGTACAGAAACATTAAGCTCAAAGACAGATATGTTCTGTACCAGATTATAGCTAAATAGCTAATTTCCATCTGCAGTCCCTGGCTACCTAAATTAAAGGGATACAAAAATCATGCAATAAAATTATGACAATAAAATCATACACAAGTATTAAGAAAAAAGTCATAAAATGCCCTTTCATGGACAGATACTTAATATACAATACAACCACACCTCATTTACATCATCACACAGACAATACATGCTTTTGTTCACATCTGTCATCATTTGTAAAAACAACCTTGATTTTAACACACACACCTCACAATTTACAATAAAAATGCTCTCATGGATAAATATAATACACATTAGGTTGATGTGTCAAACATAATGCCCATCTTAGTGACCGTGTGAGCAGCTTTGATTGCTCCAAAGCCACTTTTTAACTTCAATTGTGAATGAAGAGTCATCTGTTAGACTTTTCAAGTTTGTTGTGAGGTCGTTCCATTCCTTTATGGCTTTATATGAAAAGGCTGATTGTGCAAAAGAGGTTTTACATCTGGGTATTCTACACTGCCCCCTGGTGGAGGCTCGTGTGTTTCTAGTTGTCACAGCAGATGTAAACTGGACAAAGTGCTTAAGTGGCGCTGGTGCAGTGTTATTTAAGATTCGATGGGCCATTCGTATTGATGCTAATCTTTGAATGTTAGCTAAATTTAACAATCTATATTTTTGGGGAACTAAACAATGATGGTGGTGTTGTGGTTTTCGGTCAAGGATTTTGAGGGATTGTTTGTGCAAAGTTTCCAATGGCCTCAGTGTCATTTTGCTTGCCTGCGACCAACATGTTATACAATAATAAAAACAAGACATAATCATTGCATTAAAATAAGTTTGAGCTGCCTCCAGTGTTAATGAATTCCTGATACATTTGAACGTTTTTATGTTGTATTTAAGACTCTGGCACATCTGTTTGATATGTTTTTTAAAGCCAAGTGTTGGCTCCAAAATGACACCCAGGTAACGATATTCACTAACATTTTGTATTATTTCCTTATTAATCGTTATATTTGGAAAGGATGACATTTTATATTTGTTTACAAAATACATTGTTGCAGTTTTCTTAATGTTTGATGTAAGACAAGAGTCATGTAGCCATCTTGCCACCTTCTCCATGGCTGCTGTCAGTTTTCTGGCAACCGTTTCAGCGTCCTTTCCCCAAGTATAGATAATAATGACATTGATTTTGATTCATTATTATTTTTTAAATGAATAAACAGCCTGCATGGCAGCTTTGTGTTATTAGAGTAAACATTGCAACATTTTCTTGTTACATTTCACCTGTTTGCTCTTTTCTACCACTTTTTATGTTTTTAATTTTTTTCAATAGTATTTTTAAAATGTGGCCGTGGGGCCGTTAAAAAATGACCTGCGGGCCGCAAATGTCCCCCGGGCCGCACTTTGGACACCCCTGATCTAGAGATTTAAAACTTGAATAATAATAAAAATAATAATACTGAATAATGACCAATTTTTAATATTTTTTTGACCAAAACCCTTTGGGGTCCCCGAGATCAAGCTTGAGTGGAGGCCTAAATGTATATTTTCTATACATATATTGTATTGGTTTTTGAAATAAAAAATATCAAAATGGCCCCTGCTTGCTTTGATTTTTCAGTGTGCGGCCCTCAGTGGAAAAAGTTTGGGCACCCCTGCCTTACTTCATTTCCTCACCCCCCTCGGCTCCTGCCCCTGCTCTCCCATGCCCCTCCTCAGCTCGGCGAAGACGGGGCGACGCGCTGCAATTACTCTAATTGGTTGTGACTTCTTCATTTACATGACAAGTGCTCAGCGGTCCTGGGAACCAACGGCCTGCTTTCTGCACCCTGCTGCAGCTCCGGTCAGCCTCTGGTCCTCTGGGGTCCTGCCGGGGTCCTGTGGGATCGAGGGGGTGCTCGGTGCAATGCCAGGGGACGGAGACTAAAGATGGTCTGGTGGAATTGATGATGGGTTTTTTTTAGAGATTCTTCCAAAATACAGATGCAAATGATGGATATTTGGGCACCTTGTTTGGGTTAAGGATGGTGGGAGTGTGTTGGATGGACGCTGCAGAACAATATTGTCTGCTTCTCAACATTCCTCCTGCTCATCGTCACGGGGACGCTGCCACCCCTAACTGGGCACCAACTCAAACAGTGAAACTACTCATTAGCAGGGCTCGTGTGTGTGCGCGCACGTATGAGTTGTGCATGTGTGTGTGTCCCCGCACTGTTAGTTTAGGCATTAGGAGTGTACTCAACCCAGCTATTCTTATGGTAATTCCGGAGTTAGGTATTCATTCGGGTGGGCGGCTCCAATGTTTGCTTTGCAGATAAAAAGGGGTTTTTATTACCAGCTGAAGTTCACTTGTCAGGACTAATCTCCTTTAAACAGCCATTTTGCAGGGAGACGCGCACACACTTACTCCACTTCGGGCTCTACACATGCGGCCTGTGATTGTTGCCTTTCATGGAGAAACGCTGAAAGATCTCCTCACAAAGACTGTGACAGTGCATTTGCTTGCTCACTTCCAACTTCAAATGGACTGGAAGCGACAAACTCACATCAAAAAACTTTTTTTTTTTTAAATGACAGGTTATCATGCACATCATTCCCTTTTTTATCTGCTATCAAAACACCCACATAGTATAAAACATCTCTTATCAGTGCAAATGAATGCTTCTGACCAATCATTTCTTCCTCCAAATGACAAAAGTGTTATAGTAAATGCAAGTGAATGCTCTGTGGGTGTGATCAAATGTACAAAGTAGCAAGTAATGTACCGTCATTTTCGGAGTATAAGTCGTTCCGGAGTATAAGTCGCACCGGCCGAAAACGCATAATAAAGAAGGAAAAAAACATATATAAGTCACACTGGAGTATAAGTCGCATTTTTGGGGGACATTTATTTGATAAAACCCAACATCAAGAATAGACATTTGAAAGGCAATTTAAAATAAATAAAGAATAGTGAACAACAGGCTGAATAAGTGTATGTTATATGAGGCATAAATAACCAACTGAGAACGTGCCTGGTATGTTAACGTAACATATTATGGTAAGAGTCATTCAAATAACTATAACATATAGAACATGCTATACGTTTACCAAACAATCTGTCACTCCTAATCGCTAAATCCCATGAAATCTTATACGTCTAGTCTCTTACGTGAATGAGCTAAATAATATTATTTGATATTTTACGGTAATGTGTTAATAATTTCACACATAAGTCGCTCCTGAGCATAAGTCGCACCCCCGGCCAAACTATGAAAAAAACTGCGACTTATAGTCCGAAAAATAAGGTAAGTCTTTTAAGTGAGCAGCAGAAAAATAATTGAATGCACATATAATAGACGTTTACAAAAACTATGAAGGCAACAGTTTTGGTCATAAATAAAAACGGGACAGAAATTAAATCCAATCATACTTAATTTGTTTTTGTTAAGGTAGGGATACATTGGCATTAGTGTGGTATATATATACTAAGGAATCATATTCGGTACGATACCGCTTCTAAAAAATACCGGTCCACCCCCCCTCGTCGTGTCATTGCTGGTTTTACGAGCAGACGAGCATGTTCGGCAGCGCACAATCACAGAGTACTTACAAACAGACACAGTGTGTAGACAAAAAAGGGAGAACGGACGCATTTTGGCTTAAAAACTAAAGATAAAGGTGACGCCATTCCTGGATGTAAACAAACGCCATGGGTGGATCTACACCTGACATCCACTTTAATGATACCAAGCACAGGAGCGTCTAGTGGATACTACTATGATTACATCGATATTTTTTAGCATCACAAAATTTACATTTTAGTTTAAAAAAAAAATTATATTATGTTTATATACTCAGGAAATATGTCCCTGGACACATGAGGACTTTGAATATGACCAATGTATGATTCTGTAACTTCTTGGTATCGGATTGATGCCCAAATTTGTGATATGATCCAAAACTAATGGGGTTTTTTTGATTGATTGATTGAAACTTTTATTAGTAGATTGCATAGTACAGTACCTATTCCGTACAATTGACCACTAAATGGTAACACCCGAATACGTTTTTCAACTTGTTTAAGTCGGGGTCCACTTAAATCAATTCATGGTAAGTAAAGTATGTAAAGTATCAAACAATAGAAGAATAAGTGATTATTACATTTTAACAGAAGTGTAGATAGAACATGTTAGAAGAGAAAGTAAGCAGATATTAACAGTAAATAAAGAAGTGGATTATTAATCTATGTTTACAGTTTGTCCCTCATTATGTTGACAAAATAATAGAAAAATGACACAATATGCTACTGCTTATGTCAGCAGCTAAATTAGGAGCCTTTGTTTGCTTACTTACTACTAAAAGACAAGTTGTCTCTTATGTTCATTATTTTATTTAAGGACAAAATTGCAATAAAAAACATATGTTAATGTACCGTAATATTTTTGTTATAATACAGCCAATCATGCAATTTTTTTGTGGTCCCCTTTTATTTAGAAAAGTATCGAAAAGTACTGAAAAGTAGAAAAATAAATTTTGGTACAGGTACCAGTACCAAAATATTGGTATCGGGACAACATTAGTGCGGTCAAATTATTACTTTTTAAGATCAGATTAATCACACTTTTGAATTTAGATGATTCATGAATAATCACAGTAAATGTCTGGCTTTAATAATCCAAATTAACTTTAAAGGAGATGCCAATATTTGGACACAAATGCAATTTTATTGTCAGAATTTGTAAATGTTTTACTTGAATGTATGTCATTTATTTGCTCAAAGCAGTTTTATCTTAAGAGCTGTACTGTATTTTGAAGTGAAAGATTCTCG